>NC_139720.1:72193804-72623659 GCF_964211835.1 Anser anser
CTTGTTTGCAAGTGAAGGATCTGGTGCTGCTTTCAGATTTTTAATCTTGTTTTTGTTTTTGTTTTGTTTGTTCTTTTTGTAAGCTTTAATCACTGTTTGTCATTGTCTTAAAGCCAGCTGGTGTCTCTTGTTCATCAACTTTGGTATGATGGTGCTTTGCAAGGATGTATTTATATTATAATGACCAACATTTGGTCAGCCCTATTCACTCATTCACTAACTTTTTTTTTTTTGTAAAATAAAGTGCTTTACTTGTAAGGTGTATATAAACCTTGTACAAAAATCCTTTCCAATTATTACTATAAACTGAGTTGTAACAAATGAAATGTTGATTTTTATAATAAAACTAAGAGTGAAAAAAGAGGGGTATTTCTCATTTTATTTCAGTATCTGGAGGAAAGGTAATTAAAGGTAAACCTCCAGCCAGATGTGCTCAACTTTCTGATGCTGCAGGCAGACTCTGCAAACACAGATGTTTCTACATGAAATACATACTTGACTTCAAGCAGTTCTGTTGATTTCCATGATTCTGTATGGCAACTGAATACATTTTTAAAGCTAAAAATCTTCATTATTGATTACTTAGATTGGTTTATTGGATAATACAAACCAGAGAATTTTACCAAGGAAGTCCTTATCACACCAGAGGTGTAATAACCAGATGGTTATTTTGAGACTGTTGATCTTTAAAGCTATATTTAAATATTTGCAGGGAAATATTTTTTTTCAGTGTTAACTTTAATATGTAAAACAAAACACACACCCAAATCAGTCCTATCACTGTCACATGTAATTGCATAGGAAGCAGCTTCAGCTTAGAACTCGGCACAGGAGTTCCCACTCCACTTGCATCCACTAGTTGAGAACACAATATGGGTTTGGATTACTGTGTATCTAGCTGTACGAAGATTCTCATGATACAGCTTCAGTTCTACCTGGAGGCATAGACAAACCACATATCACTGCCTATCTAAGTAAAACAGGGCCTACATTTATCAGTCTCTCAAAACATAGTGTAAAAGAAAATAAAAAAATGTGCCGTTCATGTGCCATGCTTATTTTATTTCAAGGTGCTGTATTCATCCTACCTTGGAAAATGAGCTGTTACTCTCTCCAAATACCAGTTGTGAATTGCTGTGGAGCTACAAAAGGCTCAACAACTCTTTTTTTATTTAAACAGCAGTGGCTACCTTTCTACAGAGTCAATGCTGTTGTAATAATGTAGAAGTCTGTAGAGCATTCATGTTGCTTTGGACTCTCTGAATCTTAGTCTTTGCCAAATATAACTGTTAAACATCAGAGTGCACCTCAGATGTAGTTCTCCAAAACATATAGCAGAGAGGCAATATGGACAGACACCAGAAAGAGCATCATCAGCCATATCGTTGAGCCACTTAAGTTAAATGTTGAAAAAGCAATACTTTTTAGGAGGAGAGCGTAGATCAGGAAATAAAAGCAAATGGTGTTCCAGCTGCAGCTCTACCCTGTCTCCTCTGCGCCAGTTACAAAGGCCTACAGAGATAGCAGAGCTGCTGAAATTATTTTTAGTAGGCACCAAGCCACAGTAAGGGACACTGAGGTATTTTTCATCATTTAAAAAATATTCCCTGAATGTCTTAAAAAGGACACTTGGAAGTCTGAAAAGAATTGATTTCCTTTGCATGAATTGTCTTCCCTTGCACAATGTACTTACTAGCAGAGGTGACTGCAAGTGCTGGAATCCTGCCATTTATTTTGTATTAGAGGAAGAATAACACTGTGCAGCTTTGTTTTGGTAGGGAAAGTAGGGGAGAATGTTGCTTTAAGAGCATGAAAGATGAGATATTTTTTTTTTGGATCCACCAGTATTGGCAGCACTTCCCCAAGAAGAAGCTGAGAATGCAAAATCACGTGCTTGTTCCTGGAGAGGAACTATTGAACGTGTTTAACCTGTTTTCACCAAGGAAATTTTATAGCTAGCTGAGAAACACTTACATGGCAATCAATGCACATTTGGTAGAACTGCCTACTGAAAAGCAGGTACCTGACAAGGGAAAGTTTTGCCTTGAATCAAATCTGCTGTCAAATTATGGTTTATAAGAAAGCATGCAGCAGCTGTTCCTGCATCCCTGTGTACAGGAAAGATTGTAGCTGCCAGCCCTCTCCTGCTTGCACCCTGCGTTGCATAAAGAAACTGCTTGGCAGGAAAATGTCTGATGTCTTGGGTTGTGTAGCTTGGTGTGGCAGGCACAGCTGTGATCTTTGTTTCAACAGCTATGTACCTTTATCATGAATTGAAAGGGAATGCTCTGCAGAAACTACACAAGTTGGTTGTCTGAGGATGTGTGAAGAATATCGTTTGGGTCTGAAGCAATAGAAAGATTTCACATGGTAAATGTTCTCTGTTTGCCAATCTTGCCAGAAAACCTTAGTTCTGTCTCCTCGCCAAGAAGCTGATGGCCATCTTCACCCGCAGAACACATGGCTAGAGAGGCATGACTGACCTACCACCAAGCTCCCCCTGCATCGCCCAAAGCAACATTTTCCAAACAACTGATGATGCCTGCTGGTGGTTTGCTGAATAAAGGGGTATAGAAGCTCAGATGGCCCCTCGGGTGCCAGGAGGTTGTGGGAAAGCATCCTGGCTTGCCCAGAAGGAAAGCTCAGGAGCCTTTACCTGCAGCTCTTGAGATTTAACAGCTGCTCCTGGTTTTCTGAGTCAGTTCCCCTCGCAGGGAAAGAGTCCTTTTAAAATGCTGCACTTCAGAGATGGGCTGAGAGGACAGATGTGGCTGGAAGGATTGTGGGCAGAGGCATGGTAAGGGTGTGGCGTTTGTGCTCCAGGCACCTTGTTCCTTTCCAAGGATGTGTGTGAAGGAGGATTAGGATAACCCTTAGAAACATAGAAAAGATGAATAAAGGATGCAGGTCACATAGCAGGAAGGGAATTGGGAGCGTGTGGCAATTAAGAAAGGAGTATAATATTATTGGTGGCTTTCTGACAGTGGGAAGACTCAGGCCTTCAGCATTGCCATAAGAATGGCACAACTCAGTGGCATGGTAGGAACCTCAAGGGGAATAAGTGGGAAGGGTGGAGAAAGGAACAGATTGAACAGTTCAGGGCAAAGAACCAGAGGAGTCTGGCAGAAAAGAAGGGAGTCCTGTGTTTCCCCGACCCTGTCTGTGATAGGAATTAAATAATCCTTGAGGGGTCGGAGACCTGTGGGGTCACAGGAGTCGATTTAACAGAGACCCTTTCCACCACCCCACTTGAATCTCCAATACAATAGCAGGGAGTAGAGGACAAGTAGGGAAACAGAAAAACCCCAATTTTGTGTCCTCCATATCTAGGTATGGGGTGAGAGTGGGACAGAAGTGTCATGCTAAAGCAGCCAAGAACATTCCCTTGCATTTGTACTCAGCTATTCACCTCCCAGATTTTTCCTCAGGTTTCTTTCCTTTAAAAACAAGAAACTACTTGAAGAAGTCAATTAAATAACTCCTGTCTTCTAGATTTATCATGCAAAAAATCCATCTGCTCTTTGAGTTAGGTGTATTTTACATAGCTGCTCTCTGCCTAATGTAACAGCAGAAAACAATAACAGAAGAAAAGGTATGGATGAGATGAGGCTGGGCAGGGGTTCTGCCAATAAATTGCTCCAGTTGAGAATGTCTTCCCATTGTATGCAATTGTTTTATTTTGAGCCATGGGACGAGGACCTTGGGAGAAGAGTATTTTTGCTATACAGCTAGTGACTACATCAAGAAACATAAATTAAAACAGTATAATAAAATGAGGGGAAAAGTGTAGCAAGAGCCAAAGCTGGGCACCAGTCTGAGCATAGAGCCTGAGAGAGGCAAATGAAGAGCTCATACCCTGGAGGGAATAAAGAGGGGAAAGGAAAGTCACAGGCTGCATGGCAGGGACGGAGAAGGAAGATGCCAGGGTTGAGGAGGTTTGGTGCTGGGTAAGTGCTCGGCTGGCACTTGCCGAGGCGACCGGCTCCGGGGCAGACGCGTGCTGCAGCGGAGCGCGGGATCGGGACAGGCAGGGCTATTTTTCGGGCATGGAGCCTACGTGAGGGAGCCGCCAGGCACCGGCAGCCCTCGTGAGGGAGGCTGACGAGGCGTAGGCGGAGCCAGCAGCGTCAGCGACAGCTCCTCCCCCCGGCCGTTCAAAGGCGGCCCTTAGGGAGCGCGGCGACCAGGGAGTGACGCGGCAGTTAGCGAGGCAGTGAGCGCGGGCAGGGCGCGCAGGAAGGGCGGAGCGCTCACACCCGCCCATAGGGACAACTCCTCCAACGGCACTCTCCCAGGAAGCTTCCCAACCTGGTTCGCCCCTCTGACTATTACCCGCTTTTGATAGTCCAGGCTGGCAGTGACGATGTTGAAAAGAGAAGCCTCAAGGCTATCAAACAGGACTATAGGGGGCTGGGACGATTGGTGGAGGGAGCGGGAGTGCAGGTGGTGTTTTCGTCTGTCCCTACGGGGGAAGGGAGAGGCATGGAGAGGACACGGAAAGCTCACGTGGTTAATAGGTGGCTCAGAGGCTGGTGCCAGCACAGAAATTTTGGGTTTTTTCACCATGGGGAGCTTTACTCGGCACCTGGCCTGATGGCCCCAGACGGGTCCCTATCTCCAAGGGGAAAACGGATCCTAGGCCAGGAGCTGGTGGGGCTCATAGAGAGCGCTTTAAACTAGGTAAGAAGGGGGACGGGGCTCAGACAAGGCTTGTCGGAGCTGTGCCGGGGGAAACAATGGCTAGGCCGGGGAAGAAGGCGATGGCCCAGCTGAAGTGCATCTACACTAATGCACGCAGCATGGGTAACAAACAGGAGGAGCTGGAAGCCATCGTGCAGCAGGCAGGCTACGACTTGGTTGCCATCACAGCGACGTGGTGGGACCGCTCCCACGACTGGAGTGCTGCAATGCCTGGCTATCGGCTCTTCAGGAGGGACAGGCAGCACAGAGGGGGTGGTGGCGTGGCTCTCTACATTAGAGAATCTTTTGATGTTGTGGAACTCCAGGCTGGGAATGATAAGGTTGAATCCCTGTGGGTTAGGATCCGCGGGAAGGCCGGCAAGGCTAGCATCCTGGTCGGGGTCTGTTATAGACCGCCGAACCAGGATGAGGAGACGGATGAGGAGTTTTATAGGCAACTGACAGAAGTTGCAAAATCGTCGGCGCTTGTCCTCGTGGGGGACTTCAACTTCCCGGACATATCCTGGAAACACAACACGGCACAGAGAAAGCAGTCTAGGAGGTTTCTGGAGAGCGTGGGAGATAGCTTCCTGACGCAGCTGGTCAGTGAACCTACCAGGGGTGGTGCCCCGCTAGACCTTCTCTTCACAAACAGAGAAGGACTGGTGGGAGATGTGGTGGTCGGAAGCTGTCTTGGGCAGAGTGACCACGAAATGGTAGAGTTCTCTATTCTTGGCGAGGCCAGGAAGGGGACCAGTAAAACTGCTGTATTGGACTTCCGGAGGGCTGACTTTGAGCTGCTCAGGACGCTGGTTGGCAGAGTCCCTTGGGAGGAGGTTCTGAAGGGCAGAGGAGTCCAGGAAGGCTGGGCGCTCCTCAAGAAGGAAATCGTGATGGCACAGGAGCGGTCCGTCCCCACGTGTCCAAAGACGAGCCGGCGTGGAAGAAGACCGGCATGGCTCAACAGAGAGTTGCGGCTTGTGCTTAGCAGAAAAAAGAGGGTTTATAATCTTTGGAAAAAAAGGGCGGGCCACTGAGGAGGACTACAAGGATGTAGCGAGGCTGTGCAGGGAGAAAATTAGAAAGGCCAAAGCTCATCTGGAGCTCAATCTGGCTACTGCCGTTAAAGACAACAAAAAATCCTTTTACAAATATATCAACGCGAAACGGAGGACTAAGGAGAATCTCCATCCTTTACTGGATGCGAGGGGAAACCTAGTTACTAAGGATGAGGAAAAGGCTGAGGTGCTTAATGCCGCCTTTGCCTCAGTCTTTAGCGGCAATACCGGTTGTTCTCTGGATACCCAGTGCCCTGAGCTGGTGGAAGGGGATGGGGAGCAGGATGTGGCCTTCGCTATCCATGAGGAAATGGTTGGCGACCTGCTACGGAGCTTGGATGTGCGCAAGTCAATGGGGCCGGATGGGATGCACCCGAGGGTACTGAAAGAACTGGCGGAGGAGCTGGCCGAGCCGCTTTCCATCATTTATCAGCAGTCCTGGCTATCGGGGGAGGTCCCAGTTGACTGGTGGCTAACCAATGTGACGCCCATCTATAAGAAGGGCCGCAGGGCAGACCCGGGGAACTATAGGCCTGTCAGTTTGACCTCAGTGCCAGGAAAGCTCATGGAGCAGATTATCTTGAGGGTCATCACGCGGCACTTGCAGGGCAAGCAGGCGATCAGGCCCAGTCAGCATGGGTTTATGAAAGGCAGGTCCTGCTTGACGAACCTGATCTCCTTCTATGACCAAGTGACGCGCTTGGTGGATGAGGGAAAGGCTGTGGATGTGGTCTACCTTGACCTCAGTAAGGCTTTTGACACCGTTCCCCACAACATTCTCCTCAAGAAACTGGCTGCTCGGGGCTTGGACTGGCGTACGCTTCGCTGGGTTAGAAACTGGCTGGATAGCCGGGCCCAGAGAGTTGTGGTGAATGGAGTCAAATCTGGTTGGAGGCTGGTCACTAGTGGTGTCCCCCAGGGCTCGGTACTGGGGCCGGCCCTCTTTAATATCTTTATCGATGATCTGGATGAGGGCGTCCAGTGCACCCTCAGTAAGTTTGCAGATGACACCAAGCTAAGTGCGTGTGTCGATCTGCTCGAGGGCAGGAAGGCTCTGCAGGAGGATCTGGATAGGCTGGAGCGACGGGCTGAGGTCAAATGTATGAAATTCAACAAGGACAAGTGCCGGGTCCTGCACCTGGGGCGTAACAACCCCAAGCAGAGCTACAGGCTGGGAGATGAGTGGCTGGAAAGCTGCCTGGCCGAGAAGGACCTGGGAGTATTGGTTGATAGTCAGCTGAATATGAGCCAGCAGTGTGCCCAGGTGGCCAAGAAGGCCAACAGCATCCTGGCCTGTATAAGAAGCAGTGTGGCCAGCAGGTCTAGGGAAGTGATTGTGCCCCTGTACTCGGCTCTGGTGAGGCCGCACCTTGAGTACTGTGTTCAGTTTTGGGCCCCTCGCTACAGGAAGGACATGGACGTGCTCAAGCGAGTCCAGAGAAGGGCGACCAAGCTGGTGAGGGGTCTGGAGAACAAGTCTTACGAGGAGCGGCTGAGGGAGCTGGGCTTGTTCAGCCCGGAGAAGAGGAGGCTCAGGGGCGACCTTATCGCTCTCTACAGTTACCTTAAAGGAGGCTGTAAAGAGGTGGGGGTTGGTCTGTTCTCCCACGTGCCTGGTGACAGGACGAGGGGGAATGGGCGAAAGTTGCGACAGGGGAGTTTTAGGTTGGATGTTAGGAAGTACTTCTTTACCGAAAGGGTTATTAAGCATTGGAATGGGCTGCCCAGGGAGGTGGTGGAGTCACCATCCCTGGAGGTCTTTAAAAGACGTTTAGATGTAGAGCTTAGCGATATGGTTTAGTGGAGTACTTAGTGTTAGGTCGGAGGTTGGACTCGATGATCTTGAGGTCTCTTCCAACCTAGAAATCTGTGATACTGTGAAGCACCGAGAAGGAATGCACCTGACCAGAAGGAGATGTGTCGTGGGCGGAGGGATAGCGCCGGTGGCACAAGAAACACCAGTGCCCAAGAGACCTCTAGCACCCAGCCCACAGACATATACAGGCGGTACCACTGGCACTGCAACAATGCGGGGAACAGGCCGGCCCCTCAAACACACAGCAACAGGGGGACTGGGCCTTACCATAGGAGCAACGGTGATATGGGGCGAAGGCAGGAACATCAGACAGACAGCCGCAGGGAGCAGAGGCATGCCCATGGTCCAGAGTACAGTGCATGACCCAATAATGTCCGTAAACCTGACGGCAGCGTCGGACCCATGCATGAAAATCAACCCGACAGTGGCATGGGACTGAGGCATGGAACTGGACGACCTCCTGGTTCGGCACCCTGGCCTGAAAACATTCCGGATGGAAGGCATCCTGTTTGGGCAGTCCCGGGCAAGGACTGGCTTAGCCTTCTGCCTTACACCGTGGAGCCAATGGAGCTGGATCCACCAGAAGTGTAAGAACAGATGGAAGTGGATCCACCTCTGCCAGAGCAGACCTGGGACTACTGTGGCATGTCTTTGTGATCTGAGAGCACAAACAGCGTCACAGGAGTGCCCGGTGAGCCGCCTACTCGTTGTTCAGTCTCCATCACACGCATTAGCTTGGAGCTGCCAAACACCGCGGACATTCTGCAGGCTTACCTGCAAGATGTCCTGGCAATAAACAGCTCTGTTGCTGATTCTCAGGGGTTGTGCGAGTGCTTCTTTTTTGGGGGGAGAATGGGCTAAAGTTGCACCAGGGGAGGTTTAGGTTGAATATTAGGAAGATCTTCTTTACTGAAAAGTTGTTAAGCATTGGAATGGGCTGCCCAGGGAAGTGGTTGAGTCACCATCCCTGGAGATCTTTAAAAGATGTTTAGATGTAGAGCTTAGTGATATGGTTTAGTGGAGGACTTGTTAGTGTTAGGTCAGAGGTTGGACTAATGATCTTGGAGGTCTCTTCCAACCTAGATGATTCTGTGATTCCCTTGAACACCCCCAGGGATGGTGACTCCACCGCTTCCCTGGGCAACCCATTCTGGTGCCTGATTACTCTTTGTTTAAGACCAGGTTGGATGGGGCTTTGGTCAGCCTGGTCTAGTGAAAGGTGTCTCTGCCTGTGGCGGGGGGGGTTGGAACTGGGTGCTTCCTTCCAACCCAAACCATTCTGATTCTATGAAATTAGCATAGAAAACACCGCTGCTCTGGACCACTTGCCTTCCTCTTCTGATGTGCGACTGAAAGAGCTTCCTGATGGGGATAATCGCTCTTGTGTACTGCCATGACTGCATTTTTTTTGGCATTAAATGTCCAAGACACTACTCTGCTAGCAAGAGCTATCACTTTTCAGGGGCAGGGACTGGCTGGAGGGCAGCAGGTGATGTGATCAGGATGGGAATATGGGCAAGGTGTCAAGAACCAGCTCCAACACTTTGCCTTGGCAGGGGCATTACCTCCCCATGGCCCTGATGCTGAATCTCACTCAGACTTGTTGACGCTCGTGGAAAGTGTTATAAAAATCTCATGTGAGCTGTGCTTATATACTGCCTGCTTCCTGTGTTTCACCTCCCCTGGTTCTTATTACATGGAGTATGTAATGAAAACCAGATCTTTGCCTCCTAGGGCATTTAATATGCTTTTGTGGCTCATTCCTTAACTGAGGCAGCCATTGTCCTTGCTGTGAAATCACAATTGGCTGCTGTGGAAGTGAGCATGGTGTTGCTAACACGCTTATTTGGCTTCAGGTGGGAAGCAAGCAGCAGGTGAACCCTTGAGATAAAGATCCAGATTTTATGCAAATACACCCTGCTTTGAAAAGCCAAGGAAGAAAAGAGCAGAAAATGATCCCTACTGTGGACAGGAGGAGAGTATGTAAATTAATTTTTTATTAAAATTGCTCATGAGGCAATAGATGCTTAGAAAAAAACTCTGGTATATTTTTCCTAACTCTACACTTTTCAGGCAGTCTCTGTTTGCTGGAAACAGAGTGGTTCCTCCCTCGACTCCCCTTTCTTCTTTCTGTCACGTGAGTGTTTCGAGAAGTTCCGTGGCTGCAGTATTGCTGTGCCAATCACCGAACGTGGTTGTGGCGGCATTGCTCTGAAGCACAGCTGTTAGGGATGAATTACTTTATGGAAGAAAAACACTTTCAGATGGTTCTAATAAAATCTTGTTCCATGAGCAGCACTAATAATGAAGGCCAATGTTTTTTCTTAAATGTGCTCCTCCCTCCACTCCTTGCAGTGCAATGCCGTTATGTCCTCTCCACATTCTCTCTCTGTGATGCCCACCTCTCCAAAACCCCTCAGCCCCTTGCCTTGTCCCCCTTGGTTTTGGCTGTACAGAAGGTAGCAGCACATCTAGCGCTGAGGGCTGAGCACAACCAGTCCTGAGGTGCTCCTCAGCAGCCATGTGCTGGATGAGGGACAAGGTCCACCTCTCCCACCTGGTGTGGGTGAGCTCTGACATTCACAAGTGTGAGGAGCAAGAAATGCATGAAGAGAGGTTGGAGGTCAGAGGGGAACCTTGACATAGCCCTGGAAGTTGTTCCCACAGTGGTGTTGGGGAAAGACGATTTATGCTAGGGCTAGGGTGAGGTGCATGGGGAAACCAGTGCACATGCAAGGGGCTGTCGAGTGGTTTCCTGTCCAGGTGGAAAGCCCAGCAGCACTTCTCTGCAGGCCCTCACACAACTTTGCATCCTGGGGTGTCTTGACCAGCTGGACCAAAAAGCTGAAGCTAAGCTTGAGTAAATAAATAAAAAACAGGAGTGATGCATGTAAGCCGTGACTGGGTTACTGGGCTAATGATGGGACTGTGAAGGCACCTGTCAGGGACTACTATTTTATTTACCATTACTTTTCAAAGATGCAGGACAGCAAGATAGGTTGGTGTGTACAAGTGAAGGTGAAATAGGAAAGTCTATTCCTTAAAATTTTGAAGGATGGGAAAGGATACTAATTGTTTCCTCCATTGACACCCCTCTGTCTCTGTAAAAGAGATAAGAAATGCTCAGAAGCCTAAAGTTAAACAGAAGTATGGGCTGGTCCCAAAGCCAGCATCTGAGGGAACGTTATTTGGTGGACAGCACGGGATGAGTTGCTCTTGCTGTTTTTCAGGTCTCTGTAGGAAACACAGGACTGTCTGTTAGTATGGGGAATGGGAATGGGTGGGAAAGAGGCCGATATTTTTTTCTGCTGCTTCATGACACTTGGCTTCTCTTACCATGTGGGTGTTTTTCTCTCCCTCATCTGATGTTTGAATCATCCTTCAGCTTTACATGACTCCAAAAAATGAGAACCAAGAAGACAGACAAGAGACATGATCCTCGCGTCCCCATTTTTTTGTTTCCTTGAACTAATTTTATGATGGTAATAAAACCTATCTCTTCCCATGACAGTAAAAAGCAACAGGCAAAGCACCTGTAGGACTAACAGGGCTTGGTGATTCAGATTCATAATTTACTGTGGGCTCTCTGAGGCCTCCAACATTTGTTTTCAATTACCTGGCATTTGTCTTGCTGGTGTGCACAATGAGCTGCTGTTGTTGTAACCAGGTATGGGGTGGGTTTGGTCTCCTGACTCCAGCATGTCACTAGGAGCCAGCTTGGAGTAATGACAAAGATCATTTCAGAGAAGGGCTTTTTGTTTGTTTGTTTGTTTGTTTGTTTTGTTTGGTGGGTGAAGGTGTTGGCAAGATGCTTTTCTTTATTGCGTAGCTACATGAGACCACTCCAGATTTGAAATGAATTCTGGACTGTTTTATTCCTGTGTTATTTTGTTATTTAAAAATACAAAAGCACAATGCGCAAGGATTGTATTAAACATGATGATCCTTCCCTTCTGCCCAAAGGTGCTTTGCTACTTATAAGTCTAAAAGTCCTTAGGAGGAATTGAATTCCACATGCATCATCAAGAGTAAGAATCCAGTTGTCTCTCTCTAGCTATTACTGCAGCATTACAATTGCCATAGTAGTTTTATATTTAATGATTTCTACATCTGTTTCTTCCAGACAGAATAGATTCAGTGATTTGATGCATCTTTTGCATCTTGGTGTATTCTTTTTAATTTGTTTTTAATATATGAACCTAGAAGAACTTGATACCCTATTTATAATTACAACTGCCTCTACTATTTTCATTGTAAATTTTTTCAAGAAAAAACACAGATACTAGATATTTGGTTTTCTGCACAGTTTTATTTCTGTATGCGCACAAGGAAACTGACAGTCCATCATTCTTGTCTGCTTGGGAACAGCTGCAGCAAAATGCTCAATGTTGTAATAGCTGTGAGAGAACCAATCTTCATCCATCCTTGGGCTGCTAGAAAGAGAGACCCTGAGGCCAGAAGGTAATTAGCTGACTTGTTTTTGAGCTGAGATGCTTGATAAGGTATGTACAAAATCCTCCAAAATGAACTGCAAACTCATGTGCATATTATTAACAGTAAATTTGTTGCCATAGTGGTTTTCAGCTTACTTTGCTAGAGTCACTATCTGAAGATAAAATAAAAAGACACTCTTTCTTTTGAAAACCACTAGCAGCAGTGGGGGAAATGGTGTGTTTGATGCTGGTAATTAGAGCGTTTTACAGGTTTCCCCACTCCTTTTTCCCATGAGAGACCCTGGTCTACTTGTCCACATGGATGTATCTGCCTATGCCCATTGCTGTGTCCTATGGTCTGTACAAGAGAAAGCAGCCTCAACCCATAATTGCCCATAACTTGCTGTTCACACCGCTGGGAACATGAGACTTTGCCTGGGACGGGATGCTGAGTATCTCTCTTAAGGGGCCACTGATAAGCAAAGAGGGCAAGCAGTTTGCTCAGTAGCATTTGAGGGAGCGGGGAGGAGAAAGACATTCCAGCCCCTCCCCCCCCAGTCAGAGGAAAATACAGTTTGTGAATCCTAAAACCTTTTTCAAAATCTGAGAGTAAAAAGCAAACTGAAGTCTTCAAAGCGATTGTGAGTCAGTCCCCTTCAAAGCATTTCCATGGATTTCTTGAAGTTTCTTTCCAGTGTGTATTCCAAACATTTTTGTGGGGATGATAAATTCTTCGTGTCTCACATTTAATTTTGGTCCCTCAAACTGGCTCTCATTTTGGTTTTTCTTTTGGCACTAAAGGCTAATTTGCCTCCTCTAATTGAATGCAGAAACTACATCTAACATGACAGCCACTACCCACTCAATAATGGGATATTGTCTTTCCCAACTTGCACTAGCCTTAATTAAAAGCAGAGAGCTGACCTCGGCGCTGAACTCTGCCCTATTCCTTGCTAATGCTTTTACACATCACTTCATGCTAGGGCTCGGCAGAGCACATGCAAGGTCCTGGCAGGCCAGCACTGTTTGTTTGTTTGGCATTGCTTTAAGAGCCGGGCTCACTCGGTCCGCAGGAGGCGGCTGGTGGCTACAGCAGTGCTGCTGCTGCCCCCGGCTGCTCCTGGCCGGCAGGACACGGAGAGGCAGCAGATGCCCGGGGGGCTCTGTGGCATGGATGGGTATGAAAAAACGTGGGCAGTGAGTGGCTGGAGGGGAGCTCTCTGCACAGCTGATGCAAGCATTGGGACTGGCTATGAAGGGAAGTGCTGGTGAATAGCCCTCACTTCTTCCGAAAGAACTGCGCTTTCCTTGTGCAAGTGATGGCTTGGAAAAGAAACACACAGACATCATCTGTCTGTAAATAGTGTGAGTATTTTTGTGATTGTTTGACAGAGAAGTGATGGATCAGTGCAATGGGACATATCCCTGAGAAGGACACCTCATCTCTAAATTAAACCAGTATTTTTCAACAGTCTGTGGTTTTTAACATAATATTCAGCATTTTGCTTGGTCTCCAGCTCCTGGAGAGGGAAGAATTGGAGAACTCAGCTTTCAGCTAAAAGCCTTCACCCTCCTGCTCCTGGAGAGAAAGTAACATTGGGAACTGCCTTTATCTGATAGGATAAAAAGTAGAAGGCAAATATGACATGCATCCTCCACAACCATTTTGAAAAACCCTGAACACCACCTGAGGGGGTTAATCTTTCAGGGTTTTTCTGGGAGAGGTTGAGGAGCCCTGAGTTACCAGGGCTTTTTGACATTGGGGTTGCTAACGCAAAAGACAAGACATGATTCCTGTTAACAGCCTTCTACAGCTTTGCCAGAGGAGGTCCATCAAAAGGCAACCATCACCTTTTCTCTGACGCTTAAAATAATTACAATGCCTGAAGCATTCTTGTATCCCCCATTCCACAGAAAATCTTTGCTAATGGTTAATGCTAAATAAAGACAGAGAGCAGTGCTTGCTGCATTTACCTCATACCATGACTTCTTGGCCACTTGCTTGCAAGCACAGCTGCACTGTGATACTTCTCATCAACTTCGTTTTGCTATGTCCTTGCATGGTCCAGTCCCCTGCTGCTGGTTCCAGAGCCTTGACCCAGCAGAAGATTTTAATTTCACTACAGGCATCCACACTGAACCTAGGAGGTTTCTAGAGTGTGTGGAAGATAACCTCCTGACACAGCTTGTGTGTGAGCCAGCTAGGGATGGTGTCCCACTGGACCTTTTGCTTGTAAGTAGAGAAGGACTTGTGTGTGATGTGAAGCTTAGAGGCCATCTCAGGCACAGCAATCACAAATTAAAAGAGTTTTCAATTCTTGGAAGAGTAAGGAGGGGGTTTAGCAGAACTGCCACTCTGGACTTCCAGAGAGCAGACTTCGGCCTGTTAAGGAGAAGGGTTGGCGGAGTCCCTCAGGAGGCAGTCCTGAAGGGCAAAGGAGCCCAGGAAGGCTGGATGCTCCTCAGAAGGGAAATCCTAAAGGCACAGGAGCAGGCTGTCCCCACGTGCTGAAAGATGAGCCAGTGTGGAAGAAGACCAGCCTGGCTGAACAGAGAGCTGTGGCTAGAGCTCAGAAAGAAAAAGAGGGTTCATGACCTTTGGAAGAAGGGGCAGTACACTCAGGAGAACTACAGAGATGTCATGAGTCTCTGCAGGGTCAAAATTAGAACGGCCAAAGCCCAACTTGAGCTCAATCTGGCTACTGCTGTTAAAGACAATAGAAAATATTTTTATAAATACATAAACAAGAAGAGGACTAAGGAGAATCTCCATCCTTTTTCGGGTGTGGGGGGAAACAGCGACGAGAGATGAGGAAAAGGCTGAGGTAATTAATGGCTTCTTTGCCTCAGTCTTTAACAGCAAGACAAGTTGTTCTCTGGGTAAACAGCCCCCTCAGCTGGTAGATAGGGACAGGGAGCCGAATGGAGCCCTCATAATCCATGAGGAAATGGTTCACGACCTGCTAAACCTCTTAGATGTATGCAAGTCTATGGGGCCAGATGGGATCCACCCGAGGGTACTGAGGGAGCTGGCGGGAGTGGTGGACTTTATTACTAGGTTAAAGGTTGGACTAGATGATCTTAGAGGTCTTTTCCAACCTGAGTGATTCTATGATTCAGACACCACCAAAGATTTCCTTCAGGTCTTGCTTAACACAAAAGGTCCCATGCTTGCCTACAGTTCTGCCACTAGATGTGATTAGAGAACTCTGTCTGAGTCGTGCTAAGCTGCTTGGTATGCCTCTCCTCTTGTTTGTCCAGCCAGCAGGACCAGCCTAGAAGATGTTCCTCTGGAGACACAATTTCAGGCTTTGTGGGGAACACAGAGGGGGACAAAAAGCCCTACTTAAAGTAGTAGTGTTATCCACATCTACAGTGGTTATAACAGCCAGCTGGCATGCAAGAAAATGCAGGTTCAGATCCCTAGGGAAGTGCATAACAAAAATTTTCCACTGCAGTGTTGTGTGTAATGAGTATTTGCAGCAGAACCACTGCAGTGGCAGACAGAAAGTTCCACTTCTGGTGTTTAACTTCCAGCAACTTAGGTTCCATCTCTCTCCAGCATCTTTTAGCTATGAACTCAGTTAGTTTTTCATTAGCATGCTGGCTTTGCCTGGAAAACATCTGAGCTTTTCCCTAGAGCAGAGATAAAAGCCAGGTTGGGCGTGTATCTGCCAAAAGCGACCCTGGGATAGAAAGATGAGGGAAAGACTATCCTGAAAGTCAGCATAGAGAATACAGTCAGCAAAGATGCAAGAAGTCTTTTTGCAACCCATCATTTCTACTGCCCCAGGCAGGAAAACACATTGTTCCTGCAACTGCACAGCAAAAAGCTCTGCTCCAGCTGCAGCAGATACGCAGTGGAGCAAGTCATGGACAAGGGAGAAAAATTCTCTGTTGGTTGATTCGGATGGACTGCAGTAGCTCCAATCCAAGAACATCTCCCGACCCCACCCCACAACCTGCTGTGCTAGGTATCATGCAACATCACGAGAGTTTCTGTCTCCCTTCCAGAGTTTACACCATCCCTGGCAAGAGCATCACGGATAACACACAAGCAAGGCTTTAATGCTTTCTGCTTGCTTCTCACCCTTCACTCACACTGCAACGCCCCAGCTGTGAACTTTTCACCCTGAACTTGTTCCAGATTGTGAGCCTTTGCAGCAGACAAGTCATAGACTGTAAATCCAGTTTTCAGACAATGGTATCTGTTTGAGTTATTCTCCTCATTGCTTTTCTGCAATTCACTTTCTGTCAACCTGCTGTCTACTGAAATGTATGTGTTGGTAGCACACTCTTACCTGTGAGAAGGAGAGAAAGGAGACTCGGTTCTAAAGTGATGGAGACCATGTGCAGTAGTGAGAAGACACAAGACTCACCAGCTGATTTGGGAGAAATACTGAGCACACACAGCTGTGCCAGCAATTCCTGAGAGCTGAAAGAAATCCTATCCTCTGACAGCCAGAAAAAAAAGGTAAGTAATGGAGATGTAAGATGGTTGGTTTGGGGCAAAGGCTCCAGGCTGTCTTCTGCTATTTCTTCCTCTTACTGCCTACTCACTGGAGCAAGGGGCACTGCAGCCACGAGCCAGGGTATAGCTCATTTGTAAAACACATGTGCACATGGGTAGTGGGATCTTCTTATCTGATGCTTTAGCTGCTCCATGGAATGGGAGCCAGGACAGGTCCTGTATGCTGCTGGAGCCTTGGCTCATGGAGGTCGACATTAGGTTGGGACAGCAGGTCCTGGGTGCTAACACAGACTGTCCCAATAGATTGAGTTTTACACAACCCAGAAGACAGCTGCAGGATAAAATAAATCCTGGCATGACCTGCAGAGGGCTAAACTCTCTCTATGCAATGTTAATGCACAATGAAATCAGATCATTTTAAAATTAGGCTACCTGGTGTAACAAATAGCTTGATGCTAACTTGGTTAGACACACAGTAATAGAAGTCCCAAGTGACAGGGTTTTTTTTAACAGTAAACCTCTTTATCTTTACCATAACACCCCAAGTTGGCACAAGAGGATCCTATGATAGAGGGAGAGGTATTTCTTGTGAGACATTAAAGTAAAATGAATGCATGCACAGCCAGTGTCCTTTACAACATCCCCTCCACTTCCACACACACCCAAAACACGTGCATTTGTACACCACTAGCTTAGCCATCAGAGACTAAAAAAAAGACAATGAGGCAAAGACTAGTTGAGCCAATAGTAGAATTTTGCTAATTAATGCCAGCCAGCAGCAGGGGCAACAACTTGGTGCTCAGCCTTGCTGACTACTCTCACAATAAACCAAAGCCATTATTCCAGCAAGAAGGTTACCACAGATCCCTGCCATAAAAGGAGTAGGTTGCTCTTAAAATCTAGCTGATGTGGATGACAAATGTAAGAACATCTAAATAAGAAACAGCTCACTTGGCTGATTGCCTATGCTGGCCCCTATTGCTACTGAAAAAAAAAAAAAAAAAGAAAAGAAAAAGAAGTCCCTCTTAACAACCCAGAGTAAAATAAAAAACAGCTGAATATCTCTTCTTAGATGGCTAGTTTTCACATTTCCATTCAAGACAGTCTGTCTTGCTGTCGGCTCCGTTCTTGGCATGAAACTGGCCCTGAGGTACCAAACTGAGAATGAGAGGCAAGTATGGTTTTAAAGCTGCTAAACCTTCAGCTTAAAAACCACACTCACAAATGCAAAATTTGCACCTTCCTAAATAGCAGTCTTATTCAAGCCAAAAAATAAAAATAAAAAATGAGCTAGCGCCCAACTAATGGCAAACTAGTATATGCCAGCAGACAGTCGAGTCTTGGTGTAATTAAAGTGGAATCACATCCAGTGCTTCAGAGCCAACATCTAGCTCATAAGCCTGCTTTAGAAACCAAACAAATTTATAATAAAGCAGTGGCTTCCGGTGTGAGGAAGGTACAATGCCCACAATTTTTCATGGAAAAAAGGTGTCAGAGAAAGGGAAGGAAGGAACATTTTGAACTTCTGAGTGAGTGCTTGCCTCTATCCCCAAATCACCCTCCTTTTGGGGACGTTTGAAGTGATTAGAAAGAGGGGATATCCTTAAAAACTAAGGGAGTCTTAGATTTATAGTCTAGAGACATATGAAGTATTTCCTCAGTCCTTTGAAGAAAAGAAACAAAGCTCCCTCACTCCCGTCTTCCCTGTCTTGTTTCGCACATACGTGTCCAAACAGCAACAGAGTTTGCTATACATCAGTTGAAATTTTAAGGTTTATTAGAAAAATACTTGATCTCTTATGGCACTGCATATTTTGCACCTCCAATTAAACTGCTGTTTATGACTTTCATTCAAAGTTATGATTTGTTAGTAAGTTCTTCATACAATTAACAGTTAACATGCTTGTACACACAGAATGAGTACCTGTACTAGAATGGTGTCTTACTGAGGCAGGGAGCCCTTTCAGGAAACAATAACTGTTTATACCAGAAAATCACAGGAGCAATGCTATGATTTTACAGCTTCAGCAGATGTTCCTAGTTCCCTCTCCATCCACTGGGGATCTGCAGGGGATGGAAATCGAAAAGTCCTCACTTAATGGGCCTCAAATCAAGCCTCCACATTATGAAGAGTTTCACTGTAACACATCTTTATTGTAAATGATACACTGTTATTTCTTCCTCTGTCACACCTAGAGCTTTAAAACCTCTAATCAGATAATTTGTTTTCAATTTCGATCTGGGGCAGGCCTTTGAGAAGCTAGGTATGTGGGCTGCTGAAGGATGCCAGCTCAGCAAGTGGGGCACAAGCATATTGGAGAGCAAGCTCTCTGGACTTATTACCAGGGCTTTAAACTAGGTTTGCTGGGGGAAGGGAGGGGAGTTAGAAGTGACAGAGAAGGGCTGGGGGAAGTTGTCACTGCTGACACTGATGAATATAGTAGGGAAAAACCTCTGAGTTGTCCCATAGGATCGTCCAAGGGCTCCTCAGAGAAGGTAATGATCCTGATACCTCGTCTGGAATGTTCTTCTTGCGTCCCTCTAGGGTTAACTGCGCCTGCTGCTTCCTTAAAGTGCCTGTATACCATTGCGCAAAGCATGGGAAATAAACAGGATGAGCTAGAGATCTTTGTACGGTCGCGGGGCCACGATCTCATTGTAATCATGGAGATGTGGTGGGACAGCTCCCATGACTGGAACGCTGTCATGGAGGGCTATGTCCTCTTTAGGAAAGACAGGCTGGGAAGGTGCGGGGGAGGAGTTGCCCTTTATGAGGGGAGCAATTAGAGTGTACCCAGCTCCACCTGGGGGAGGGTGAAGGACCAGTGGAGAGCTTGTGGGTGAGAATTAAGGGGTGGGCTGGTATGGGGGACACTGTTGTGGGGGTGTACTACAGGTCACCAGATCAGGAGGAGAAGGTCGATGAGGCCTTCTACAAGCAGCTGGATGTAGCCTCATGATCCCGGGTGCTGGTTCTCATTGGGGACTTCAATTATCCAGACATCTATTGGGAAAGTAACTCAGCCAGGCACACGCAGTCCAAACGGTTCCTTCAATGCACTGAAGATAATTTTCTGATGCAGGTGGTGGAGGAACTGACGAGGCGAGGGGTGCTTCTGGACCTTGTCCTTACCAACAGGGATGGGCTTGTTAGGGATGTGAAGGTTGGGGGCAGCATGGGATGCAGCAACCATGAGATGGTGGAGTTCAAGACGGAACTTGGTGAAAGAAGTAAGGCAAAAAGTAGGACTGCTACCCTGGATTTTCGGAGAGCCAACTTCGACCCCTTCTGGGACCTTCTTGGGGGTATCTCATGGGCTAGACTGCTAGAAGTCAAGGGTGCTTGTGAGAGCTGGGCAACATTTAAACAGCACTTCTTCCAAGCTCGGGATTGGTGCATCCCTAAGAGTAGGAAATCGGGGAAGGGGGGCAGGAGACCTGTGTGGATGAGCAACAAGATCAAAAGGAAGAGGAAGGTCTATGAAATGTGGAAAAAGGGCCTGTCCTCTTGGGATGAGTATAGGAGTGTTGTCAGGCCTGCAGGGATGTGACGAGGAAGGCTAAAGCCCACCTGGAGGTGAAGCTTTCAAAAGGGATAAAGGATAATAAGAAGTTTTTTTTGTTGTTTTTTGTTTGTTTGTTTGTTTGTTTTAAGTAAACAGTAAAAGAAAGACTGGAGATAATGTGGGTCCCCTGCTGAATGAGGGGGGTGTCCTGGTAACGGGGGATGCTGAGAAGGTGGAGATACTGAATGCCTTCTTTGCTTCAGTCTTTGGTTCAAAGACTCCCCCCCACCCCCCCGGGACTCCTGGACCCTGGAAGGAGGAGAAAGAGTCTGGGAAGTGGAGATCTCCCCCCTGGTTGATGAGGGAGTGGTTCGGGAGTGTCTGAGTGGGCTCAATACACACAAATCCATGGGTCCTGATGGGATGCATCCACATGTGCTGAGGGAGCTAGCAGAGGTTATCATCAAACCGCTCTCTATCATCTTTGAAAGGTTCTGGAGAACAGGAGAGGTGCCTGAAGACTGGAGGATAGCCAGTGTCATTCCAGTCTTCAAGAAGGGCAAGAAGGAGGATCCGGGAAACTACAGGCCAGTCAGTCTCACCTCTGTCCCTGGAAAGGTGTTGGAACAGCTTGTTCTGGATGCTGTCTCCAAGCAACTGGAAGAGAAGAAGGTTATGAGGAGTAGTCAGCATGGATTCACCAAGGGGAAGTTGTGCTCGACCAACCTCATTGCCTTCTATGATGGCATCACCAGGGGGGTAGATGGGGGAAGAGCAGTGGATGTCATCTACCTTGACTTTAGCAAGGCTTTTGATACTGTCTCCCATGACATCCTGCTAGCAAGCTGAGAAAGTGTGGGATAGATGAGTGGACAGTAAAGTGGGTTAAGAACTGGCTGACTGGCTGAGCTGAGAGGGTGGTGATTGGCAGCACAGAGTCTGGCTGGAGACCTGTGACTAGCAGTGTTCCCCAGGGGTCGGTGCTGGGTCCGGTCTTGTTCAACATCTTCATTGATGACCTTGATGAGGGAATAGTGTCCACCCTCAGCAAGTACGCCGATGACACAAAGCTGGGAGGAGTGGCCGACATGCCAGAAGGCTGTGCTGCCATTCAGCGAGACCTGGACCAGCTGGAGAGCTGGGCAGGAAGTAATCAAATGAGGTTTAACAAGAGCAAGTGTAGAGTCCTGCACCTGGGAAGGAACAACCGCATGTATCAGTACAGGCCGGGGGATGACCTGCTGGAGAGGAGCTCTGCGGAGAAGGACCTGGGGGTCCTGGTGGACAACAGGTTGGCCATGAGCCGGCAGTGTGTCTTGGTGGCCAAGAAGGCCAACAGGATCCTGGCATGCATAAAAAGGAGCATGGCCAGCAGGTAAAGAGAGGTGATCCTCCCCCTCTACTCTGCCCTGGTCAGGCCTCACCTGGAGTACTGTGTCCAGTTCTGGGCTCCCTGGTACAAAAAAGACAGGGATCTCCTGGAAAGAGCCCAGCGGAGGGCAACAAAGATAATACAGGGCCTGGAGCATCTTCCCTATGGGGAAAGGCTGAGAGACCTGGGTCTGTTCAGCCTTGAGAAGACTGAGAGGGGATCTTATTAATATTTACAAATATCTTCAATGTGGGAGATTTGGCCAACCTCTTTTCAGTGGTTTGTGGGGACAGGACAAGGGGCAATGGCCGCAAAATGGAGCACAGGAAGTTCTGCACCAACATGCAAAAGAACTTCTTCACGGTAAGGGTGACGGAGCACTGGAACAGGCTGCCCAGGGAGGTTGTGGAGTCTCCTTCTCTGGAGATATTCAAGGCCTGTCTGGACTCCTACCTGGGTAGCCTGCTCTAGGGAACCTGCTTTGGCATGGGGGTTGGACCTGATGATCTCTTGAGGTCCCTTCCAACCCCTACAGTTCTGTGATTCTGTGATTCTGTGAAATGATGGAAAGTGGCTTGGCCAGCTCTTTCGCCAGTTCTCTCAGTACCCTTGGGTGGATCCCATCTGGCCCTATCGACTTGCATACATCTAAGTGCTGTAGCAGATCACCAACCATTTCCTCGTGGATTATGAGGGCCACATTCTGCTCCCCATCCCCTTCTATCAGCTCAGTGGAAGTGGAAGTGGACTGGATCACAGTCCAGTGATTCTTTACTGCACACTGATATTTTCCTCCTGTTTGCATTTCAACATCCATCTGCAGGAGCAGTGGCAAGCACCTCTACTCAGAAAGGTACCTGTAATCACTGTCCATGGGACTGAATGCTGCAGAGGAGTTGGAAGTGCCTTCATATCCTTTAAAAAGCACTTCTACATCAATACCAACTTTGAGGAAGTGCTATTGTACCCATCAGACTTAGCCATGCAAGAGTCCAACGTTCTATGTGAAAAATAAAAATACATAGCCATGAGAATTGGATTGTGGTAAGATCCTGCATGTTCCTTAACTGAAGGTTCATGCACCCTGAAGAACGCATTCACTCACATTTATTCTACTTCTTCCTGATCCAGCGAAGTCAAAGCCTTCTCCTGTAACAGAGAAAGAAAACTTAAAATTAGAAAAGCAATGATGACCCTCATCCTAAATTCAAATCTGCTGGGGTCAGTCAGTAGGTTTGCCAGTAGGATTTCCTGACCTCACATGCCATCTGTTCCCATGGACATACACTTTACAGCACTTCATGAAGCACAAAAGGACTAAGATCTCTGTTGCAAGTGCCTCACAACACAGCCAGGCAAATGAGCTACAAAGGACAGCAGCTCTGCACCACTGCTGGCCAAAGGGCACCTCCCACAGCTGACTTTGAAAGCGGGATATGAAGATAAATGGGTGCCTTTGTGTACAGGGAGGTGGACATATGCAATACCATAAGGGCAGACTGTATGAAGTGCTGAACTGCTGCATTGTCCCCAGAACTTGCCAACAGCAGACTTTTAGGGGAGAAGTTTAAGATTAGGGCAAGCATGTAGTGAAGTTTCCTGGTGTTTCTCCCAGCCTTCAGCTATTTGCTGAAGTCAGCCAGCCTGCACCAGGAATCATAGAATCATAGAATATCCCGAGTTGGCAGGGACCCATAAGGATCATCAAGTCCAACTCCTGGCACCGCATAGGTCTACCCAAAAGTTTAGACCATGTGACTAAGTGCACAGTCCAATCTCTTCTTAAATTCAGACAGGCTTGGTGCAGCAACTACTTCACTGGGGAGCCTGTTCCAGTGTGCAACCACCCTCTCAGTGAAGAACCTCTTCCTGATGTCCGGCCTAAACTTCCCCTGCCTCAGCTTAACACCATATAGTGCTTTATATTCAACAGCCTTCCATTAATGTCTCCTATTGATTTTGAACCTATGTAAATAAAAGCTTGCAGCATAGAAGATGTCTTGCGGGAAGGAAGTCCACAGCTTAAATACATACTGTGTTAAAGAATACCTTTTTACCTTGTTTTGCAGCTGGCCCATGCCAGTTCTATGAAAGTATGGTACTTCTATACTATGCTCAAGTCAAGGGAGGCAAAACTCATACCCAGCCTCCCCGGTCACGAATCCATGGACTGAAATGTTCTTTGAGGTACTTTGATCCAAAGCCCATGACCAGGTTCATAGGATGGTTGTCCACAGCAGTAAGTCTGGTGGCAATTTCCAGTGTGAAGGCAACTTTGGCGCATTGTAGTTGGCTTTCTGTCTCATTTGTTGAAACTGCTGAGACATCCTCCAGGAATGTATCAGTGACCCTCTCAAAGAAGGTGTAGGACAGCATGTCTTTAAATTGCTGGTAGAAAGTTCTATCCTTTTTGAACTGAAAATAAGAATAAGGATCAATTAAACTGAGCCACTTCTGTTGTAATTTGTTTCCTTATCCCACTGGGAAAGGAGAACATCTCTAGATAATATATGCAATACAGTCTAATTGTGGTGTTGAATGGAAGAGATGACACACAACCCCACACCTCACTGCACAGCTGTTCCTTCAGACTCTGGAGGTGTCACTATGATTCTTCAGGTTTTTATTTTTATTTTTTTTTATTTATTTATTTGCATTTGAATGAGAGAAGCAGAGAGAGAAAAAAGCAAAAGAAGTGTGACACTGATACGGAGACTTGCACGTGAGGAGGCAGGAGCAGTGGGAAGACGACACTAAAGGTTATGAGAAGTGCTGGCAGCACCTGCTGTCCTAACCTCCATTTGCTCAATCTTTGTGACACTTCTTACCTTATCTAAGTACCTCTCTGCTGCCAGAGCAGAACATGTCCTCAACGTGGGATGATACTGATACAGATCAGAAGGGGCAGCTAATGAAGGGCATTTAGAGAACGTGTACCTGTATTTTTAATGGAGAAAACAACCATTCCTAATAGTGGACTTGTGCAGAGCTTTTTGTATATCTTTTGTGCATGGTTCTCAAAATGCACTCAGAATTGTTTCTCTTTCTATACAGCAATTCTTAAAACTGTAGAGTTTCCCTTCCTTCACTGAGAAAAACTCATATGCCAAATTTAACACAAGCACAGGAGTTTCATGGGGTTAGTCAGGTGCTCAGTGTCCTATGAAACTCGATGTGAATGAGGCAAGTGTCTCTTTGAAATATACCACCTTTTTGTTGTCTTCCTCCTACACCCCAATTGAGATCTTTGCTAGTCTTCTGGTCTTAAGAAAGGTTTCAGAATGAATGGTTAAGGTTTCAGAAAGCCCTAAATGTGGAAAGAGAAGGTCAGGATAGAGACAGAGAGCTAGGTTACAAAACATTCACTCCCAACAGAAGTGTAATCTCTGTCTCCCACTCTAGCCTGTGTAGCTCCTGAAAACAGAAGTACTTACCTTTTCTTCTAGTTGATCCCCTGATTTTCTTAACAGTGCAACTATTTTTTGTATTGTCTTTTCTTCATCTGTGAAAGAGAAGAGTTGGCATAAATATCACTGCTTTCCAGTAGGATCCAGATAGCAAATCATCGTGAAAGTCCTTCTGTCAATTACTCATGAAAAGGGCTGCTATTTTGTGGCAAATTCACAAAGAGTTGTGTATCCAGGCTTTATGCAGAAGCTCACTGTTCTAGTCTGTGTGGAGCAAGCAATGGTCTTTTTCCATCTGCATGATATTTTGCTCCAGTTAAGAGTTTGGGAAGGAGCATGGCTTTAGCATCCCAGTGCCAGCTCTACATGCTTTGAGGTATGGCTGGTAACAAGACAGAACAAAGGGGAAGCTAGCAGAAGCCCAAGAAAATGGACTTAAAATTAGAGGTGAAAAAAATCCCCTCATTGTTACCAATTACACCTTCCGCAACTCATCAGAACAAACTCCGGGTTTGCTGGATTAAAGAAAATGTAAGCATGGCTGGCTACTTCTTGCAACCAGAAATCCCCAGGAAACTTGCATTAAAACCAAACCTCTGCAGACACCACAGAAGACCATCAGTTCACACTTTTAACAGGTTGCTGATCAATGTTGTCCCCTCTCTGAAGAGGGACTGACCGAGATATCATTGCCCCTATGACAGGACTTTGGCCTTAGAGTCCCAGTGTATTATTCTGTCCCTAACTCCTGTCACTGGTCTGTCACCTTCTGTCACTTTGCTGCCGTTCTCCTTTTCTTATGTCACACTTTCCTGGATTTTTAATGATGTTCCCTTTAACTGCAGTAGCAGGCAGCAACAGGAATACCTGAACTGTGGTGAACAGAGCAGGACCAAGCAGAACAAACTTCCCCCTTCACAGCATCTTACCAGAGAACTCCTGAGTGCTTCACCATACCTGGAAAAAACACCCTGGTGTGCAATACCAACCTAATGACCTGCCTACGAGAAGGAAATTCTTCATCCTTACCATTTCCTTCACTCTCATTTCCCTCACCAGTATCTTTGCCATCTTCTTCCAGAGACCGGGAATGCACCAGCGTCTTGAACATCACATCTGAAGGAGATGACTGAGGTCTGGAAGTAACAAGCTTGGCAAGTTTGTCTGCGATGTGGTCGACATCTGCTTTTTGACCTGATTGGGGAGGAGGGTGGTCCGCAATGTTGTTGACATCTGCTTTTTCACCTGATTGGGAAGGAGGGTGAGAAATAAAGATGGCAATTAATCTTTCCAGGAAATAATTCAGAGATTTACTTGTTTACATGCTTCCTGAGGTGGAAGTACCCAGAGGATACCAAGAGATATATTTCCCCAAGCTGGGACTTTGTTGTTGAATGAGTTCAGCTGGTAATAATTTAGAGAGGTAAGTAATGCATTACAACCCCTCTCTAGTATTTGAGCAGCAGCTAACTATACATAGGCCATACAGAATCAAGTGTAAGCATTGCCCTATAGAATACATCCTTGCAACTCAGATAAACATCCTATAGCAAGAAACAAGAGAGTACTGCTCTACAGGATTGTGAATCTTAGACCTTGATATGAGTGTGGTATTGCCCATAATTAGTTCATCTATAGCCCTGGATTCAGGAAAGGTACTGTATTTGAATGCTCTTTCCTTGTTCCCACAGGTTAATCCTGAGCTAAGGAGAAGCAGACCACTTCCGAAGCACCTCTAGCACAGAAGCTTCTCATGTCCTCAACACTGTTGTGTTTGGACGTGAATACTGGGAGAACCCATCACCTGGCAGCCAAACTAGCTTTATCCACCTTGCGTATTGACCTTGTTCAGGACTCTCACTGGCTGAAGACATCACTTGGTGAGGGGACTCTACAGGGGATCCTGCTAAAGTAAGGAGAGCAGAAAGAGCTGTTGCAAGGCTTGCTTCAGCTAGAAAGTGCTCTTTTTCACAACTAGCCTCATGGAGCTTGGGATGCAAAACTTGATCTCTCCTTAGTGGCAGCTCCTGTGTGATCAGCAGGCAGCGAGACAAACTCAGCTGCGGCCTGACCCATAGCACGTGCAAAATTCACAGGCAGGTTGTCTTGTGAGGGCAGCAAGGGTTAAGGTGTCCAATAAAAACTGCATTTCAAGGGTGGTGAATCAACACCCAGACATTTCCTTCTCTTTGTCCACACAAAGAGCCGCTAAACTTCTAGGAAGGGGATCAGACCCTTTGTGTCAACATATGATTATGACTTTGGAAACCTAAGAATAGACAACTTTTTTTAAATAGAGCAGGCGCTCTCTCTTCAGGCAAGTGATCCCCCAGAGCATCGTCATTTGCTGCTGAATGGCCTGGCCAAGCTTGCTTCACAGCTGTCAGCAGTGTAAGTTACAAAAAATAATGTTTTAGGAATCAGTCCAGCAATCTGTTCAAGGGCAGGTAAAGTCTGTATCTGAAGCCAACCACTGTCTCCAGGGAGGTTAACACAAAGCACAGTTAGGTGTTACCTTGAGGCCTTGCTTCCACCGCAGGGACAATGGCCGTGTATTGGCAGGACCATTAAGCAGTTGCCCACAAACTCTTGAGAGCTTTTCTTGACAATGTAAAAATGAAATGGAAATAAAAATGGACACAATGAGTGTGATACTTGGATCAAGACCATGGAAAGTTATGGTCATTTCACCCTAGAAAAATGAATTAGGCTGAGGCAGGGACCCTTTTTTGAGAGATGCATCTGGGTTTGGCAGTAGGGAGAATTATGGGCTTGGTGGGCAGGAGCTGGTCCAGGACAGTTAATCTAATCAAAGATGGGGGATAATCTTTAGAAATATCTTTACATGAAGTGAAATAAGAGAGCAGCTGCTGTGACACCAAGAGGTCAGGGAGATGACAGGATCAGCTCGGGACAAATTAGACAAACAACCCCCTATTATTTATATGAATACAATACGACAACCTATCATACACTCCATATGGCTACTTAATGGGGACACTTCACCATCCTCTCTGTCTTTCATGAGAGGTTAAGGTATTAGTCATTTTCTAGAGCAGAAAATATAAAATATCCTTGTCTACAGTGCAGCACCCTACGTGCGGCTGGCTTTGGAGGCAAGGGTGTAGGGCGTGTAGGTGGATGGGATCCCCGAATGTAGGATGGATTACTGTTACCTAACACCTCTTCTTCCAGCACATGGGAGGGTCGGTTTAGACTTGATACTTCCTCCACAGCTTTCTTAAAATGAAGACCTGTTACCTTCCCAACCTAGCCTCAGACCACACATTATTTTTTAAGCCTGTCTCCTCAGTCAGGATCTGTACTTGAGAGGAATCCTGTGGCAGGAGTAGCAATATGTAAAGGAGATTTATATAACTGTGGAAGACTGTTTCCATTTAAGATACACAGTGGAATTATGAGCCCAGAGACATGGGCTGCTCTCCGCTTGAGGCTGGTTGCCTCAAACTGCTTGGCATCAGAGTTTCAAGCAGAGGCTAGCACTTTGGTTTCTTGTGTGGAATATATGTCCCATGATAAAGCCCTTTGAAAAGGCCTTCAGACAACTTCTCTTCCTTGATTTTAGTGTGGAGGTTTTCAGTTTGGCCAGTGTTTCACATTTTCTTTCTAACCAGGTATAAAAATTAAAAGCCAATACTTATAAAAAGCAACCTGTATGATTGTATGATATTTATCACCATATGATGGAAAACCAAAAAACTGAGTCACAACCATGAATATTGTATGCAAGCACTACTGAAGATCTAGCAATCCGACTTCCTAATTGGAAATCAATAGAGCTAGCATAAGATGAGCAAAAAGTGACAAAAGCCTTCTTCCTTTTCCTGTCTTTCCACAGGCCCTGAGTCATTTAAGCTATTTAGAGTGAGATTTAAGGACAAACTGCAATGGAAAGAACTAAGACATACTTGTCTGATGATAAGTCTTTACTGAAAGGCTCTCAGTGCATGTACCAAAAGTGTGACTTTCAGGTGCAAAAGTTTTTGGGGGCTTTTCCTGTTCTGCTCTGCTGCAGAAGAAGGGTAGACAATATCTTGACAAATGTTTTTGTTTTGGTTTCTTTTTGCTCTGCTGTTTCCTCATGCCACTCTGCAGTTCCGATGTTTGGCTTGAACCATCTTTTCCCCTTTGATGGTGAATCTCTACTTCACTCCTGATTAAGGATGATGATTTTGGTGCATTTGTCTCATTTTTCAGAAGTTTCTTGTATCTGCTAGCAGACAACCGCCGCTGTGCGTAGGCCATCAGGATCTTGTATTCTATGCTGTCTCGCTCGTTGTCTTCCAGCGGTATTTCTTCCATACTGACATCATTTGGCGAAGACATCTCAGTCCCTGCAAGAACATATTTTTAGTTTTAACTTAGGAAATAGCCTGTTTTTCATAAATACTAACCAATACTTGACCATTTCTACAGAACCTTTCACTGAACACCTTATAAACCTCAGTGATGGCAATATTGCAGTACCTGGAAACCAGATAATCAGTGTTTTCTAGAAAGAGAATTTGGTTACTGAGCAACACCGCAGATGGCAATTAAAGCAATAAAAGAATTGGAACAAGATATATGCTACTGTGCTCTTAGCTGCATTTGGTTCATGAGAGAATTTTTTCAATAACTGCTCAGCCCAAGTGCTTTTTACACTTCATTGTTTGGTCTTACTGCAAGAGAATAAGGTAATTTACAACATGAAACATTTGCCCCAAACACTTGAGGCATGTTTCAAAGAAAAGAAGTAGCTCAGTTCAGCAAACACATAAACTGACTCAATCCTAACAATAGCATATTTTTTTTTCTGGAGAAAGAGAAGCATACAGGTGGCTTAGATAGGAAATATGAAAAATATAAAGGAGTATTCAATAATGGGGGTGCAGTTCAGGAAAACAGGAAATATCATAACAATAATATCTGATTCTCAGGACGGAAAGAAAAATGATTCATCAAAGCACTGCACAGGAAAAGCCCAGACTGTGCTCAGATGATGCCACAGGGCCAGCATCTAACTAAACACAAATTCTGCTTTCAGAGGAAGCTTCAACAAGTTTGGGCCCTGGGTACTCTAGGTAGGACTAGGAAAGAAATAAAAAACTAGCACAAACATTAGGAAAAACTATGATACATATAATGTTCTCAACTATTCCTTCACTTTAGGGGACCTGAGTCAATAATCTTGTGTGCTTGACTGTGTGCAAGGAATAGGATGGTGGCACACAACTATTGTAACTTGTACTTATCCAAATAAACATATCAATCCCACAGCATGCACATACATTTTTCCATCTCCCGGTATCCCCTTGCATTGTAACAGAACAAGCCACCATCCTGCTCAGCATGAAACACTCTTACATGTTTGCTTTGCACTAGACTCCTTTGCCACCTGGCCTCTCTGAAGCCAGAGAAGCAGAAGGAAGAAATGGGAGTGCTCAGCTGTGATGCAGTCACCCAGCTGCTGTGCTTTCTTTGATTCCTGAAAAGGTCCCTTCTGCAGAGGCCAGATGAGGTTTTAGGCATTTGAGCAGGCATCCCTGACCACTGACAGCAGGCTCTCTGCAAAATCTCTGTTAAATGACCCATGCAGACAAAGTCAAACAAAACTACGGTCTTATCCAGAACCTGTCACTGGGGTCTCTGTTGCCAAAAAGCCAAAATAGGAGGCTTCTGTTCCCGCTGCCTTCTCTTAAACAAGTACCAAATTCATACATACTTGGACTGAGAGAAACAAATCTGAGTTAATTTCTTCCTGTCTGGAATATCATTCAGCTATTTGCTGCTTTGAATAAAACACTCTTGCTGATATACCTCCAAGAGGATGCTCAAATCCTAAACAGAGAGACTCACATTTGGGAGTGAAACAAAAGCATATACACACAGAGGCACACACATATATGCATATAGCTGAGTCCAAAGGAAAGTCACTGGGAACAGGATGCCTGGCTCCCTATGTATTTTTAATTTCTGCCCATGGGACTGTACCTCCTAATTCAGCATTTTGTGCCACACAACAGAGCAGCTGTTCCGTAGGAGGCAATTTTCTTAGTGCAGCCTTGTTCTGCAGGCATCTCCAGACACCACAATGGCAGTGCCACAGTAAGTGGTGACTTTGTTCCTTCAGAGATGCTGGGAGGAAAGGCACAGAGGCAGTATGTTTGCCAGGCTGCTGTTTCATTTCAGATCACCTGTCTTTTCAGTGCAGAGGTCTTAAGTTACTAGATGTTTCCCTCAAACTCCAAGTTCTAGGTTTACAATCCATTTCCTTTCTTTTTTTTTTTTTGCTAATCACCCTCAAAATTTCTTTTTCCTAAGTATGAGGGTGAAATAATCTATATACGCACATTTGAAGAACCAAGCCTTCATCTGGTGTCAACCATCCTAGTCCCATGAATTATACTCCCACAGGAGTACACAGCAGAGACAAAAAAAGGAGATAAAAATAAAACTCTTCCTTACCAAACACAGGAGCATCAGAGATTAGACCAACTTCAAACCCCTGACTTACATGTGCTCTTAGTTCAGCCCTGTCCTTACCATGAAAAGGGAAGGGAAGGGAAGGGAAGGGAAGGGAAGGGAAGGGAAGGGAAGGGAAGGGAAGGGAAGGGAAGGGAAGGGAAGGGAAGGGAAGGGAAGGGAAGGGAAGGGAAGGGAAGGGAAGGGAAGGGAAGGGAAGGGAAGGGAAGGGAAGGGAAGGGAAGGGAAGGGAAGGGAAGGGAAGGGAAGGGAAGGGAAGGGAAGGGAAGGGGAAAATGGAAATGAGAAATAGCTGAGGAAGAAACCTGGGAGTGTTGCATTATAGATCCAGTGTGGTTCCTCTTACCTTGAACTGCTAAATGTATTAATGCAGCTCATAGTCTGCATTCCATTTTAGAAACTATTTTTTGCTCAAGAGAATGGACTTTTCCAGACACTGTGCAGGAGTATCACTAGCTTCCACGGTCACTTTAGGACAGCCTAGAACAAAACACTAAAGAAATAAGAATGGGAATAATGTGACAGGGAGAGATGGAGAGAAATGGAGAAAAAAACAACCAAACAAACACCACATCTGCTGGGAGAAAAAGGAAAGATGGCTTGTTTCTCTCTCAGGAAACTGCTATGTTAATTGAGTCCACAACTGAGCCGAAGTGTGATCTCCCAGTTGTGCTCAAGTTAAAACATTGACTCACCACCATCTCAAGCCTCCAACACCCTGTCTCAAACATGTGGCAATAGCCTCTCTGAAATATTCTTCCTAGCGCAAGCTTGGGTCTCAGCTTGCTCAGTTTTACCCTAGCAGTGTGTTGTAATGTTTAGCTGTTCAGTGTGTAAAAATCTATACTTAACTTCATGTGGCAAAGCATCTCACTGTTCCCTGACTATGTACCTGGGTGAGGATTTACCCCAAGAATATCCAAAGTACAAGCAACTATGTTGCCTTTGAAGCTCTTTCAGCAGTGGCCCTGTCCTGGTAGGGTCCCATCCTGCACTGAGACCTCTTGCTCACAAGGTCATGCCAGGAGTACCTTCCTGTTTGCTGGACCCACTGGTGGCAGTTCGGTGATGAAGGAGAGGGTGTCAGTTCCTTCTCTCTTGCAAGTTGCTGCCTCCAGATATTCAAGGGCTCAGAAAGAGCTTTAATGAACCGGCAAGGGAAACTGAAAGCCCCATAGGCAAGAATCAGCAAGAGACTGTTACGAGAAAAAAAACACGTGGAGAAAAAGAAGTGAAAGCTAGAAATAGAAGGAAAAAAAAAACTGAAACCATGCAAGACAGAAGACAGGCACAGGGCTGCTGCTTCTTCATTGCTGTGCCTAGGAAAGGAGCATGGATGGATATACTACCCTCAGGATGCTGGGGAGGGAAGGTGGCAAGCTCTCCATGACCTCTTATTGTTTGGTCCCATCTTCCAGTGCAAACCAGAGTAGCTTAAACAGCACTTTAAGCTTCACTGCACTTCTCAGCGTCTCTGCCACACAGGCAACAAGTACAGGGCAGTGTTCTCCAGCCACATCTTTCTTCTTTCATCTGGCTCCCCTATATACTCTCTATCTCACCCTAAATCTTGTGTAGGCACCTGAAAGCAAGGCTGTTGCAGATCTCTTCAGCTGGCCAATGAACCCTGGAACAAGCACTTCCCTGGCTGCCTCAGAAACCAGGCCATTTGCTTCATTTTGAAGTTCATCCACAAAGAGAGAGAAAATTTTAAAGGTTCATTTTTTTTCATTATTGAATACTTTATTCAAACTCAAATTTCTCCTTGAAAAGATCTAGCTTAGCCCTTAAGATCAGACACCAAAGCTACTTAAAACAGTATAGCCTTCCCCATCATGGGTACTCTTTACTGGATCTAAAATAATTTGTATAATATTCATATACACTCATTTTCACTAATATAAAAGCAAAAATAAATACTAATATAAATACTATACAAACTATAAACTAATTACATAAAATAATATAAATTTAATTCCTGAAGATCAAAAGGAATAACTTGTGGTAGCATAAAATAATCAGTACAGCCCTATACACCAGAATATTTCTTACACAGTATGTGTTTAGATCTGCTTTACCCAAACCAACACTGAAGATGGCTGTACAGATAAAAATCAAATAAGAGTTCAAAGGTTGGTGTCCTAAACAAGGCTAAGTGCAGTCTGATAGTAGGAGTTGGGGTATTATTACAGCTTCCTGGTACATAATGTCAAATAAGCACTTACACACCAGATGCAGCTGTACAGATAAACCTTGCTCTGATGGGATATCCCTGAGAAATGAAATGAATTGTTTTGGCAAAAATGTGACATGGGAGCTTCCATACTGCGACTTTTTTAAGCACAGCTGCCTTGGTAAGAAATTTCACCCCTGTGTATCCAGCTAGGCCGTGGAAGCCTAAAAAGAGGACAAGGAGTCACAGTGTTTTGGTCATGTATGCCATTATTCACAGAGAGCAAAAAAAGTAGATAACACCAAATGCTGGTGAGTGTTTGAAAAGCAGAGTGCCAGAAGTGAACCTGTTTTTCAATTCATTTTAAAGTGTGAAATCTTAATTGGAGGTTTATGACTCTCCTTAGAATTACTTCTTCACATTATAACCACATTATTTTCCTAATATCCTATCTCATATGGGCCAGAGATGAGACAAGCCTTTTGCACCAGGAGCATGAACTTTGCATGAACTCTCTCAGAAATGAGATTCTATTAAGAAAGTTTTATAATGCAAGCATTGATCCGGTTTGACAAGTGCTTGGAAGTCCTGCTAAAACCAGAATCTGCACATTATTTCCTAGGATGACTAAAAGAAACTTGGAGGATCAGATGACAGAGGGTAGCAGCATAGTCTCATTCTGTCTACTTAAAAACTCTGGTCTAAATTATTTATCTTCTGGAGCTTGCAGGCCTCAGAGGAAGCAGTATTACCCCCTCCTGCTTCATTTTCCTCCAGACATTTTCTTTCTGTTGCCAAATGTTACATCCATATGAGATTTCCCAGCATATTGAAAGTGAACTGCCAACTCTCATAAGGGTATGTTAAACTATAACCCACCATCCAGTTCAAGATTTATCTGCCAAAATAAAAAAAAAATGGCAAAAACATACACAGACTTCTGTGAGGAGCACAACTAACAAAACCTGGCTTCCTCTTTGGATTCTCTGAGAACCCATCACAGCTAAATGTGCACCCCATGAGGCCACACAAATACCCCCCAAACTTGTAGCACTATAACACCACCCTGGGCTGTCTGCAATGACATTTATCTAAAAGCTTGAGAAGTCCATTATATGAGGCTTAGCTGGCAGGATACAAAGAAGTAACCCTAAAGAAGAGACATATTAGCAATGTGATTGTTCAGTCTTTCTTAGGAAGGCATGTGAAAACAAGACTCTGAGGCTCATGTCTGCATACATGGGGAAAAAAAAGTGGGGGGGGGGAAGGAGGGGGAAGTGTATCGTGAAGGTTCAAAAGTAGGTGAAATAACTTTTGATTTGGAGGGTGTCCAGCTACAGGCCTGTATTTGGCAAAACTGTGCAAAACTGTGGGATCTTGGCTATGCTATTTCTTGACTTTATTTGTGTTGTTGTTAATTGTTAATAGCAGGCAGCAAGTGTAGATGCAAATCATAGAATTATAGAATCATTAAGGTTGGAAAAGACCTCCAAGATCATCTGGTCCAACCATCACCCTACTACCAATATCACCCACTAAACCATGTCCCTAAGCACCACGTCCAACTATTGCTTGAACAGCCCCAGGGACGGTGACTCCATCACCTCCCTGGGCAACCCGTTCCAATGTCTGACTGCTCTTTCTGAGAAGAAATGTCTCCTCATTTCCAACCTGAACCTCCCCTGGTGCAACTTGAGGCCATTCCCTCTAGTCCTATCACTAGTTACCTGTGAGAAGAAGCTGACCCCCAGCACCCCACACCTTCCTTTCTGGTAACTGTAGAGAGCAATAAGGTCTCCCCTGAGCCTTCTCTTCTCCAGACTAAACAACCCCAGTTCCCTCAGCTTCTCCTCACAGGACTTGTGTTCCAGGCCCTTCACCAGCTTCGTAGCTCTTCTCTGGACATGCTCCAGGGCCTCTTGTAGTGAGAGGCCCAAAACTGAATACAGTGGATAACTGTACAAGTCCTCTTGGCATGTGACCACCCATGGTCAAACCTGGGGCTGCCCAACTCATATTTCCCAAGCCCCTGCTCTCCTTCTGACCCTTCTACTGTGTCCTGTCCTTCCCTCTCAGATGCCCACAAAGCATGGCATCTGCAGGCAAGCTCTCCCATTGTTTCTTTTGTGGGAAGGTTCCTCTCACTGCATCATGGAGATTTTCCTCCAAAAGGCTAAGGGACCTCACACAAGCCAAGGTCAAACAATGTCAGTGCTGAACCTGATATTTGACTCAGTTCTCTGTCATGTGTCCTTTCACCAGCACCAGTAAACCTCAGAGAAGCACAGGCAGCTGAAGGTGATTCTGCAGGAAGAGGAGGCAGCACCTGCTCTGAAAGGCTAAACAGATGAAGCAGAATGGAGAAGTGAAAGAGTCCCCCCCGATCCCCCCAAATTATTGTTAGTCTAAGCTGTTCACATCTGATCTGCTGCTTCTCTCCCAGCCAGCAAAGACAGAAGTGCAGTTGCTGCCTGGGACACTGGTTATGAATAAACCATGTTATATCTGAGGCAATGCTGGAGAAAGACTTTGCCATTAAAAACCACCACCATTTACCTCAGTGACTCATCCCAGGTGTGGGTCCTTCCCTTCAGCTCTGCTCTCACATATAGAGGGGCAGACTGGGGAACTTGGCACTGGAGGCTTCCATGCAAGGGGAAGCAACGGCCAAGACTCCTCTAACAGCAGTTCAGGCTAGATCCTTTCTCTGTGTGGATGACCTGAAATTACAGGCAGTTCTTGCAGAGAAAAGCAGAACTATCGTGGGTCTCCGCAGTTCACTCGTATGTGAGCAGCACACTCCACTGAAACAGTATGTCATGTGTATTGACTCACTAACTCTCACAAAACCCTTATCAGATTGGTATTGTCTGTCCAGGAGAGGCTGTGCTGTTTTAAACTGTACAGAGGCTGTGGAAAGTTGGTTTTACACGAGACCGCAGGAAAGGATCTCTCCTCATGGTACTGCAACACAGTCACATCTAGGATGGAAAGCAATGACTTGCAAGCTGCAGGATTATCTGCTCCTTATTAAATCTTAACTGAACAGGACACCACAGAATTAGTAAACATAGTGTTATACTAGCATGACACAATAAACGTCCCTAGTGACAACAGATTTTTCATGAGCACTGTTGTGCAATAGACACAATGCATGCTGTATAGAAAGGTCTATGCTGATAGATGTCTTTCAAAAGAGAAGTTATCTGCTGCTCTGTGGCTGTCCAGAGGTATTTCCCTCATTCAGGGATGAAAGGCTGCCCAGCGCTTAGCCTCTAGAAGAGAAATGATGCACTACCTAGCTACACAAATTCACTGGGATACTCCTAAATTTTAAATTCAGTTGTCCACAGCTAAATGTAGTGTGGTTGGCAAAAAAAAGAACCTTGCTGTCATTGGCTAGGTCTGTCAAACTTTCTTTTCAAAAGCACACCGGAAACAGCGGCAAGGCTTGTATGGCAGCTCCAAAAGTCCTAGGGCAGTACCTTCCCTTACTTTTTGACATCACAGCTAAACCTGAAAGAACATCATTCTGAATTAGCCATGATAAATATAGCAGTTTAATCTATATACAAATAAGAGCCTTGTGCTGGATTATGGACAATCAAGCATTACAGAAGAGAAACTAAGTTCAGAGAAGAAAAGGGTGTTTATTACCTTCCAGGTCTATTGCACCAGCAACACTGCGTGCCTGATGATCTGACTTCTTTCTCCTTTTCTTCCAGTGGTTACTCTTTTTTTTTTTGTTGTTAGAACCAGCCTTGTAAGCACAGCAGTTCCCTTTAGGGGAAATAAATAAGTAAATAAAATAAAGAATTTAACTTACTCTATTGACTATTTTAAGCCTTTCATCAAAACATACATACATAAGCTTTCCCTAAGAATGGCACTGCACTTTCATTAAAAATGTGCCAGTACACTTCCTTATGTGAACAGAGTTCAAACACGTCAGCTTACGTATAGGAGGCAGGAAGGGTGGGGCCTGCCCCCTGCACTTGTGAGTGGTGCTGAGCAGCATGCTAGGCAAGGGACAAAGTCTATAGCTGCTTTGGGCTTGTGAATGAATACTATCTTTTTTTTTTTTCCTTCAAAACCCTCTTTTTTTTTTTTTTTTGTCATGGTACGGGTTGAACCAAATAATCATTTTGATCCAGAAGAAGGTTTTTAAAGTGTTTTGAAATCAGTTGTACCTCTTCTTCTATAAATAGCCATCTACTATTCTATGTTTTTTCATATGCTGTTGACTATTTTTTTTTCCCGGAATCACATTAAACATTAATTAGATAAGATAGTTAAGGTTATTGCAACAAGTGACGCTGTACTGACCCTCATGGACTTTGCTTCTGTAGCTATTGTAACTACTATGGTCCAACATGGTGATTTAGTTACCTGTACAAATTACTACAAATTAATCTACAAGTCCATTTTAAGAGGGATTTTCACCATGCCAGTGATATTCCATTTTCAAAATAAGCTTGTAGATGAAGCTGCAAGCTAGGAGGGATTGGATGAATGGGAAAGAGCCTCATCCCACAGCCCGAGAGGGTGAACTCTTGAATCCAGTCTCATTTCAGTAGTGCCCAGTGCCAGGGGACAAGAGGCAGTGAGCACAAACTGGCAGACAGGAGGTTTCCTCTGAACATCAGGAGCCCTTCTGTGCTGTGTGGGTGACAGAGCACTGGCACAGGTTGCCCAGAGAGGTTGTGGAGTCTCCTCCTTGGAGATCTTCAGAAGCCACCAGGACATGGCCCTGGGCAGCCTGCTCTGGGTGGCCCTGCTGGAGCAGGGGCTGGGCCAGATGGCCTCCAGAGGGCCCTTCCCACCTCAGCCATTCTTAATTCTGTGATTTACCTGTGGAGGAGAGAGTTTCAGTGGGTACAGACTGGTTCCTGATACAGAAGATGTCTCTTCATGGATGTGCCTTAGTCTCCGAGTGTTGTAAGGAACACGCCTGTCTGCTGACTTTCCTGCAAAGTGAAGAATTTGCTCATTGAAACAGCAATATAAACAGCCAAATTTTGCATTTTCGGGGCGTAGTGACTTGGTGTTCACTTTGACTTTACAGGCTTATAGAAGATTTTTGTTCATGTTCGCTGAAGCTTTCCATTTCCTTCCTTCTTTACCAGGGCCAACTGACCTCTGAGCAGTAACAGCAGATGTAAAGCCTGTGTGTTATGGATTATTAACAATCTGTCATCCTGTGCACTGAAAAAGGTCAGTTTTCATTTTCTTTTTAAACATATCGTACCCCAATGCACAATATGCTTTCTTCAATACTAAGAGAAGGGTAAAAACAGCAGTATCTGAGGCCCAGAAAAGGAATGGGCAGCCTGCTGGAAGCAAGGAAAAGAACTAAACCAAAAACCCTTTTAAGGAGCTATTTTGAATTTTATAACACCAGGTAAAGTGAGAAGACAGAAAAAAAAAATAGTGTTGACTTGGCTCCATTTTATATATTCTGTTCCTATAGAAATTGTAGCTCTGTGGTACACCATGAGAGACAGAAAAAAAAATGACCATTTCTCCACTTGGCAATTTTGTTGACCCTGCAACCAGAGCTGGATGTATATTGAAGGGTTACTTCTGAAATATACTGGCAAAGCCAGACTTTGTGGTGTTGAGGCAGCATTGCTGCCCATGGAGCCATGACCTTGTCTGAAATATAGCTACTCACCCAGCCCATTGCTCCCATCAGTATCTGCAGTTTTTCACCTCAATCCCTGAGTGTCCCTATACCCTGAACAAGTAGCCATCCTGGTCATACTTTCAAACTGTTGTGGAATCAAAATACCTGGACTCTTTTAAATCCCTGGTGGTATTTAGGAGAGAGTGGGGTAGCCCATGTTATTAAATTGGTGGTCCTGGCTGCACACAGGAAAAGCAGTAGCTCATTTTCTGCCATGGCTGGAGCTCTGGATTTCTTAAGTCTCTGTATGGAGGGACCTGACTTTGTCCATTATGGAGCAATATTAGGAAGAGAGGTGTTTCTAAGCATGTTACAGCCAGCCTGAGCAGATGTGGGTGTATGGAAAGGTTCTGTCTGACCAGGGCTCCTCTTTTCACTCTTGCAGTATCTTTTCCAAACAAACGGAACTGAAAGCAGTCACAGAGGAGGCAAAATAAATGTAAAAGGGAAACTCTCATAGATGCAATGCAAAGCCGTTTTAATGTGTTTTAATTACTTCATTGTACTTCTCTGTTTTACTGCCACTGCTTTTTCTACCAGGAAAACTCATTTTAATAGACTTTCCTGAAAGAGGAGAGAAGTGCAAACATTGTGAATAATGGTAGTATAATTCCCTGTTTTACAGGCAGTTCACATTTCGTTTTTCTTTCAGTTCTCAGTCCCTTCATGTTATTTCTTAATTTATAACTCAAACTAGGTTCTCTGTCTTGCTTGTATTATGGATCTTGTATTATTATTATTATTATTATTATTATTATTATTATTATTTGGATTCTTACCTTTTATGTTGCCTTCTATCTTGTGTCTTCTGCCCCCTTTTTAAATGTTTCATTTACCTTTGGATACCCAGCCAAGCACTTTACGTTGACTTATGCAGTTCTCTAAAGGGGATAATCTGCTTTAATTTCTTTTCATTTGTTTGTTTGTTTTTCTTGTCACACCTTAGGAATTTAAGTTGGTTATAAGCTACTTTCAGTTTTGTTTCAGCTTACTTTCCAGCCTAAAATCCTTGATATCTCAACTTTTGATTTCCAGTCTGCAAAAGGACATTTAAAAATAAAACCATTGCTCCTGCTGCCTTCCAGAGTGCCTGTGGTGATTGATTTTTACTCTACAAGCTGGACCAAAAGTATAAGAAGCCCCTCAAAAACTAGAAGGAGCTTGCGATCTCTGGTGACAGAAGCTAGTTTTTTTCAGGAGGGAAAATAAAGAGGAAAAAATGTTTTGAGAGATGGGAAGTCTTGTTCTACCTAAAGGAGCTTTTTCTGAATAAAGTCTAGGAAACGGCACCTTCCACCAAAGAAGGGTAGGAGAGAAAATAAAAGACCCATTATGTAAGGCACCAATCTAACCCATGCTTAGCCAAACTTCAGAAAAGGTTCATGAACTACAGGAGCTTTTGGCAGCACCGGGGGCCCTCTATACCCACACAGCAGGGACTGTTTTGAGGTCGGCAAGCAGTGCCTAATGCATCCCTGGTTAACAAATTCCCTCAAATTCCCTTGTTGATAATCCAAGGGCACTGCCAAGCAGACCCCAGGCTCTGACTGCTCACATGCCCAGCTAGGTGCTGGCCCTGCATGCAGAGGGGCGGGAGCCTTCCAGCATCTGGGACGATCAGCCCTGGGGCATGGAGTGGAGATCATCCCGGCGGCGGGTGGGGAAATACTCCCTCCGGGAAGGGTGCCGAAGCTGCTGCCTACCGGAGGGGAGCGGGGAGGGACGCCCCGGACCGGCGGGGAAAAGGGAAGAGGCGGCGGGCAGCGACCCCCGGTGGCGGCCGCCCCGCTGCAGCCTTCTGTCTCCGGACCGTGCTATGTGCTGCAGCCAGCCGTGGGGTCAGGGGGAGGTTTGAGGACCAGGTGGCAGTTCCGTCCTCCTCCTCTAACCCACCGACATCCTCCCGCTCCCCCCTGAGGCTTGGCGCTGGTGCTTCTGACCCGCCCTGACCTGGGCGGGTGGGTGACACCAGGCAGGACACCAAGGGATTTCTTGGTCCTGCTTCTGCTCATCTTGCTCAGGTACTGTGCCTACTTCTTCTCACCTTGCTCAGGTACCGTGGGGCTGCCTGTGCCCATTGGGACACATCCTGGGCTGCTCATCGTTGCCCTCAATTCCCATCTCCCTTCCCCTATGAAGCAGCCTGCTCTGATGGCTCCCACGCACTTTCTATATCTTCAAGCTATGCCATGAGGCTGCCAATAGAAATGCAATGCTGGACATTATTTATTTTGCTACACCAGGTCGGGAAAACCCACATGATTTTATTTTGCTTGTTATTTACATTAACTTTTGGTCCAGCTCGTGACCGGCAGCTTAGTGCAGTTCAGGTGTTATAAGGCAAAGGCTCTTTTCCCAGGCTCCCACTATCCTGTCCTTAAACCAGCTTGTTTTAGGCTGGTGTAGGCTGCGACCTGCCCTAAGTGACAACGATGTCGTCCAGAGCCTGGGAGTCAGCAGAGCATAGCTGAGAGAGGGAGTTAATAGAATCTTAGTAGACAGGATGCTGACTTATGAATACCTAGATTATTGTATTAAAAATAGATGTTGCTTAATGTCTTTGCTTACTACTGTGCAAATTAACTGAAACAAGAAGTCTTGGGGCCCCTCACAAAGGATGGTTCCTGATAAAAACAGGGAACCTGTCTCAAGAACCATCTGAGACCGACCCTGTGGTTTGGACAAGAGTCAAGGAACAGCTGAGTCTGCACAAAGACAGGAGGTCAACTACTGGTGATGAAGAAGAGTTATCAGCCTTCATCCCCATGACCCCTGGTGACCACCACCAGGAGACACTGCGCAAGTGCAGATGGGAGGAGTTTATGGAAATGACTTCTTGGAACTAATTTTAATATGAAGCAGGGATAGGTCATGCATATATATAGGCACATTGGGAAACTTCATGCATACGTAACTCTTTACTGCATATAACCAAGGCAAGTTGCTGCTTTGGGGTATGCATGACTTTGGTGGGACTACCCCCTGTGCTGTCCAGTGCTGAATAAACATACCTACTTTACAATCTTACTGATTGTGGAGTCCATTTTCCACACGTCATAGCAGGGTTTGAGTGTCAACCCCCTTTCTTCTGGCCTTTTCTGTAAGGCAGTAAGAAGAGTTTGCGCAAGAACCACAGGGCCAAAAGCCCCTCTAAGGAAAGTTTTCTTAATCCTTATTTTCTATAAGAAAAAAATAATTTGAGTTTCTGGATTGATAATGAAATATGAGACTATGAAATATGAAATGTGAAACAGAGACTAAAAAATCATATACATCTGTTTCTGGAAAGTATTTTCACCATTAGGCTGATAGCCTTTGGAGTCAGCTGCATGGCTGCAAAACCCCTTTGGCTGCATGGAAATCTAGTGGCATACAGGCCCCTCACCAAATGCGGAATGTCTTCTCTCAGCAGTTGTGTGGTTCTGGCAGTTTTCAGGGGATGTGTACACTGCACCATGCCAGCGCTCTGACCTAAAGTCTTAATTTCTCCTGTTTACTACTGGCATTTGAAGTAGAATGAACATATCCTTATGTCACAGGGGTCTTTTCCCTTTCTAGAATGGAAAACTGTCATGTGCTTCATATAGGAAATATGTACAGTCTTCTTATACACTTCACTCACTGTAGTTAATAGCTGTGAAGGGAAAATGTTTTGGAGGGAAAGTATGGGACTGAAAACCACAAGCAGAATGAAACCATATGAATCAAGGGGATCAGAGTCTGGCACACTTGTAATTACAGCCCGTGTTACTTAGTTATACTCACAGGTCAAATGGAATAAATTATTTGATAAGGATTTCTATCAAGGAGTGATATTTTAGCAAAATTTCCAGTCAGGGAAAAACACTGGATCAGAATAGAAAATACTGCAAAATGATCTGAGCTGCCCTGCTTTGCACAGTTACCAGAGGGTAGAAAAAGACGAGGAGGATAACACAGATGGCAGTTCTATAAGCCTCAGTAATTAAAAGATTAAGAATTTATCGCTTTGTGTCAAATTAGGATAATAATTCCCAAAGGAATATGTGGAATAAAATCCTGGCTTCCTGAGGAAGAAGTATGGTTTCTGAATTTTGGGATATCCATTTCGTGCAACCCTTTGGGACTTACTACCTTTTTTTTAACATTAACAATAAAAGCTGCTTTTTCCATTTAATTTAAAACCAACCATCTGTGTGCATAAGGGTCTTTTCCTCTGAGACAGAGATGCTGGGTTTCCAATCTTTCTACTTCTCTGGCATTTGTTAGCCCATTAATCATAAGACTTAGCACTTCTGTAGTGCTGTAAATCTCCCAAACTTCATGCTACCACGAGGGCCTTAATTGTGTAAATGAACTTAAGTGGGTGGATCACTGGGCTTGTGCAGAGCCCCACAGAAAACAGCAGGGCCTCCTGAAAATGTAAGTGGGTCTGAGACACAGTCCCTCCCAACAACAGTGTTGTCCTCTCTACTTTCATCAGCTGGAAACGCCAAGGTGCATGTGAGAGCAAGGAGAGAGCAGACTACATCAGCTGCAACATTTGGAGCCCCTGGTTGCGAAAGAGGGGAAAAGGAAGCCTCTGCAGAGCATTATAACGTTTTACTGCTCTTTAGAACTGGATCTAATGCTCTTCTTGAGGATTACTTAATGACATTATTTACCTCGATACAGATACAGAGCACTTGTAGCACCTCACTCCTCATAAAAGTTGATAAGGGGTTTCCCATTGACATTATTCTAGTTTTGCTGAATACCTGAAAAAATCCTCAGAGGGGGATATGGGATTGAAATGAAGCTTTCTTCTCCCCCAAAACCAAAGTGTTGTGTTTTACGTCTTTGAACACACGTTCAAACTCATGTTTTCAGTTATGCTGAGGTTTAGCTGCCTTGCCTGGCGTCGCCTCACTTCACAGGAGCTGTAGTTTGGGTCTCATTTGGCACCCTTGGTTTTGGTTCCCCAGAGAACAGCCTCACCCCGAAGGCGGACACATCCCCTCTGGCTGGGCCAGGCTAGGGTCTTTATGGTGGCTATATATGGGGCAATGCGCAGCAGTGCAGAAATGTGGTTCAATATAATACTTTTGCTTTGACCCAAAATATTTCATTCAATGAAAAATTGTACTCAGCTATCCATCCCAAGTTGGGAGGACAGAAGAACATCAAACAACAGACTTTGACACAACACAGAATCTCTGATTTTCATTTGTCCCAATTCCATTCTATGCCCAAAGGTACTGTACCATGTTGCTTCGTCTTTTTTTTGGTACAACTTTGGTTACGTTTCATCTTCAGGGTGCAGAGGGATACATGCTCTGGTGGTTAAGATTTTTTTTTGAGAAATGATGCAGGGTGTTTACATTCAAAAGAGTTGAAGACACGATGTCACACTTCCGGAAGTAATTTACAGTCTGCAGTGCCCAACTAATTGAAAATAGGAATTATGGTCCTAATTAATTATTAGGAGATGACTTTCTAATTGACTTAATTAGTAGCGTATCAGGTGAAAGTCAATTTTGTGCTGACGTCTCAAACCTCTTGATAGTCATGGTGAGAATTATTCAAATTTCAAAGTGACTTTCAAGTTATTTTAAACAGAAATTTGGATGTCTATGTGTAATTAGAATATTCTATTTTAAATTTCTTCATAACTTTGATAGCTCCTAGGATTTCCAAGTGTCACTGTTACTCAGTGGGTTGTACTATTTTGGTGGATATTTGTTTTGTTTTTTTATGAGGTGGTAACAAAAGAGGTGTGCAACAAGTTCTACTCTCTGAATACAGATGCTGAAAGTGTTGAGACTTTTTTCTGAAAGCTGCCTGATATTAGCTTTATAATGGATTCTTTAGATTAAAAAAAAATAAAAAAATCCACTAGGTTTTAACTAAGCATTGCTTTTAAGGTTAAAGTAATTTATCCTCATGTCTCATAGAAGTATGGCTCAATCCAGCTGAGGTTAATAAAGAAATAAAGTTCAAACATTCACTACTAAATATTTAAAATTCACTTCTTTGGATCAAGAGTGTCTAGAATTTTTTAGTAAGAACAGTGCTATTAACCAAGTCAGGCTGCTACCAGTTTTCATACAAATCATTTATATTCAAGTAATATTTATCATGTGCTGAATGCTGTCCACACACAAGAGGACACTTATCCTTTCCTGAAAACCTTGCAGTCACCAGAGAAAAAAATAAATACATTTTCTTTCCTGAAGGCTGAACAGTCCCTTCAAACATCTGCACGTTGTTAAACAACCCAGAAAATAATAATGGCTATATAAAATAAAGTAATGAGCTGTAGCTTCCTCCATACCTGGCCTTAAAGATGCAGGCCCCCTTCCCCACAGTCACTGAGCTTTTTGTTTTTAAGGATCAACCCTTTCTCTCTGCAGCTAGCAACAGACTTGTTTTTGTGCTTGTATCACAGCAGAGAGAAGAGCAGCTTGCTAATAGCTCTTATCTGGGCTGCAGTCACTGCAGCCTGACTAAGATATCCTATTGCCTTTCTTCATCTCGGGAGGAGGAGGGACACCTGGCTCCATGCATCCAAGCATGGTCCCAGCTGCTGCTTTCCTGCTCCATCAATAGACTTTTTTGTGTCAGTAGGACTAATAGCAATGGTTTTCTAATGACAGCATTTCCCCTAGTGCCTTGTGTGTTCTGCCTAGTAAACCTTTTGGAATAATAAGATGGATTCAGCCCATTTGTGACAGGAGGGAGGATCATATGGGGGACCTGTGGGGGAAGGAAGGAAAGAAGGAAGCAAGAACCAAAATTTCTGTCTGCCTAATAGCTGGTCAAAAAGCATGCACCATACAGCATTGTTTTATTTGGGTCCATCATGGTGATTTCACTCATGAAACGATTTTGCCCCTGCTGTAACAATGTGGTATCAATGACCGCTTACCCAACATCAAAGACCAACTGTACTACTTTCTGTAGCAACCAGCAATCCTTGACCCAAACCTTAGCAGTCGAGACAAAAAGGAAGATTAGGATACATTCACAGAGGTCACACAGCACATCAGAGTCAGAAAAAGTACAGTCTCCCCAGGTCTAGACTATTTTCTGGTACCTCTGTCCTACCTACAGCAGAGCAGGGTTGATTACCGTGTGAATGAGGAAAGCTGCTGGAAGCTGCTGGACTACTATCCCTAAGTGCAGCCCCATGGCTACATGACAAATAGCATATTTTACCACTATACTCAGATATAGTGGACAATAATTTGACAATTAAAAGTGGCCTTTCCTCTTACAAACTCCATATGGGCACTCTGAGCATTAATGAACCATTACATTTCTCATTCCTTTCTCCTCAGAGAAGAAATCACTGGGGTTTTCCCCTTCTTCCCCACTGACAAACCAGTTCTAGCACTGCCCATCTGCAGCTTTAAGGATCTCTATACCACTTTTAATGAGAACAAGACCATCAAATTCCAAACTGGGTAACTTAACTAATTTTATTGTATTATATTGTATTGTATTGTATTATATTTTATTTATTTTTTGTCCTAAAGCCAGTGCTGTGATCTGCTAAGGACTTTAATTAAATATGGTGTGGTGATTCCAGGCAGGACTGTTCTCAGCTGCCCGTTGTTCCCTCTGGTGGAAGGAACTGGAAAAAGGCTGGGAAGATGAGTGGCAGTTTGGATGCTCCACTTCAGGAAAGTGGTTTTGGGCTCATTCAGGGAATGTCAAGGTAGAATCCCTGGGAATCAGCCAAGAAGCAGAAAGATGTTCAGGAGATCTAGCTGATTTATAAAAATAAGGTATGAGAACTCAGGAGCACACCATCCCATTGTGGAGGAAGACAAAGAATTTTGCAACAATCCTTTTATGCTCCAACAAAAGAAAACTTATAAAAGCATTACTTAGGTACTTACAGACTCAGAAAGCTACAACCCAGCTTGAGCTAAAGCTAGAAGTGAGCATTAAAGGTAACAAGAACACTTGCTGCTTGCAAAAGGGGATTCAAAGAACATGGTTCCACTGATGGATGCAGTAGACAACCTAGAAACAGATAATACAGGAAAGGCAGAAGCACTCAAAACCGTTTTTGCATCATTTTTTCACAGTCAAAGCCTGTTCCCAGACTTCTATGTGTATCAGTACAGTTAGGGAAGGAGAGGAAAAAAGCTTATATATATGATAAACCCATCTTCTGTGGCGTAATTGACCACACAGATACCCGGGTTCTTTAAGGATCAATAACTTCTACTATTTTATTGAGGCAATAACTTCAACATCCTTTATTGAGGACATAACTTCAACCTCAACTCTTTACTGAGGACAGACTCCCTTCTTATACCATTAGCTCTACAGCAGTACTTTTCCACTAACTATTCATTGGTTAACAACTTTGCCCAGCAACAGCAAACACTTAGCAACTTCCATGTTTTAAGGGCTGGAGAACAAGTAGTTTGAGACAGCATCTCCTGATTCACCCTTCTTTGTTCCTTCTAAACTCTTTACATTCCTCATGGCCTCATCGTTAGAGTCCGATGTTATAACCAACCATGGAACTTGTCGACCCCCATGGCCACACTCCCACATCTCCCCGTTCTTTATTAACAAAGAAAGCATGATTAACACAAACAAAGAAAACACGATTAGCACAAATTAAAACACAGAGAAAAATTAACAGACTTTGTAACCACATCCCTGGGAGAGGCAGGCACTGAGTGCTGCCCAGATGGGGGGCTCTGGCTACCCCTCCAGCTCCTGGAATCCTTGTTTGTGGGTCCTGCATGTGCCAGTGGGACCCTCCCACATGTTGCATTTTGGTTGAGCTGGAGTCCAAATCGCTGAGGAGAGTGCTGTGATCATGTTAAGGCAGAAGATGAGATGGACGACCGGACCCATCTTGGTGCTGACACCCATCTTGGACTGGCTCCTGTTGAAACACAAGTGTAACCTCGGCCCCAAGTTATCAGAGAGTAGGGCCCTTCCCAATAAAGTATAGTGATTACAATGTTTGTGAATTGGAGGACCTTCCTCTGTCCATCGATTCAAAAAATTAAGAACATAGCATGCTTTAGCTATCCTTTCCTGGGGGGGTCATACCCATACTCCTCCTTTTTTGTTTTTGAAGCATAGCTTTTAGGATACCACGGGCCCGTTTGTGAGAAACACTCTGTTGCCAATAACATAGGCTCAGGCAAGGATCTCAGTGAAGTAGCATTTTTATTCGCGATTGCAATGCGGGCATCCCGCAAGCAGGAGCGTACCTACTAGTCACATAGTACAGTTTATATACTTTCTTTCTCGATGACATCCTCCCCTTGTGGGAGGATGTGCTCCAGGTGCCGGAGCTGAAGCCTCCCTGTGGCCTGTGGAAAGGCCCCTGGTGGAGCAGGCTGTACCCCGAACCCCACCCCCCCGCAGCCCATGGTGTACTGCAGCGGAGTCCATGCAGGAGCAGGTGATAGGGGAGGGGTCCCCAGGGGATCCCAAGCCAGACCAACCCACTCCTGACGAATAGATCCCACGGCACAGACCCACACCTGGAGCAGCTCCCAAAGAGCCTCTGCCCATGGAGAAACCCACACAGGACCAGCCCAGGCAGGTCAGCACCCCATGGGAGGGACCTCACACCAGAGCAGGGGAGAGAGCGACTGTGAAGGAGCGGTAGAAACAATGCACCATGGACCGACTGCAGCCCCCACTCCTGACCCCCCTGCACCACTCAGGGTGGGGAAGATGTGGAAGAGAGTGGATGGGGGAAGGTGCCCCCAGCTTGTTTCTTAGTTTCTCACCGCTCCAGCCTGTCAGCAATAGGTAATAAATTTCATTAATCTTCCTATTCTAAGTCTGTTTTGCCCATGACGATAATTGTAGAGTGATCCCCATGTCCTTATCTCAACCCTTGAGCCCTTTTTCACTTATCAGGGGCTGTCAGTGAGAGTAGCTTTCTGAGAAGCCCCGACTCCCCTATTCTGAATTTATAACAGCTCTCTCTCCTCCTTCTTCCACTCCGGATATTCATATTTGAAGTGGCCAGCCTGGCCACATTTAAAACACCTTATCAAAGCCTGCCCCTGGTAGGATTCAGGCTGCAACACAGGTAGCTTTCCTTGCCTGCCATTCCTTCATCTCTCTTCCTCTCCTTTCCATCCTGGCCCTGACTCCCCCTGAAGATTGTCTCCCTCTTTCTCCAACCCTCTACCTCACTACCTGGTCCCCTCTGAAGACCATTAGTTTCGCTCTCTGCTTTTCCTTCTCATCTCCCCTCCTGACATACACCTTCAGGGCCTCCCGCAGGAGGGCCACCAGTGACTATTCACTACATCCTCCCAACCTCTGGAGCCCCCCCTCCCCTCTGTGTATCTGACCAGGCTTCAACCACAAAATGAACTTTCAAGAGCCCCCAGGACTCACCCCCGAGCACTCCCCCACCCCGACCCCAAGTCTCCCACATGACCCCTGTGCTGCACACTATCACCACTCCAGCCAGGATCGGCAAGTGGGTATTTCTGCTCTGCCAGTACTACCCCTGGTCCCGGAGGATGAGCTCTTTCCCATTCTTGTATAGCAGCTCTCCTCCTGATCACTCCCCTTTCTTCCCCTGTAAACAACATACTTAGTATAGACATCATTTCCCCCCAAGAGTATAAGTTAGGCCCTAGGAACTGGTCTAATTGTTCAGCTAGCCTGATGGGGTCCTCAATTAAAGGCTTCATCTCCTTCTTAAAACTCCTAACCTCTCTGCTGGTATGGGGGGGGGGGGGGGGGAGTTCACCTAAGAGGATACACAGTTAGTGTTAGTACTGTTAGTAACAGGGAAGGCAAAATTCTCAGTATGTCTTATACCTTGTTCTAATTCTTACCAGAGCCTAGAGTGTGCTCCTCTAGGGACAGCGTTAATTGCAGTCCCTGTCTCCCTTCCTGGAGCGACTGCTGCTGCCACCGGTGCAATATTAGGATTATAGGGAGCATAACTTGGCTCCTTCTCCGAAAAAGGAATCAATCTTATTGCTTACATATAAATTTAAAGCCTGAATTTTCATCAGACCTGTATTTTGGCCAAAATACTGATGTTTCCTTAATTGGTTCTTTTGTTCAGACTGATACACAATATTTAATCATTTTCTTCTTTTATCATTTCCTCTAATTTTGGGATTCTTTTTCCAATTTCTTATCATTCTTCCAGAAGGACTGTCGGTAGGCACTCCCCCAGGGATATCTCCCTGTCCCGTGGAACCCCTATTTTCCCATTTTTCCCAGCGCTTGTCAGGGTGCTGCTACAGAAACTTACCTTCTGCAGTGTACTGACTTGCGGAAATCAGACTCTATAACCTTGGAATGGTTATAAAGCAGGTATGTTTATTCAGTGCTGCACACACATGCCGTTTGCAAGGGGGATAGCTCCACCAAACGCGCACCAACGGCTACTGGCAGTGTGCTTATATTAGTGGGACAAATACATATCTATTTCATTTGCCGTAAGTCTCTCGTATATTCATCAAGTCTCCGAAGAATCATTAACGTAGGTTGTGCGTACTGGAGTTCTTGGGTGGTCGGTCGTCTGTCATACTCTGGTGGTCTTTTGTTGAAGTCCAGAAGTCTTCCTCGCTGCTTATCTTCAGATAAGCAGACTTCAGCAGTCAAGCCAGTTCTTGCTGGTTCCATTATCTATACATACAGTCTTTTATTCCCTTATCTTTGGGTCGTTAACATACAGTTGTGCTAGCTAAGACCTAGGAATCACCATCCTTTATCTTGTTCCCTGTCTCAGTACCACATACTAACGTTCCGATTCTGGAAAACGGGGGTGTACTGCCAAGCACTTTCCCGTGCAAGAGGTACCACACACCTATGGGTTTACCAGATTCGCTGGTGTACTGCCAAGCACTTCACCATGCAAGGGGTACCATACACCAAATTTCCTGAGACTCTTCCTTTCTCTTTCTTATCTCACACTTCATCCATCTCCGGCCGTGCCCCTCGCGGAGCTACGGAACCACGGATCAGGAGTCCACACTCACTTCGTACAAAAGTACATCTCAATCACGTCACACAGAGTCTCACCCGACCCCCAAGGCAATACTTAATATTTCTTACCTTGGTCTGTGCACAGAGTTACCGGATCAATTCTCGAACCCGGAGTGCCTACCTTCTTCCCTTCCCCAGTACTTCATGGATCCTGCCTTTTTAATCAGTCTTGGGCCCTCAGTCCTGGGCCCTCTTATTCGCGATTGCAATGGCGGGCGTCCCACAAGCAGGAGCGCACCTACTAGTCACATAGTACAGTTTATATACTTTATTTCTCGGCGACTGGGACCCTCCCCTTTTCCCCATTGACTTGGTAGTCCAGGTTCACAACCTATCCGATGCTTCACAGACAATACATGGCTTTCAGTTGCCAGCCTGTTATTTTTCAAATTTCTTTTGCCTTTTTTGCTCTTTGAGGTGGTAATATTTCTTCCCTTATCTGGCTTGACTTGATACTGTGAATTTCACCTGATTTGCACTAAGGAGTCTGGTTGTCTGCATTTTACAAGGTTGTCTGGTAAGCTTTCTTATCACTGCAAGCATATCTCAATACCACATTCCTTTCCTCTAAACAATGTAACATCTCTAGAAAAAAACTGTTTCTTACACGGTCACATACACCCAGTAAATGCTTTTCTGTTGAATATCAATTTAGTACTTGTCTTTCTTACCCCTCCTGCCACCCATACCTTGGGCATTCCCAAGAAGCAGCATGTCTAGTACTTCCTGTGCTTGTGTTACCAATTCTGGTGCAAAAACAACATTTTTGTTCCCACACATTCAATAATTGCTTGACCTTTGAGAGAATGGGGCATACTCGTCAGATGTTGGATTCCCCACTGTAGAAAAAAAGTGGGTTGCATGGGCCACATATCCTGGCCCATTATCTGTTTGAATCATTTTTGGCACTCCCAATGTTGTAAAAACTGACAGAAAATGTTTACACACATCTTTTGCTTTTTCTCCTGCATGGACAGATGTAAAAATACAGGCAGAAAAGGTATCAATTGAAACATAAACATAGCAAATTTTTCTGAATTCTGGCAAATGTGTAACATAAAAAACAGTCCTTTAAGTCTATTACTGTTAGTATCCATGACTGGGGGAGCATAGCTGGAGATGGTAATCCCAGTTGAAGTGCTCCCGTATCTTCCATGACTTCATTAATTTTTCTCAGATCATGTAATAGTCTCCACTTTCCATTCCTTTTCTTGATTACAAGCACCGGAGAGTTCCAGGGCTAGTTGTGGGAACAATATGTCTCGCTTTAAGTTGTTAAGCAACTCGGCCTTCGGGCCTTATGTACCCTATTCCTCCCGGATCGAAGGGAAACAGATCCGGCTCCTTTTCAGGACCTTTAGGGCCTGGATCAAAAGGAACGTCCAGGTCATCAGGGGGCATAACAGCAAAGGCCTGCGATGCCAGTACCTTCGGATAGGTGGATGAGCCCGCAGCTCCCTCACTATCTGTCAAACCAGATGTTTCTGATTGTGGTTCCACATGGCTCGTTAACGCCTCAGAGATCGCTCGCCAGGCGCTGAGCAATCCAGCTGCAACCTTGTCATTTTTAGTAGTAGAGTCCCAAAGCTTGACCTCAATTTGGTCCCAAGTTTCAGGATCATAAACTGTCTGATTCGTAATAAAGGGAATAAGCTGGAAGGTTACCAGGACAGTCTTTGTTTCTAAGGACATATAATTCCCCATGGTGCGCAACTGCTTACCTTCAGCCAGTGAGGGGCAGCTGTGTGCGTGGGTCAGCTTCTCTCAGCTTGAGCTTCCTTTCAGCTTGGGTGCGCTTCCCTTCAGCGACTTTCAGTATGAGCTTCCCTTCCAGCTCGGGTGTGCTTTCTTCCAGCGACTTTCAGTATGAGCTTCCTTTCAGCATGGGTGTGCTTCCTTTCAGCATGGGGTCCACTTCTGTGAGCGGTTTGCTGAGTTCGGCCGAACCTATCTTCATGAGGTGATCAGTGTCCCTGTTCCTGTCCTGGTCCCTGTTCTGTTAGCCTGCCCTGTGAGTGCCTGCCTGAACTGTGCTCTGTCTGTAGCTATCTTCTGTCCTGTCTCCTGTATAGACCTTGGACCTATGTTACAGCCTTGTCTCTGGCACCGTCTCCTCACTAGGCTTCCTGGATGGACCCTGGAGCTAGTTCATCATGTCACCTGGCTGGGGGCTGCTAATGGACACTGTTCAGATCCTCTCGGACTGTGCTTGGGGGGGGGGGGGGTGCAGGGGTGAGGTCAATGCCTATGCTGTGGTTACCCATAGCTCCTAGTTTGTCCTTTCTTGAGGAGCAGTTTCCTTCCCTAACCCTTGTCACTCCTTGATGTCTCACGGACCTTCAGTATTAAGCTGGGGGCCTCAACATAAGATGGAAATATGTGGACCTGTTCGAGCAGGTCCAGAGGAGGGCCATGAGGATGATCAGAAGGCTGGAGCACCTCTCCTATAAAAACAGGCTGAGGGAGTTAGGGTTATTTAGACTAGAGAAGAGAAGGCCCTGGGGAGATCTTATAGTTGTCTTCATGTGCAGGGGGGTTGTTCTTCAGGGTTCCTTCCAACTCAAACCATTCTGTGATTCTCTTACCTCTGTTTTCAAGGCTAGAAGTGAGCAATTATAATATATACTCCGACCTTTAGCACAAGGAATAAACCTGTACCTGATAGAACATTTGACACTAATAGCCTTTGACTGACCGAATGTATCTACTAGAGAAACACGTTTCTGGGGTTTCTTTGCTTCAGCTATTTCCCTTGTTTAAATCTAAGGTAACGCTCAAATCATGTTGGATTGCTATCTGCAACTTTTAAGGCTTACTTAATGAATGACTCTATTACAGATTTCAAATTATATTTATTACGGGAATATTTCTGTTTGTTTAAATCTTGTAGTTTTGTTATAGCTTATCTTATGGTTAAACATACACACACACACTCAGTAGCTATTGCAGCAGTTGAGCACTGGAGCACTTCTCTTTTCTTTAATATGTGTCTTAGAAAGCCAGAAGGGAGAGTCACAGAGACAAATGAAGAAACAATCGTTCCTCCAGAAAGATAGTAAGATACCCATACCCTGAAACCTCCTTATCTTCTCTCTAGTATGAATATCTTCAAAAGTGATTTTATTCATGGAGAGAGCCCAGGACAGCAACCCAATGTTTTTCTCTCTTCATATGAAGTTTTGCTTTGTAAGTGCTCGTTTCTCATAACGACTTGCAGTGTGATGGGCTAGACACTGGTCTTGTGAGGACTCTGAAGAAATGGGACAATGTGTTCTGCAGAGACACAACCTTTAGAAGCTGAATTGCCTCCCAGGCCATTGCAGCTTGCTATCCCAGACCTGCAGCAACTGCCTGTCTTATTTACATAGGAGTTGCAAGTGTCCTAATTATCCTCAAGCCTGGAGTGTTTATTTAGGTGCCACATCAGAACTGTGGGCAGACACTCATCTGGTCTTTCTTCTCCTGATGTTTGATTTACAGCCTAGAATTAAGTTTATCCATAGCTGGATAAGGCTGGGTCCAAAGACATACCAAGCTTTAGGCACCATGGATTTTAAATCATGTTTTAGAAAAATGAAATTCATGACTGAATAATAATGTGGAAAATATTTCACTACTGTGAACACAGTTTACACAAATATATACTCACAAATTCCTCCTCTATTGCTTGGGTAAAAAAAAAAAATAAATCACACAGTAACAAGTCAGTCATAGATGTGAAGGAAATCACAAGGGAGTCATTCCAAATGGTAGAATGGTTAGCCTATTATTTTTGCCTTTCTAGAGTATGCTGCCCTTCTGACACCAAAAAACAACTCAGCAAGCCAAAAAGTACCTGGCCTGCTAGAGTGGAAGAGCAGGATGGTCTTTATACTTGTATACCAGCAGTCTTGTACTGGTTTCTTGAACATAACCTAGAAGTGGCAATACCAGCCATGCTTTTGCATCCCATTGCTGTATCGTAGCACTTTTTCATTTCCAGTTTCATTATTGCACCGTTGTCTCAACAGAGAAAATTTGACATCCCAACCTTACTACAAGGTAAAGCTATGTGGAGCCTCTCCTGAGAAATGGGTGACCTGAAACAGAAGATAACAGTAGAGTTATTACTGCAAATGTTATGCATGTTTTAAGATAGGAGGTAAGAATATTACTACTGTTAAAAAGCAGGAAAAGCTGAGAGGCAGAAATAATTATGCTGGAATTTAGTTAGGCCTATCTTCAAAGTTCAAAAAAGGGGAATTTAAGAATTTAAATCATCAGAATCTTTGACTTCACTAAAAGATGGCACTTGCAGCCAGGGAGTCACACCCCCATATCCTTTTTCTTCATACAGACACAGCAGGGTATTAGCTCAGCACTGCCTTGCAGAGTGAAATCTCCTGAACTGCCACCCTGGCTCCCTGTGGTAGGCAGATGCGCCTTGCTGGCTTCCATTCAGCAACTGTCAGACGACAAGTGGTGCAGGAAGGCTTCTCAATTTCTGAGGGAAGACTCTTTCTTTGGCATGGAAAATTAGAATTTCCTTTGTCAATGCTGTGTGTTATGCAGCCGGATATCCTCATCTGACAGAGCTTTGCTTAATATGTCAGGTTGTTGGTAAAATTCTTAGAAATACCTGTATCACTTTCAAGTGCTTTCACTCACCATTTCCCAAGGTGACACAGATTCTTTGATGGCTCACTGAGTATCAGAAGGACTCGATAAAAGCTGGGACTTCAGCTCCCAAGGATTTGTTCAATTTTCTATGACAGCACAGCAAACTAGCATGTATTATATGTTACTGCAGTATGTTACCAGTGCCTGCTTGAGCTGGTTTAATCTACCATCTAAATTATTCTCTATTATTCTGATGCAAATTCTTCTGTGCCTGCTGTAGAGCTGTACTACATGCATCAGCTTGAGTGGTTTGGTGAATTTGCTCACTGTATCCAAACAGTTTGTAACCTCACAGCAGCAGAGGCAGGTGAATTACACAAGTAGGGCAGTGTGAAGGGATTTGTGATGTTACTGAGATGAGGCAAGAGAGAGATGGGTGACAGAGATGCACAAAAAGTCTTTACCATTTACGTTATACTGCCTCCACCTTGAATTAGGGGGAAAGCCTGAACCTGTCACAGGAGAATGACAGAAGTACCAGCTTATGCCAGGAAATAAATTAGCACTTTTTCCATTCGGGTGATGGAGAGGGAGGCCAAATGTACAGCACTGTGAGAGAAATGTAGGTGCCCTGATGCAGTGGTAGACTGAAGATGGTAATTCCCAGAACACAAAGCCAGAGCACGATGTACCCACTGTGTTGGTGCAACCTGAGTATAAGACAACACCCCTGTGGCTTATTTGCTATTCGGATGTAAAGGAGCAGAGAAGATGCCGGGAGTCCGCTCTGGCCCTGCCAGTAGCCCCAACTCGAGCAGGATCCCCTGTCCTTGGGCGGCCCCCTCCCGCAGCAGCCCCCCGCTCCTCGGGGGCCAGCCGCCATCCTGCCATCCGTCCTCCGGCCGGCCGGAGCCAGGGCTGCTGCCACCCTGCCTGGCCCGGCGGCTTGGGGACGCGGGGCCTCCATTTCCCCGGGCCGCCACAGCCCAGCCGCCAGCGGCGCCAGGTGGCGCCATGGCGGCGTCTAGCGGCATGGCGGGCGGTGGGGCGGGCCGGGGCGGCCTCTGCCGGGCCCTGGGGCCGCAGGGCGGCGGGTGGGAGAGGGCAGGTTAGAATTTGGAGCTGTTCATGAGGGGCAGGGGGAGCGGCTGTGTGCTGCTTCTCTGTCCCGCTGACCTCCCTACGTCGGGGTGACAAACGGGGTGCTGGTCGCTTGTGGCTGGGGTGGCCTGGTGGGTGGTAGCGGCAGGATGCGGGTGTTGTGTGTGATGTCATGCATGCTCAAAGTCACATCTCCAAAGTCCTAACCCCACCAGGAAAATACTAAGAAATAGGACTTTTCCCTCTCTGATTTCACATTGGTTCGAAACTGGTGGAGGAAAAGAGTATATCTGAAAAAAATACTTGTATGGTGGGTCTATTTTCAGAGAACAGACTCTACTTTTGATGATGTTTGCCACTGGGAAGGAAAGTACAGGTGATTTCATTTTTTGTCTTCACTGGAAAGAAAATTTCACCATGTTTTTTTGTGTGTGTCTAGCCACAATCTTTCCAGCCTCCTGCTCCTGCTCTTGCACACTATGGTTGTGATTGTCATTACTTGCTGTCTGTTCAGGTCTTGTGCTTTGCTGTTTTGTTACTGAATTTAGTTTGAAGCCTCACACCACTTAATTCCTAGGATTAAATTCCACCTTCAGAGGTGTACATGCTGTCTCGAAAAAAAAAATAAAAAAAATCAGGGGTGATTCAACCAAGCTGGAAGACTTTATCAGTTGCTGAAACATAAAGCCCCTTAGTTTTGGTGGAGCACATAGAAGAGCAGAGCACAGGCCCAGAGAGGGTTAAGTACTTCCCTCTCAGCCCACCACCACATGTGGCTTTCCTTCATTTTTACCAGAGGTTTCTGTAATGCCGTATTGGTGAAGTGTCCTATGTCAGCTCATTTCAAAACATTTTGATCTTGCTCTCAAGTGTTTATGTGACACGGTTTCCTCCACCATACAGAATCTGATCAGTGTTCGCTTGAAGCGACGTGTCTAGCAGCACAAACTGAGTGATGAATGTTGTTTCTCTCAATGTCTGCCTATGCTCTAATTTCAGTTCAGTCCGATGGTGTCGCTGCCACCAAGAGGAGCAGCCCACTCCTTGCCTTCCACCCCTCACTTGCTGGTACTGCTGTTCGTGCACAACAAGCAGAAGATCAGTGATCAGATCCAGCTGAGATCCAGGGACAAAAAAGGAAGGGGGGCAGGGGGATGATGTTAGTTTTCAGTGGGAGCAACTACCTGCTCAAAACACTTAAATCAGCGCAACAAAGGGCTTGGCCTGGGCACAGGAACAAACAGCATGGGCAAGGAGGGTACACAGTGTTTACATCTGCTACAACTGCTACTGAAAACTTGTGTGTCAAAGGATACCCCTAGGACCCTTGGCATTAAAGTTGTCAAGACATAAGCTTCCACACCTAGACACTTCTGGACTTATTGTCTGAGTTAGAAATGGAGGAGCTGGTAGCGGTGATAGCAACAGATATTTACAAAGTAGTTTATTTTTTTCTTCCTTTTTTTCCCTTTGAAATATACACTTGCAACCCTTTTAACTTTAAAAAGAAAAAGAAAAAGAAAGGAAAAGAAAGAAAGGAAAAGAAAAGAAAGGAAAAGAAAGGAAAAGAAAGGAAAGAAAAGAAAGGAAAAGAAAGAAAGGAAAAGAAAAGAAAGGAAAAGAAAGGAAAAGAAAGGAAAGAAAAGAAAGGAAAAGAAAAGAAAGGAGAAGAAAGGAAAAGAAGAGAAAAGAAAAGAAAGGAAAAGAAGAGAAAAGAAAAGAAAAGAAAAGAAAAGAAAAGAAAAGAAAAGAAAAGAAAAGAAAAGAAAAGAAAAGAAAAGAAAAGAAAAGAAAAGAAAAGAAAAGAAAAGAAAAGAAAAGAAAAGAAAAGAAAAGAAAAGAGAAAAGAGAAAGAAAGAACGAAAGAAGAAAGAAAGAAAGAAAGAAAGAAAGAAAAAGGAAGGAAGGAAGGAAGGAAGGAAGGAAGGAAGGAAGGAAGGAAGGAAGGAAGGAAGGAAGGAAGGGAGGGAGGAAGGGAGGGAGGGAGGAAGGGAGGGAGGAAGAAAAAAGAAAGACCCCAAACCAAAAACACCAAACATGTCAGCTTTTAAAATATTGCCATTCTATTCCTGGATTGTTTTTCTAGTGCTGCACCATTAAATGGAGAAGTCTTTTCCACTTCCCTTTCCCCTCTCCCCTTCCTGCAGCAATATGCAGATGGACCTTAAAGAGAGAGAGAGGGGAAAGGTGCCCTGTTGATTCTTGTGAAGATGTTGCTTTTGTTCATTTTTTGTTGTTTTTACTGGATTATAAGACGAAAACAGATGTTTCTACTCTTTATAACACAAAGTATGGCCTGTCTAAACATAAGAAGATCAGCACTTCTGCACACAGTGCTGAGTTTCATCTGAGGCTGGAGTCACAGTCAGAAAACAAATGCTATCAGACATCTTTATCATGAGACAATTGTGTTTTGTTAGATACTTTAATAAAATCTGCACACACTCCCACAATAACACATTTCAGAATTTAGTTGGCTTTTGTTTCCATTACAAATTTATAATTTCCAAGATTCTCTAAAATTACTGAGTGTATGAAAAAAGAGAGGACAGGGGGACATATGTGTTTGTCTGCCTGCCATTCTTTTCTGCATGCAAAACAAATGCACACACATCTGTTTCAGAAAAAATACTTTGCAAGATATTTATCTAACAGCCAGCGGTTCACATGTAGGGAATAATTTTGCAGGAGATTAAATGCTTTGTCTCATGAGTGAAAATATAAAGAGTATGAAAGTAGAACAGTACACTTTGCTTTTTAACCCAGGTAATGTTTGTTGCTGAGCTTTAGTAACAATCATTTTTAAGTTGGGATTCCCTCTTTTCATACGTTTATCATACAGTAGTTGTGGCTGCCTGAAATAGAAAAGAGCTCTCCTTTGGCAGACAGAAGTACCAGAATGGGCACTGGGTTTATGAATAGGAATGCTAAGGACATGTGGATATTGGCAGATGGGAAACACTGAGTATCAATTGGCAAGAATCATCAGTGCACTTGTAGGAAAAGTCCAAGTCAAATTAATACAGTAATTTGATCAGTTATACAGAAGTTAAACCTTGAAAGCATTCACACTAATGGCCAATCGTGTTTCTTACTTAGCAATTGCATTTCTCTACAAGATGTTCCTGAAAGTTTGCAGGGAAATAGCTTTGGGTTTTGTTTAGAACTAATTTTGCTAACCAAAATAACCTTTATGCTTTTCTTGTGCTTCTGTGTAAGTCAGGAAAATCTTGACTCCTAAGCATCAGATGGGTTAATGCAATAACATTTCAAAATGGCTGATACTGGCCAGGTGCTACTCAGACTAGTGCTCAGTACCAGTGTACCTCTCTCCTCATTTCTGCATTTTTTGGAAGCAGCCATATGGCCCCAGAGGCCAAACCGTGGAAGCTAATTTACTGCCCAAGGCATCTGCTCCTTGGCAAGCTCTATGGGCATCTGCATAGGTGGCTCTGCATAGTTTTTCTTTCTGGCATGTGTTGGGTACCTGGGGACTCAGGGGGGGACCTGCTTTTCTGTTGCTGTTGTTGCTGTTTTTTTATTTGTTTGTTTGGTTTGGTTTGGTTTGGTTTGGTTTTGGTTTTCTGGATCATCCTAAATAAACTGAGAGGCATTTTCTTTATAAGGAATTGGCTGTGCATCCCATATGTCCCTCTGTTGTTCATGCTGGGATAATCTGCACTGAAACAGGATCTTTGTTTCCTGCACCCCTGTCTCCCTCCCTGTGCACAGGCTGAAGTCATAACCCTCTCTGTGCGTCCTTAACATCGGTTACTCTAGAAGCAGTTGTGTTTTTGTAGACAGCTGTTTATAATTTCAGGTCTATGAGGGAATTAGTGACAAATTTAAAGAAACAAAGCTACTTGGTAGACTCTACCCTATTCACTGGAATGAAGCAATGAAAGTTTGGGGAAAATAAAACAGCTGGAGACATCGCAAGAAATGGGTAGCTGCAAAATGAACCTTATAAGGGAATAGCTGCTTGGCCTCACCAAATTTAGAGGGCTGGGCCTAGGAAGGCATACTAGATGATTGTGTTGTGCACCAGTATGAGACAGGAAGCAAGATGAAGCACTCTTGCAGCTCTTGTAATAAGCTACGAGGTGGATAAACGATGTGCTATCTGTATTTTTTTTAAGAGCAGAAAAAAAAAAGCCTACCTCACCCCCCTGCTGTCATTCAGCAGCAGGATGGGTTACACGTGGGTTTAGGCAGAGGAAAGATTGCCTTACAGCCTCCTGTTGAAGGCAGAACAGTTTTGACTTGGGAATTTTTTGCTACTTAATTTATTGCTGGTTTACCCAAATCAGTGATCAAAAGTTTCTTTTGGGGTGGAGGAGGGAAGAAAACACAAGCAATTAAATGAACACTTACGTAAGCTCCTTTCCTGCCCCTTTCACAGGCTCATCCTCCAACAAATACCTTCCTTGGCTGAACTCCCCTTGTTTTCTCTGCAGGTTACCCTCAGTCCCTCCCAGTCTGTTCAATGAGGTGACAGTGGCATGGGACGCTGGGGTTGTGTTTGTAAAGGTTTTTATCCTCTGATCTTTGCTTCTTAGTGAGTGCTCCTTCAGGCTTCCTGGTACTGCTGCTCCAGCATTGAACCTCTGTGGGCTGCAGCCTCTCAGGGTTCTTCCCTCTCCTGTGTGGGTTGTCGTCTTCCAGGAGTGTATCTCCAGCTGTGTCCCCAATAGTATCTCCTTCCACATTCCCCTCCATTTCTCCTAGTGTGCCGTTTCACATGTCTCTTCACACATCTTCTTCATGTTTCCTCCATGTCTCTTCATATATCTCCATATGTCTCTTTACGTGTCTCCAAACTCACCTCCTCACCTAACTCCTCTCCTAATGGCTGCTGTTCATTCTTAAATACATTTGAGCGGAGGTGCCACGTGCTCCTTTGGCTGGAATTTTGGCTCACTGTGGGCTGTTCCCATCTGTTTCAAAGCCACGGGAGGCAGCTATGACTGACCCAGGACTGATTGTGGCCTCCTCCCACACAGGTCACCCCCAAGGCCCCTGCCACCAAAAACCTGCCAGTTTTACCAAATATACTGCCTTTCCCCCTTTTTTTCTCTGATCACAACAACCTGCTCAGCTCCTGCAGTGCACTGTGAGCGTCTGTCTCAAGGTTATCCCAGGTTTTAATTGGAAGGAGAACTACTTTTAAATATTGGTGGTTATCTGGTATGAATTACGTAGATGGAGAAAAATGTAGGTTTTTTCCTTATTAAGATCCTGTTCCTGGAACCACATGATTAAACTTCCACTATGTTTTTAATGTAAACTCATAACCCTTGCTTAAAAAGAAAATCTTGAAAATGTAAACTGCAGAAGGCAAATATAGAAAGAAATATTATGGGAATTATTTTTGTCTCTTAGCTTTTGGAGCCGGTTCATAATGTGTAAGCCCTAAGGGTTTGCAATGCCATGGAAGGAGCTGCTTCTCTGTTGTGTCCATATCTGCAAAACTGTAATAACCTCTATAACTCTTTTGTGTTACATCCCTACCAAATATGTTAGTTTACATTTCAGCACATTTTTGTCTGCTTAGGTCACAGCCTACGGTGCTCTACAAAACACTAGTTGAGCGGATACATGCACAGTGATAGGAATGGACTGGCTGCAAACCATGGTCTGCAGTGGTGATGAAAAACTTGCATTTAAAGAAGAACTGTCACTGACATTGCCCTTTATAGAGAATATCATGGGAAATGAAAATGCTCAGAGTCTCTGAAACTAATCTCTGAATCTCTGAAACTCTCTCTTAATTTTGGGTCTCTTCTGCAAGACATTTTTCCTAAGAAATATCTAGTTCTGCTTTTTCCCCCATAACTCTATTTTTACCTTTCTTCAGTAAGTTCAAAATTTTCTTAATATGCCTGCCTCAAGGATAACTCAGCTGTATCTTACTCACAGAGATATCACTCATTGCAGTCATGTAGTTTAACTTCAAGACAGACAAATCTGTCATCCTTTAACGCTAAAAGCTATTTACATCAGAAACTGTGGATCAGGAAACTAATCCCCATTCCAGGAATGACCACTGCTGTACTTTAAACTTCCTGCAAGCACGGAGATGAGTCTGTTAAACCCATGTTTTGGCCTTGAGATTTTTGTCAGGTACTGGGGCCTTGACCATCCAAACAGTGCACACCTAAAGTTTATATGCTGTAGCAGCATGTGTAAATGTAGTCCTATATTTAAAGAGGAGACCTGCACCAGGCTGTTTACTACTGCTCCTTTTTGGTAAAGAGAAAACCACTGTGGCTTAGCTTGGGGTTTTGCAGGAGCACATCAACACCAGGGTAAGGCTTCATGAATGACTGTGAAGCCTACCTGAGTAATGCATTCAGATCTCCAGTGTGTAAAGAGGATGTACAGGAAAGATGGGGAGGGACTCTTCATCAGGGAGTGTCATGATAGGACAAGGGTTAATGGTTTTAAACTAAAAGACGGGATTACTTTAGATTAGTTATTAGGGTGAAATTCTTTCCTCTGAGGATGGTGAGGCACAGGCACAGGCTGTCCAGAGAAGCTGTGGATGCTCCATCCCTGGAGGTGTTCAAGGCGAGGTTGGATGGGACTTTGGGCAACCTGGTCTGGTGGGAGGTGTCCCTGCCCATGCCAGGGAGTTGGAACTGAATGAGCTTTAAGGTGCCTTCCAACCCCAACCATTCTGTGATTCTATGATGTTGTCAGATTTTCCCTGCTATTCCTCAGGGGATTGCTAAGACTATACCTATAGAAGCAGCCAAGGATAATTTGTTTTCATTTTTTTACTATTTAAAGCTAACCTGAAGTGACATTTACTTTTAACACCCACAGGGATGTGGCAGCCTTACCTTGTGTCTCTTAGGTTCCTTGGCCTCAGCCTCTGTATGCTTTTGAACAGCAATGCAATTCTGGACAAATTGTCCAACTGCAAGATGAATAGGCCCACACTATACTGGATGATGAACTGACTGGACAGCAGAGCCCTAAGGGCTGTTGTGACTGGGGCTGCATCTGTAGGGCAGCCAGTCACTAATGTTGTTTCCCAAGGTTCAATTCTAGGGCCAGTTCCATTCAACCTTTTTACCAGTTACCTGGATGCAGGAGTTGAAGTCGTCCTTAACAAGTTTGCTGCTACTACTAAACAGAGAGGTGCTGTTGACACTCTGGAGGGACAAGAGGCCTTGCAGAGGGCTCTAGATAAATTGGGGCATTGGGTAATCATCACTGGCGTGAAGTTCACCAAGGGTAAATGCCGGGTGCTGCACCTGGACACAGGCACAGACTGGGAGGTGAGTGGCTGGGGAGCAGCTCAGCAGACAGGGACCTGGGGGTGCTGGTCAGCAGCAGGCTCAGCACGAGGCAGCGGCGTGCCCTGGCAGCCATGGGGCAGACTGCATTTTGGGGTACATTAAACACAGCACAGCTAGACGGTCAACAGAGGTGATTCTCCTGCTATATTAATGTTGGCGCAGCCTTATCTTGAATATTGTGTGCAGTCTGGGCTCCACAATATGAAAAGGACATTAAGGCCCTTGAAAGTGTCCAGGAGATGTCAACAAAGCCGGTACAAGGGCTGGCAGGCATGTCCTGTGAGGAGAGGCTGAGGACACTTGGGTTGCCCAGTCTGGAGAAAAGGAGCCGAGAGGCGACCTCCCTGCTCCCTGCAGCTCCCTGAGGAGGGGACTGCACAGGGAGGTGCCAGTTTCTGCTCCCTGTCATCGATGGTAGGGATCGATGGTAGGGAACAGCACAAAGCTGTGCCAGGAGAGTGTCAGACTGGAGATTAGGAAAATACTCTTTACTGTGAAGGTGGTCAGACCCTGGAATGGGCTTCCCAGTGAGGTGGCTGATGCCCCATGCCTGTCAGTGCTCAAGAGGCATTTTGACAATGCCCTCAGTGATAGGCTTTAACTTTTGGAAGTGATCAGGCAGCTGGACTCGATCCTTGCAAGTCCCTTCTAACTGAACTGTTCTAATGTCTAACCCCTTCCTGCAGATATGAGGGAAGATGTGGGAAAATAAATGTGGAGGGATGGAGAAGGGCAGCTGGATCAGAATTCGGATAAGTTGCTGTAAGACAGGTTTGAACCGGCTTCCACAGATTTACCAAGTGTGATACATCTGTGTAGTTCCTTTGGAAGTACAGAGGGGGAAGTGGAGCTGGAGACTTAAGCCTGAAGCCAGAAGCCATGTGCTGTGTGCAAGTAAGCATGTTGTGCTTTTAAAGGGTGGAGGAACCACCTTGAAAGGTTGCTTAGGAAGATGCAGGTGTCCAGGGCTAAATTTGCTACCCCAGTCAGCTCTAAATGCCTTTTAGCTTGAACTGATGTTCTTAATTTGAGACATTTGATTTGACATGGTTTAATGAATCCATGTGTCCCCAGTCTGCAGTAAACCTATTTCAAACCAGTACAACTCTGAGGTATAAACAAGACCTACAAGAAAAAAAAAATATCTCAATTGATTATGTTATTTCTGAGTCTTCAGTCAGGTAGCAATTATTTCCTTTATGTAGTAGGTGTGGTCCGCTGCAGAACTGCAAATCGGCAGAAAAGGTTTTTTCCAACAGGAAGACTGAAGGAGGCCATACTCTACCCCATTCTGTGCCCTTACAAACAGATCACCAGTTCCAACTTCTGGAGTCAATTGGATATGGAAAATAATCTGGGTGCTCATTTAGAAAGAAAAGAGTGTGCAGAGGCATGCTTTGGAAACTTTGGAAAGTTGAGGTCAGACTTACAACTTCTGAAGCCCTGATTCATGGTTCCTGAACGTGTGGGATTACTGATGTGGTAAAAGATTTGAACCTTGAAGCATGAAAGGCAGGTCACATCCTTGGGGACTCTGTGATGAGGCATGTCTTGCTTGTTCAGCCTGCTGGAAGCCCAGAAGCTCTACATTCCCAATGTGTGTGTATGTGTGTGTGTGTGTGTGCAACAGGGGCAAGTCCCCATTTTGTTAGTCCTTTTTTGGGCACCTTGATGTCTACTACATCTACTAGAACATCCGTTTCTACTTCATTCTTCCTCACCACCCATCTTCTGTGTAGACCTTGTAGCAATATGCTGTTACGTTCTCCCTGACCTGGGACCCACCTGAAAATGCTAACAAGCTCTTCTACTCTCTTGTTAATCTCCAGACTGTTCCCAAGTAGTATTCATCAGAGAAGGACTTTATTTCCAGGGGCGGTGAAGTGACTAACCCAAGATCAAACAGCAGGGCAGTAGCAGAGGCAGGAACTGAAATCAAGCCTTCTGACTCAATTTTCTCTTGGCCACAGCCTCTGGGTTACATGGCAGAACTCATCAGTGCTGTAAGTTTCAGCAGTTGCTGAAACAAAACCTAATTTTCTTTCCCAGTGATATTGTATCTGTGTCATCCTGTTCTTTGCCTACTCGGAAGCAGCTCCTCAGCATTTGACTTTAAAAAGGGAAGGCAAGCAGGAGACGTGTCTAAGTGGTTGCACTCTTTTGATCGATGAGAGAGGTGAGCCAGAATGTGTTCCAGTGACCTCCTGCTATATAAAAGCTTGGCCTGCCTGACAGGACTTCTGTCTGCTGAGTAGCTGTGAGTCACAGCCTTTACTGCTTGGATTTGATGCGGATTTTTACATCAGACGTTGCGGAAACGAGGTGGCCTCTCAAATATTTGCATTGCTTGGCAAGCTAGGGTAAACGGGGGTGGATTCAGGAAGTTCTGGCAAGGGCAAGCACAGCTGGTGTTAAGGTCTTTGCAGGGCTCCTTTGTGTGTGTGCGTGTGTGTGTGTTTGTAGGAAAATAGTGAGGCCCCTTGATTTTTTTCCAGCCAGGGTTCCTGGGAAAGGATGAGTAATCTGGAGATTTCCTGTGAGTTCTGGAGTAAAAGAAAAAAACACACCGCCTTTTGGGGGAATCTTCTTGGATCGTCCACCATCTCAGTTTTCCCCTGAGCAGCCCAGAAAGACTCTCCCCTGGAACTAGCCCCGCTCCATTTATTTCTGTTCATTTGCCAGTGGACGCTGCTGAAGAGCAATGTAAGACATGCCATGTCAATACTGCTCTTTGTCGTTGTCTACCTGGGAAGCTCCGGGTCTGACCTCCTGATACTGTGCTGGGGGCTTCGGGAGCTAAACTGAGGGCAGGAGGCCAGTGGGCATGGTGTGCCTGGATGGGAATGCTGAGAGCACTCCCCTTTCACTCCTGAGAGCATCAGATCTCAGAGGGAGGCTGTGAGGTGTTTTGTACAGCACCTAGAATGGCTGGGTTCTGGTTCACGTCTAGTCAGCTGGGTGCTGCTGCAGTTCAACTGAATAAATAGCAATGACAAGAGAGATGTGGGGGTTTCCTGTTGGCTGAGGAAGAAAGGAGTGAGGTACCTCAACTCTGAGCTTATTACTATTTGTTATTTGACCTGCAATGCTGCCTGCAGATTGCCTTCAGGGACAAGGGCTCTGTTGTGCAAGGCACATGCATGCAGCAAAGGCAGAGCCATTCCTCACCTTAAAAACAGGCATTCTCCAAGTGAGCTGAGCTGCTGGAGCTCTCTGAGAGCAGGGATGCTGAGATGGTACAGGGGCTGGAGGGTGAAGTGGTGGGTGTTGCTGCAACAGAGAGCCCTGCATAAGCAGTTCAGACATCAGGTGTATGTCTGAAGTACCCACTTGTTATTTCTAGACGCTCATCACCACTAGCCACAAACTTCTATAACTAGTATTTCTCGATGTGTGCTTAGCCATTTGATTTTCTGAGTGCTTTACAAATATTATGTAATTAGGAAAATAATGCTCTGTTTGCACAGGCAATTGCAAAACCACATGTTCAAAATTCATCCTTTGGAAATGTAGCCCTAACTGAAATTTACTTATCTGCTTCTTACTCTGCCAGCTGCTCTTCCCAAAATGATTTTTAATCCCCCCAGCCCCATAAATGACTGTGGTGATGATAATTAAAGGAATACAGCTTGGGCAGATAAACTGCTCACCTCTGCAGTGTAAAATAAGTGGGAAGTAAGGGGTTGATAGGGAATATGCTTTTTGGATTCTGCTGCCAGTCTGTTTTCTAAATATTTAATATAGGAGAACGGGTGCGAAACAGCCATGTCCTCCAGTGCCTGATCTCCACATGCTGATAGAACTGCGGGCTAATAAGCAGTTCGCGTAGCAGCTTTGCTTTCTGGCAAGGCTCACTGCTGTGGCAGTCTGCGGCCGGGGAAGGATTTATCCTTATGACTTCCTGTACAAGGTGCGAGCCCTTGGCACAAGACTTATCGCCCTACCCAAATCCAGGGATTCTTTTTCTTTTTTTTCTCTCTTTTTTTTTTTTCCCCTCCCCCCCCAAAGGTTAAGTGGTTCCCACGGGGTGAAAGAAAGTGTTATTGAAAGCAGCAGGTCCACTTTTGAATATTGCACTTCTGGTAAATCTCTGATCCAGCATCTAGTGGTTAACCACTGATACAGGAAATGACATTTAACGTTTTATCACTCAGCCAGAAATGGAAGAACAAGGCAAGTCTGTATGTGGTGAAGATGGATCATTGCCTGCTACCTTCCCCTTAAAGGCACATCATTCCTTTTAAAAGGAAATGTTTTTCAAGCAGACTGAAAACCTGGAAAACAAATCCCTTTCCCCCCTGCCAACCCAGCCAGGAGGTTTTGACTGTTAAAACAGGGGTGATGGAGTTCTAACCAACTGCAGTCCTCTTTCCTGCTCTTCTTCTGTGTCTTGGGAAGTGCAGCACAGGCCGGCAGCAGCGAGCAGGGAAGGTGAGGCTTTCAGCAGGTGGCACTCGCTGCTCTGCATCGGGCTCAGCTGGTTCTTGGCACGGCGTGCGGCCTTGGGTGGGGGCTGCTGTCAGCAAACACGCTCAAGAGATGAAGGAAAAAAAAGAAAACAACAAAAAAATATTCATCAGAATACAGGGCCAGAACTTCAGCGCTGGTATGAATTGTGGTTTATTGATTTCAATGTAACTGCATTGGTTTACAGCAACGAGCACCTGCCTGCTGTCAGAGCAGGCTAACCGCAGCGACGGTGCTTGCTGTCTGACCTGCTCAGCCTTACTCTGCTGATAAGGAGTATACTCAGGAAGAGAGCAAGCAAGACCCAGAATTAAATTATATGTCCCAATCCAACCAGATCCAAGGAGGCTGCCTAGTCTGCCTATGCATATCCTAACAATGTCAGATGTTTTCATTGTATGTACTGAGGGGGAAAAAAAAAAAAAAGCAAAGCAGTGAGGCACTTTCCTGCTGCAAATAGGATGCGTGGACAAATGCATTGGTTTTTTAACTGTTCCAGGGGCTCTTCTCACCTAACGAGACAGCGCAGGATGTTTTCCAAAGAGCTTTGCAGACTGCCAAAACTTCCCCGAAAGTGAGTACAGAAATCCACTGGAAAGCAGTATATTAAAGGTAGGTCAGCCCTCCTGATCTGTGGAGCTGCAGAACACAGTTTTCATGTGCCCTCAAGCCACAAGAAGCTTCAGCAAGGCCGTGGGTGGTAGAGGCAGCAGAGACCTCCATGAGAAGTTCAAAGGCTACGGATGAGGGCAGCTCTCCAGAAGTCCTGCTGCTCTCTGGCTTGGCTGGAATTGAAGCTGGAAGATGGGGCGAACACTTGGATGCCATAAAGCTGGATTGGTCACACCCACAGCGATGATCTTGGACCACATTAGCCAAAACCTACTAGTGAAGCCCTCCTGTAGTTTAAGCACCAGCTTCCTGAATCTGCTTGAGAGCCATCCTTGCAAAATCACGAGTAGATTGGGCAGAGGAAATCAAAATATCTGTGACCTAGAGACAAGCTCAGATTTGTGTTCATGTGTAGGTCTAAAGTGTACTGGCATGAATCTGAAATGGAGAGAAAGGATCTGCAATAAAACGGTCAGTGGGCATTATTAAAAAGAAGGAAAAGAGTGAAATGTCTTTCCAGCTGTCAGCACACTTGCTGTTCAGTTAGATTGTCGCTTCTTCAGCCTGCTGCTAATTTTCCTTTTCAGTTACAGAAACTTGCTTGAATGCAGAATGTAAAATGAGAAAGCTGTGGGAACTGCTTGGAGAGTACAGATGAGGCCCTGTAGGAACACATGTGCATCAGCCACAAAGAGCGAAGATGCACGTGCATTTAAGGATCCAGATTCTTAGCCCTTAACGCTGCATGTCTTTGATAGCATTATGATGTATTTTGCACACCAGAAAGACCATCCTGTGTAGAAAAATCTCTTCTCTCCAGCCTTGCAAAGCAGTTGGGCACTGGTCCTGCCAGAAAGCCTGTAGAGACTTGAGCAGACCTTTGGCCTCTCTGAATGTTAGCCAGCCAACAGCAACTGGCATGATCAGGGCCTCGAGCTACACCTTGGGAAGTGCTGCTATTTATCTCTGCACTTGATTGCACCCAATTACTTGCTAAGAACACGTTCTTTGAAAAAAGATCTGGAGCTGGATCCTTCTCTCATTGCGACTCTGCCAGCTGCCGTCCCCAAAGCTATTTTTAATCAGACAAGCTTCCCTGTCCCTGCCAAAAAAACTCGTAACAATTAATAACAATAAAATGAAGGTAGCCTGGATAAATGAGTTGCACTTGCTCTATAAATCAGCAGCAAAGGCAGCTAGGGAAGATCAGCGCTGCATCGCTAATACGCTGTCCTCCCTTTCGCTGTAGCCTGGGTCTCCCGCTTCACTCTTGGTCCCTCCACTTTGCGGTTCTGCCAGTCCCCGTGCTGCCTGTGGCAGATAGACCAGCAGATGGGCACGGGCACCTCGGCACAGTGTGTTGCTTTGATCCATCTCATTGCGGATGTGAGATGGGTGTGAATGATCCCGCTTACATGCCCGTCACATTGCGCTACTAAGTTCATTAATTCTGGGAGCTGCAATACTACAAAGAGCTGCACCCACAGCAGGCTTGGTGGTTAGGTTAGGTCTCTGCACTGTCATGTCGCAGCCTCTGGTGTGATTATTTGCCTGCGGGCATGTGTGTCCCTGTGCTGTGATCCTGTCAGGAGTTAAGCTGTGTTGGGCTGGATCAGAGCGTGGACAGGAGGCCTCCAAGGACACACGGCCAAAGCCATTTCAGGCAGCGATCCCATTAAACAGGAAGTGGTACTATGCCCTCCGCCTGGGCACAAACTGCTGTTGCTTTGCTCACGGGTGGTAAGAAAGCATTCCCTGATAATTTTATTGAAAAAAAAAAAGGAAAAGAGAAAAGCATAGAGGCGCAAGTCTGAGGATACTGTCCTGGCCACATCCCAGGCTGGGTATCTGCACGTGGTTTGCTTCCGCATAGACTTCTTCTGGGGATTCCTGCTGGACAACATATTTCTACTCAACCCTAGCTCCAGACTGTTTGATAACATTGCTGTTTGGTTTTTATGCCTTAAGCCAGTGGTGGAGGCCCTCCACTAATGGGTATCTGCACCATTTGAAAGGTTTTGTGAGGACAAACAAATAGCAAATAGAAAAGGGAGAGGAAAAGATAAGAAAGAAGGAACTGAGTTTCCTTCTTTCAGCTCCACCACCTCCAGCACAACAAACTGAGTCTCCTGGGAGTGTGTGGATGCTCCACAGTCAGCAAGGATGACTTACCCTTGGAGTGGCATTGTTGCCATGTGACGCATATTTCCTTGGGGGAAATAAAAAAAAAAAAGTGGTGACATTTCTGAACTTGCTGCTGGTGGTGGACAGGAGAGCCTAATACAAGCCTGGCCTCTGCTGGGCTTTGAGACTTGCATAGCTAAAAACAAACAGAAGAAGATGCATATGTTTTACTTCAATGCTTATACACGTGGATCTCTCTTCCCACAGAAATACATAAATAAATAAATAGATTAATAATAAATGAATAAATTTAATCATTAAAGCCACTACTTTTTGCTTCCTTCTGGAGAATAATTGCCAAGATGATGTTCACAGGACCCTGACAGCTGATGAAGTCAAGGTGGGTAGCAAGCTATGGCTTTTGGTGTTCATCAAATAGGCCTGTGTAAAGCAAAACAAAGCAGAAAAGATCCCCTGATGCCTGCTGGCTGAGGAAGCAGCTAACCTCGAAAAGTCTGCACACAGAAAACTCTCATTGTGTTCTCCTCTCCAGGGTCTTCTATTGTAATCCATAACACAAGTGTAGACCTGTTTCAGGCAGTGGTTTTAACTTCTTTAAGCAAGTGATTATCAAAATGTTTTCCACTGGAAGTACATTGTGAATATGAAAATTGAGGCATTCCTGGATCTTTCTGAAGTTACCCACGGACCTTCCCCAGCCTCAGCCACCAAGTTAGGGTATGGTTGCACTGTGGGTGCTGGCCTGAAGAAACCGACCTGCTGATCTGCTGGCATGTGGCCATGTGGACCTCCCTGCTACCAAGGTGTTCCATGAGCATCTCAGCACTGCATTGTCACTTCTACATTGCTAGCAGGAAGAAAACAAGTGAGTGTAAAGCCAGTTTGAGTATACGTGGGCATTTGAAAATGGCACCGTAGTCATACTAAACATGTGCCTTGCTCTGTGCCTGTGGATAATCTCACCTTAAATGTACCACTTGTTTGCATGACATAAAGTAACACATAAATGGTTTTCAGGCCTGAGATCAGGCTGAGATCAGCTCCTGCCATCAGGTATCAGATTCACACCGTCCCCATTCAGAGTAGCCCCAGCTGGCCATCTCAGCCATGCAGTCAATGCCAGCCAGCAGCACTGACATCGAGACCAGGCTGTGGCAACAGGCTGGCATGGGGCGTGAGTAGTCACATAACACAGGGTTTGGTGACAAATTCAAGCTGACTTGACATGTTCTGAAGACAACACCCATTTTTTATTCCATAACTTTGTATTGTAAATTTATGGAAATGAGCTCCATCAGCTCGAGCATCCTTATGCTGTTGTAACGGCAGCTTTGGTGGGAATGGCAGTGATTTGCCCATGCAAAACAGAATAAGCAGCACTTTAATGAAATCTGTAGATGTTGACTGCTGTCACTTGCAGTCAGGATGCATTCATTTAAACAGTTTGTGGGCCCTTTATGTTTTGTAAACAAGCAGAGCAGTAGAGGAAGACTGTAGCTAGATCCTGTGTATTGAGTGTAGTCATTGCAAGTATGTGGGTGTTCTGATGCCTGTGTGGTTTGTGTATGTGTACTTTTTAATGCTTTTTTTTTTTTTTTTTTTTCCAGATAGTAAAAGACACAACAATGCTACACTGGGAAAGGTTGTGAACACCCTTGCAGACAGGATAGTGATATGAAGTAAAGAGAGATTAAAGAATGGGTGGAAAACAACAATACAAGTTCCAACTTGGAAAAATGCAAACTGGAGAAAAACAACATGAAACTCAAATATGCAACAGGAGTAAATAGCATTGAAGAGATCTAGGCGTGATAATGGCTAAATGATTGGAAGTGATATTTCTGAAGCTGCAGAAGTGGGCAACGTGTGGGAAGGCACCCTCTTACATGTGGGAAGGCAGAGCGTGTGGCAGATTGCCCTGAGCCCTGAGTTTTAGGCAGACAGAGGTGTACAGGAGGGGATTCAAGAAAGCAACCCTCCAAAAGGGGGAGGTTGTTTGTGAATAAGTTAGCCCATAATTTTTCTGCATAAAGTAGTCAAATGATGAAAAGAAGGGAATCTGGTAATTGTCGCCAGTGTTAGAAAGACGTAAATGCTTAATAGGATTTACTTAAGACTGTATGCAGGGGGATAATAAGGAGTAATGGTAGTGCACTGAGAAAGGGAACATTTAACCGAATATCAAAGATCTCCTTGATGGAGAGATGTGCAATGCCTTGCAAGGAAGTGGTGGAAACTTCATCCCTTGGGGACAACTAACACTTGACCACACAAAGCACTAGGAAGTTTATTAGAGGAAATGACTGCACTGGATAGGCGGGGGAAGTATGATACAAAAGATCACTTTCAATTTATCTGAATGTATGATATGAACGGAAAAATATGTACCAGGATGTTTGTGATTTCCACATTCAACAGTTTCAAGCTGCCTTCCATTTATAGTGATGATAGATTAATTTATTCCCAGGTTGTTCTTTTTCCATTTCACCAACTTTACCTTTCTTAATTCATGCTCTGGAGTCATAACCTTAAAGTGCGGAGGGAATGGGAGTTTTTTTCTTGGAATAAGTAACAATTTTGATGGAAATTCTAGCTTCCTGCCTGGATAACGTCAAAAAAACAAAACAAAACAAAACAGAAACAAACAAACAAACAAAAACAAAACAAACAAACAAACAAAAACAGAGCAGAAGGTTGTCCTCTTGAATTTGTAGGTGTCACCTGAGTGGGGTGCTCCTTCTTCACTGGCTTGGGAGGAAACTCAATGTTCTCCATGGAGGTACATGGCTTTTATAAGTGCCATCATGGGTATGTGAACCATTTGCATGAATTTCCATTGTTATTTAACCGGAATGCTTAAAAGTACTGATGTCCAAACAAAGGGGCAACACAAAGATACACACAAACCAAAAATGTTCACAGCCACCATGTTTTTAAAAACATGAACCAGTGCTTCCCTGTCCCATTGGGCTCTCCTGGCTGATGGAGCTACAGCAAGCAAAGCATTCCTGTGGGCTCAGAGGACTTTCATTGCTGCCTAGATATTCTGAGATCAGGCAGGCAAATCATAGTTTCAGAGCAACAGGAACTTATGAGAGAGAGGGGAAAACAGATATAAATGTACGTATGTGCTGGAAACTCAGCCCCACTGCTGAGCAGCTCTTTGAGTGGTGTCCCATTGCTGCAGCTCTGGTTTAACCCTGTGCTCATTAGCCTTGTCAGGTTCTCTTGACAGTGTGCCCTCTCTATAATCTAAAGCTGTGCTTGGAAGATAAGGGCTTTGTGTACTGGTTATAAACAGTGAGGCTGGAGTGGAAATTCACAGGGCTGGAAGTCAAAGAGCAGCTTTTCTGCTACATTGAGAAAGCCTCATAAAGGGTGAGGTCTCCCTCTCTCTGTGCATTCAGAGCAGTTTCTCCTCCAATCTCTTGCTGGGTGCCCACCTCTGCAAGACCTTGTGCTGAATGTGTTTTGTTGTTTTATTCTTGAGTCACTTTGGATGCATTGTCCTCTGCAAAATGCTTTGTACCTTTGACAAAGAAAGGTGCTTGTATACCATTGCTGAAAGGGAGGAAAGATAGTAGGTGGGGAGGAAAAACACTTACTTTACGAAACCTTTAAGAATCCTGGTGTTTTTTTTCTCAGAGCAAATACTGGTTGTCTTTTGAAATGTCCATATTTTCCATGATCTTTGTGTTCTTGCATCTCTTGGCTCTTAATTGGTTTGGAAAATTCCAATGTTTATTCACTAGTGAAACATTCAGAGCCCTCCCAGCACCCTTCTTGTTCTGTTTATTGTCAGATCTTGGGGAAAATCTGGACTTGGGGGGGTTCTTATTCATTCAAAAAAAAAAAAAGAAAAAAAAAGAAAAAAAAAAGAAAAAGAAGGAAAAAAAAGGAAAAAGAAAAAAGAAAAAAACCTAACATTTCCTGAGGAACCTCTTCTGCATGGGTGAGATGACAAGAGTTGCAAGTGGTTCTCAGTAAAGCATAGGGGGTGGCTTTGGCCAGTTCAAAAAATATATATGTATATATATTGCTTGGGCTTGGCAAGTGAATATTATCTAACAGTCATGGAAGTCATCTAAAGAAATTACAATGAGAATAAAGGCGTCAACTCTGAAAGGGTGCATAGCCTTTGAGCTCCCTAGTCCTTTGTCCTCAAGCCTTGTTTTTGTCCCATATTAATATTCTTTTTCTCTCACCCAAATCCTTGGGGGTTTCAGTGGGCTTGTCAAGACAAACAACATGAAAAATATGGGAACCTAGAGAATAGGTACCCGAGCAGTACCCTGTCTGGAGCAATATTTTATGGCCCTGAAGCAGATGCAGTGTCTTATTATGTTCAGCTCTGTCCTCAGTGAACACATACCATTTCTAGAGCAGCTGTAGCCCAGGACGTGGTGGGACATAGGAAATAAAGCAGAGGAAATATTAGAGGTATACCCAAGTGCACAGATGGTCTGTGGAGGTCCTCAGGATGGAAATTAAAGTAGCAAGCTGTTCGTCTCTGGTTCAGCTGTCTCACTGGACTCTGGCATCCAGGCTGTTTTCCATTCTTGGGGCTTCTTCTGTCATTGTCTCTCAAATATAGCATCTCCTTGTCTGTGAGACAACACAATGAAAACCTAGACTTGGGCCCTTGGTATTGACACCATTCACTACTGTGGAATCTCTTGCTGTATCCTGGGTGCCTGCAGCAGTGACCCTCTCAAGCCTTGGTCCTAAAACCTCCCTACTACGGCTTGTTGCTCTGCCCACCACACCAGTTGTCCCTCTGCTTCTTTCTGCTGGATGACTCCTCCTCACTTTTACTTTCTGGGTCTTTCAGGAGTTGGCTGGCACTGCCCTCCTTATCTAACAGATCCATCCCACACTGCACTTTTCCAAACATGGCCCAGCTCTCACAGTCAAGTGACCCTCCTTGGGTGGGAGACTCTCCTAGCAAGCATCTGCAAAGACATTTTTCTCTCCTTTGAATCTCTGAAGAGTCACGACGTCCCTCAGCCTACCAGGTACACCAGCAGCTGGGGCTGCTTGGTCACTGGCTCTGAGCTTGCTTGTGTTACTGATACCTCGTCCTTTCCTCTCTCCTTTGCATGGGCCTAAACAAAAGTGAGATCGTGCAGAGGATATTCATGTGGCTTCATTAATTTCATGCTACTAAATTAGGTGACTGAGTTAGGCTCCCTACAGAGGCAATAAAGACAGACAACATCTAATAAACATCCCAAGCTCTTCTACACTTTTCCATTGACCGCATGAGGAGCTTACATATCTAACTTAAGTACTAGAAATATCCCCCTGAGTCTCCTTCGCCTTATTCTTTGTTAGTATGTCTAGAGGCATAAAGTGTTGGGGAATTATCTGCATAACAGAGAAAGAAAGGTTGGTGCTGATATGAAGAGGGCAAAGAGGAGAGGAACTGAGGGGAGCTGAGAAAGAGGAGATTGGGATGATGTGAATAGGAAAGCGAAACCAGGAGGTGAGATGAGGGAGTGAGAAGCATGAAGAAATCCCAAGGCAGAAATGAACTTAAGAGGCAGAGGTGAAGGAAAGTTAAGAGAAGGAAAAGTGACAGTGAAGGAGAAGAGGAGAAGAGAGCAGCAGGAGGAAGTATGGTGTGTAACAGAAGTGTTTGCAAGCTGGCAGGCAAGTAAAAGCCACCATGAAAGAAAGATGTATTTGAAATGACACCAAATAGGAGCTTGGGAAAGAAGGACCGCAGGAGATGTTAAAAATCTTGAGGAGAAGATCCTAAAGGGACACAAATCCAGTGCAGCAAAGCGGCTAGGTTCAGGAAAAAAACACTGATGTTTTAAAGAATGACACTGTGCCAGAGGAAGGTTTATTTGAACCCAGCAACAGAAATGTTCAGAAAGGGGAAAAAACATTTGCAGCAATAAGTGTGGGACAAACTAGCACAGCAAAGGCACTAAAGGAAGAGTAGGCTTAGAGAGCAAGGGTCTCAGCTTGTTGTCTTGGAGTCTTTCCAGGGACTTTAATGGGAGCAGGTTGGGCCCTGGGGCATTTAAAATGACTATTACACAGAACTTTAGCCAAAAACCATTCTCACAACACCTATGTAAAAATTACCTATCTTCAAAGCCGTTCTGGAGATGTATGTATGCAGCTCCATTCCTGCCAATCCCTGTATTATAAAGTCCTATATGATTACTGCTCTCCCTGGAGTCTCCCTGACTTGGATTTGTGCTCTCCAAGTACACAAATGTTGGCTGCTTGGGTTGCACCTTGCAAATGCAGGTAGCTCCACGGACCTACAAAGCACTGCAGCTTAACTCCCAGTGAAATAGGTACAGAGCGGGTTGTCACAGAGCTGAACCTAAGGTGGTTCCCTGGAGAAGGTTTTTCATAACTGTTCCCTGTGTGGGGCACACGGAACGCAACAGTTTCCAGCTGTGCTTCTTTAATTCATGAGTTTTTGTCCAGTGGTTTTGGAAGGTTGTTCCCTGCCGGACTGTTATCGCCTTTCTTTCCTCCATCCAGCAGCACTCCTTCCTCCTGAAGAATGACCACGATGCCTCTGAAGGCAAATAAAGCACAGGACAGGTTTGGCAGAACCTTTCAAAAGAAAAATATTCCCTCGCCGTCTGAGTGGTTGTGAATAATGATCTCTGTAGCATATTTAGTTCAGACTTCAAAGCCTTTGTCACTGCGGCTGTGTCAAAGCTGATTTGAAACACAGACTGACATCAGCGAAAGAACTCACAGCATATACAGTTCTTGCCCAGAACAGGTTGACAGAGTACCTGTAACCACCTGGGTTAAGCTGCTTTTTAGAAATGATTAGATTTCCTCTCTTAACACCCTCTCCTGGCCTTCTGTCTACAGTACCACCTGCAAAGCAAAGCATGGTTTTAACGCTGCAGCACAAGCAAAGGGTGCAACGGTGCTGAGCGGCTGCAAAAACACCCAGAGGCCCCCGGGCACCGCCATCCTGGTGCAGCACTGGCACTGACCTTGCATCGCATTCCCGAGGGTTGCAGCAGGCTTGCCTGCCTATCAAGCTGCGTTTGATGAACATCAGAGTGTAAAACAAGATGAGATGAAATCTGCTGGGCTTCTTTTCTGTACCCCACCCTCTGTAAAGTGCTCAGCCGCTTGCCCTTCCTCCTCCGCATGTGGAAGGAGCTGTTGTGGTTAAACCTTCTCTAAACCAAAGACGCAAACTGTTCAGATGTCAGGGTGATGAACATGAAACAAAAAGCACATGAAAGCAACCACCCAGCAATCCTGCCACTGTTGGAGGACGCCCAGTTGTTTTTAGGCTAACTACATGGGCATGACATTGCCCCTTCCAAACTCTGGCAATGAATTTTGCTTCCCCAAGACAAGCACAGCCGCCTCCATCCATACACACCAAACAAAATCCCTCAGGGAAGTGCTGCAAATGGTGCAGAACTTTCTGGAGTCCACCTTGCTCCAAGAAAATCAAGAAGTGTTACTAAATCTATTTTTTATGTTGTTTTTGGCCACAGACTGATGGCATGTTGTCAAAATTCACCTCTGTTTCCTGCAGCTTTCTGATGGAGGGTTGGTAAGCACTGATCATGAGCACCCCAGGTTAGTGGTCCAAAAGTGCACAGGCATCACCAAGCACAATCAGCACCAACCTCACAGCATGGAGAAAACCCATGGTCAAAATGGGGCTCCTTGTTAAGCTCTGGGGCAATCTGCTCTTGGCAAAACCGTGTGGTGTCTCCTCAAGAATGACTGCTTTTGTACTCATGTATTTATGTGCACATAGAGATGGCCCACAGGGAATGTGGAGCAGTTCTAGTACTTTGAGGTTGCCCAGAGAGGTTATGGAGTCTCCATCCTTGGAGATCTTAAAAATCGGTCTGGACATGGTCCTGCTTTAGGTGGCCCTGCTTGAGCAGGGGCTTGGACCAAATGACCTCGCTTTTAAACTCAACCATTCTCTGCTTCTAGGCTCTTGGAGAAATGCCTCAAAACAGATGATAAACAAAAAACAAAAGAGAGAACAGAGGTCAACAGGCAGCCTCCAAAATTGTAAGATGGTCTTGGCTGGATTTTTTTAGAGCTAGAAGGTGGATTGGGTCCTGCAGCACTGAACCTTACATTCGATTCAGTGGCCAGCTCAGACAAGGTGAGGCCAACCCAGATCTTTGAAAAATTCTCTGAACCTGTGTGCCTCCAATTCTGGATGCCAGCAACCTGGTTTTGCAGAGGCACTGTGTTGGTTTTTTGATCTCAGTAGGAGTTCTGGGTGCATAATATTCATGCAAATCAGGCTGTGGGTATCTGAAATCAGGCAGCCAAAAACACAGGCGCCCCAAATTTCCAGGCCTCTTATTATGTAAATGCAGCTCAAAAATCTTTCTGTATTTCAGTTTCCCATGTTGATAAAGCTGTGACTCCAGTATGTTCCTCAAACAGAGCCTGGGAAGGTAGTGATCACCCAGCAGGAGAAAAAAGCATGTCAGCCAGTTATACCCATATTTAATATATTATTGACTAGAAAAAGAGGATCAAAAGACCTCAGTTTTACTCCTGGCTCTCCTTGCTCATCATAAGTCCCTAAACATACCAGGTATTTCTCTCTGGTCCCAGTTGTCCAGAACAAAAGTACATATCTTGAAGAAGTGCTATGAGCTGGTCTTAAGGTTTGCAAAACCCAGGGGAGAGGTGATCAAATTTTTGCTGACTTTGCTAATTTGGTAAAGGGAATATTTTGGGAAGAAGTACTCATTCAAGTCAAAGAAAATCAGGATTTTTTCCTCTAGAAAAATATTTTTTAAAAATCTTATTTGTTATCTTGAAATGTTCTACTTGATCCGTAGTGGTATATTCTTCTTACTCCTTTAATATCTTCTTTTTATAAATTCAGGTCAATTTTAAAATGAAAATTTCCACCCTGAAGTTTCCATTTGACATTTCTGGAACAAATAATTTTGGGGTATGCCAGACTAAAGTTTTTCAACACTATAAAAAAATCCCCCCATTTATTTTTTCAACTGGAAATATTCATTTCATTTGACCTGCATTTGCAAATCTTGTCAGCCTCTCTGAAATTCCATTTTTTTCTGGCATATATGATATTCACAAAAATATTTCAGCCAGCTGAAGCCAAGCAGAGGATTTTAGTCTCGTTTAGCTGGTTAGTGATTTGCAAACTGGACAGCAGCCTGCAGCCTGGCAGCCCACTTGCCAAATTGTTCTTTGTTTCTGCAGAGCAAACTTCTAGGAACTCCAGTGAGTAACCAGGACCTTTCTTTATTAAGCACCACACATACGTGTAAAGCCAAGATTACCCGTGCTGTACAGAACACTTGTTTGTGCCAAGTAACAGAATCAGATGGAACAAGAAGGTGTTTGTGTGCTGCAAATGAACGAGAAGCTCCTGCTGGAAAGACAGTCAAGTGAGGAAGGGCCTTGTCCCAAGTCATTGAAAGCAACAGGATGCTAAGGAGGAGAGACCGGGAGGTAACAAGCTAGGTTTGGGGGCTGGCTTGCTGTTTTGTTCTGCAGAGAACAGGCAGCAAGACGGACGTCAAAACACAATTAATTAAATGCCCCTTTTGCAGTTTCGTTTCTGTGGCATTTCTGAAGCAGGAAATAAAAACGAACATTGAGGGGGGTGGTGGGGAGTTTCCAAAGTGCTTTTGGGGGTCCACAGCATGCCTGTTGGGAAGCCTGGGTATCAGACAGCCCAGCTGTTTCCTCCGGCCAGCTGTGCCACACCCCGAGCAGCTCTGGCAGCTGGGCAACACCTGTGCTGCCCAAAGAGGGGTGGAAGAACCCACCTCACATTCTCTGATATGCCACCAAAGCTGCAGCACTGCCGTAGAGCGCCTGTGCTTGTGCAGCTCCCCCCAGCCACCCCACCTCTGTTTCTCCTGATGGAAACGGCTCCATGGGAAAGTTTCCATGGTGGATGACATTGGCAGGCAGGCACCCCGTGGCCCCGGGCACGGCAGCACACAAGGAAGGAAGGAGCCGGCGGACCTGTTCTGGCAGGCTGCAGAGGGGAGAGGGCTTGCAAGCACCTCAGCTGCACCGCTGTCCTCACCTGGGGTGAGACCCATCCCCGCAGCAGACAGAGCTCTGGAGCATGTGCTGGGCTATCCTGGCTCTATGTGGCCCCAGCCCCATGTGGTGCTGGTGGTGACCAGGAGGCCATTCCCCTTCCCCTTCCCCAGCACTTCCCAAAAAAGCAGCAAGGAGAGGCAGGGTAACCCAGGGCGTCGCAGTCCCTCGTGGGCACAGAGCTGCTCCCGGCATGGTGTCCCCAGAAGAGGGGCACCCACTCTGCAATGGGTGGATCCAGCTCTCGGGGCGAGGGCTGCCGCTGTGGATCATTTTGGAGGTTGCAACACGGAGCTGGGCTACAAGGAAGCCAAGCTCACCACAGCGTGTCCTCCTCTGCCCCGCAATGCTGTCTGTTTCCCTCCAGGCGCTGCGCGAGAAAGTGAGCATGTATTTAATTGCCGTGGTGGCACAACATCCAGATGTTTTGAATACTTGTGTGTATTCCTCCTTGTTTGTGATGTGGTTAGGGTTGCAGGCAGCGAGGTGTGGAGTTTTCTTTTTTGTGTCAGAGGGGAGAAAGTGATAACCTGCTCTGATAGACGGGTGTCTGTGCTCGCTGCAGCCGTGCTGGGTAGGAGTGCCTTGGTGCTGGAGGAGCTCAGGACCCCAGAGGCCCCTTGGCAAGGTGCGCATGGCAGTCCATGGGTGAAGGCTTCTGGCTCAGCCCCTCTGCCATGGGATGGAGATGGAGGGGGATGAGCAGAGAGTAAGGGTTTCTGCCCTGCTCATCTCCACCGCATCCCAGATGCAGCTCTTGAACAAAAATCTTGTATATATTTTATCTCAAACAAAAACTGACTTTGGTCGGGACACCGGAGTCAAATCTCCTGAGGCTGCTGGGTGCAGAGCTGGAGTTAAGCTTCACTTCTCTGGCCTTATCTCCAGCTGGACCTAGACAAAGGACTTCCCCATGAAACAAAATTAAGCTCCTGATAGAAATTTTTCAGCAACTGTCTGATAAGTGCCATGCACTGACCTTAGGTAGGCTCTCATCCTTACACCTGCTGCATTTCTGCTTCTGCATGCCATGGTGATAATGGATGTTGTGGTTCCCTTCTTGGGTCAGTCATTTGATTAGTGTCAATCTGGTTTCATTCTTGCTGTGCCAGTTTATCACACTGGGTAATAGGGCCCTGCTTCCTGGGAGGGTGCTCTGGGGAACTACACGGTGGTGTTCACAGCAGCAGAAGTTGTTGCAGACCTGGGCTGTATTTTCTGTAATCTCCTGTTGTGGTGACTGCATACAGCTGTAACTCAAAAACCTCTTTCTGCTTGTATGTTTGTCTCCTTGATTGAATAAACATCTCTTGAGCATCCTTTTCTCCCTTGCTGAGGCTGGAAGAACAGCTTTGCATCTGTGGCTATAGCTATCGCACCAGTAAGGCTCCTCACCTTATCAGCTGATCCAGTTCCCTGAAAACCAGTCCAAAGATCATGTGGGAGGTGTTTGATGGTGGTGGTTGTGTGTGTGTGTGTGTGTTGGTTTTTTTTTGTTGGTTTTTTTTTGTTTTTTCCAGAAAAATGTTTCTGCATTTTAGATATAGTCTAAGGGCCCACACAAAGAAATATTTTCTAATTGTTCCTGATGCAATATGTTTGGCAGTGAGAAAAAATGTGGGTGGGGAGTACAACACCTATTGCAATATCCTTCTCACCTCCTCACAGGGGGAGGGAAGAGAACGAAAACAATTTGTCTTTGGCAGGCATTTATGTTTTTCTGTAGGACTCAGAACAGGAGAACGAAGTTGTGGAATGTTAATGCAAGCAAAGGTCTGCACACCTAGTGTAATATCTGTGCAAGGGTGCAAAAAAGCTAAGCAGCCTGCGGGGCTAAATTAAATTAACCTGTGATATATGTAGGGGAAGAAACAGAGCAGAGGGACCAGCAGCCAGGACAATTTGGTTGCAAAGTGACTGACTGTGAGCAAGGCTAAGCCAGTCTGGGAGAAAGGCTCAGGCCAGGGGCTGGTGGTCTCTGGGTGGTGTGGCTCAGCTGCCAGTGTGCTGCTGGCACCAGCAAGCGGTCACGCTCGGGGGATTTCTGGAGGCAGCTGCCACATGAGGTTGTGGCAACAGGGGCTCCTCATGTGATACCAGATGGCAAAACCGAACCCCACAAAATCCCCTCACTGCTGTTCTTGGACTTTACCACACAGCCAAGGGCCAGAAGGGTTCAAGGGAAGGGGGAATTGCTCAGGGGCAATCGGGGACATTAGGAAAGTACCCGCGGCCTCTGTGAGCAGAGCTTGCAACATCCATCGCCTTCCCCTAGCTCACATTCACTGAGGCTGTGAAGATCAAAACAGTGGTGGGAGCTGGCAAGCAAATATCCTGGGGATTTTAGAGCCTGGGAATTACAGCAATCTTGTGTGGAGGTGGTTACTTCTGTGGCCAACTCCTGATCCAAGACGAAAGAGCTGGTTTTCGGAGGGTGCTGGAAGTGTGCGTTGCAGTGCCAAGGCAGCAGCCTGGAGACTGTGATGTGTTTTGGGTAATCAGATGGAACGTGCACTGAAGTGAACTCTCTTTCTGGCGGGTTTTTATCTTGAAAAGGATGGGGTTTCTCTCTAAAGCCGACACTAGGGTGGTCTTGCCACAGGAGACCACCATGGAGGGCAGCGGCACTGTCTGGGAAGACTTGGTGCTCCTGCTGCGTGCAGGAGTAGCGCCTGTGGAAGGAGACAGTGTCTGGCCACGGGAACGGGGCCTCCCCGTGCCAAGTGTGGGAGTGCCCTGTACTGCTTCTCCTGCCTTCAGTGCTCCTCTGCCCTGCTCCTCTGTGCGCATGAATGCTCGGCATGGGGCTGTTTTGAAGGACATCAGCCAGCTGCCTGCATCTGCTTGGACAGCAGAACAGACACTAGCTTTATTATCCTGCAATGTGCAAAGGAATTCAGTTTTCCAGACTGGTTTGCTTGGAAGTGAGGTGCTGTGGAGCTGCACTGGCTAGGGACGGGTGGCGAGACGACAAGAAACACAAAGGAAAGAGCAGCATGGAGCTCCATGGGAAGCAGACAGTGAGCTGGCCCATGAAGGGATCCAGCTGGGCTGTGGTTTCCCAGTGACTTTAAGCAGACCGAAGTTTTTCCCTCTTCCCACTTTGGGATGCAAATTCCCACTGCCCATCTTGCAACAGCATTAGCATTTGTGCATTCGGGCAGTGAGTCAGATGGGGGCACTGAAGTGGCTAAAACCCATCCTTTTCTTTCTGTTTGGGTAATTCTTGCCTAGGTCAGTTTGCTTAGTGGTTGCAAAAGGGCTGGTGCTGACACGAGGAGGCCGATGGGAAGGTGGGAGGACCTGGGTTTACCAGAATAATATCTATGGCTAAAGATGTGGGAGAGAGGTCCCTTGCTCTGAGTCAGGTTAAGTCAGGTTCTGTTGGCTGGTCCAGAGAATGGGTCATGGGAGCTGTCAGAGCTGGGAAGCTGTTTTTTTGCAATATTTTTGAGCTTTTTTTCCCTTGTTATCCTCAGTTGCAGCTGCGTGTGCCTCTCGTGTCTGCAGCTACTCCTAGAAGCAGCATGTTGTCTCCTGCTGGTTTGCAACAACTCATGCTTGCTGGTGGGTTGCCACCTCTTCTTTTGTGCTCAGGTGCATCCATTCCTTTATTAGGATGGATTTACCATGTTATGGTCTCGCTTTCGTTGCACATTAAGATGCTCTTATTCTTCACAGATGGAAAAGGTAGCCTACATGCTTAGGGACATTGCCTATGTCCATGCCTCGTGATTTATATTCAGTTTTACTTTGTTTCTGCATTCATAAGATTTAAATTACAACCAAATAGTTTGTCTCGATTGGTCATGTCATTACTACAGCAGCTGGGATATTCTATGAAGCTGGAGTTAACGCCTCCTGGTTTGAGTCCCTGCGCAGGATATGGGGCAGATGCTGCCGCTGAGGAACAAACTCCTTGGGGAAGCTGGGCTTAGTGACAGAACATATTACTGGCCCTCATTCATAACATGAGGCCTGTGATATTTTTGTAGCTTCCTAGAGATGCTGCAAACATTGCTGTGAGATGGAAAATAAAAGAACAAAAGATGATTTTGTGGATTGGCAATTGCTCTCTTATTGCATACAGACCTCATGTGGCTCAGACCCGCAAGAGGCTTCTGTCTTCAGTAAAAAGTATTGAAGTGGAAAAAAATAGGAGTGAGCGGAAGATTCTCATTTTCTCAGGCTAGAACTGCTTAAGTGGCTCTTGAAGAGGTGAATCAATTGTTTTCCCTTTGCTTTTCTGGCACTAATGAGCTCAATAAAAATAACCTTGTGCACGACCAACAGGTGGGGAGGCATGGGATCTCGTTGCACTCCCCACCACAGCAGCAGCTACAGCTGCTTGGGAAACACTGACAACACTTCTTTTTTGCTTTTGTTTTGAAAAATGACTTCTCAACCCAAGATGTGAGGTTTGGTTGATATTTTTTAGATGACGGATGAAAAAGGGCAGAGCTGAGACTTTGAGACTTCCTTTTTTTTTTTTTTTTTTAAACAAAAGCCAGGAGGAAAACAGTTGTTTTGAATTTAAAGAAAATGTTTTCATTTGGAAAATGAATAATTTCCTGAAGGAGTTACAATTAAATGAAAAATGTCCCCTTCTTTCTAAAATTCTCTCAGATAGATATTTATTCTTTCCCAATTGGCGTCTCACACTTGTAGCTCTGTGGTTTGCTTTCCAGCAGGGTCAAGGCATCTCTCACTCCATCCCTTCTCTTGCTGCGCACATCTCTGGCTTAGGCCATAGATGCTGCGATTAAGGCACACCCCCAACCCTTCTGCCGATGGCCTGGAGATGAGATGAGCGATGATGACGAAGCATGAGTCCAAAGCAATGCACCACTTCTGTAAATGTCACCTCAAACTGTCTGTTGGTTTATGCCTGTCATGAAGATGAAAAGGTGCCTTTATCCTCTCGCTAGTGTCACCTGCACTTCCTAAACCAAGATATTTTATGTGGTTATTTCCCTAGTTGGACAGGTGCTACTCCTTCCGTGTTGGATGAAACTGTGTTTGCCTCAGGAAGCACGGTGCCCATGCCATGCAGCGGAGGAGTCGCAGGGTGGCAGGCTCAGATGGACCTGCCAGATGGAGACCCTTCCTACAGACACCGCTTTGGGCTGCTGGAGGCTTCTTTAAAATGCCTTTCAGGCATCCTGCCTGGGCAGGTCACCAGTGCCACTTGGGAAAGGGAGGCACCAAAGGCTGAGCCTAGTCACAGGGCCCCTGGGAGGGTTTGGGCAGATCTGATAGGGACACTGCTGACCCTTGCTGCAGTCAGGAGTTGAGTGCCATCTGATAGCTTTTACTTCTTGAGCATGTAATGATTTGACACAAACAGCAGATAAACGCATAGGAAACATGAGGCTTACTGGGTGAGATTTGGTTTCCTGAATGCAGGCATCATGGTTGTCCTAAGATGTTGCTCCTGGCTCCTCCCAAAAGAGTGCATGTCTCCAGCAGCTCCCACCACACCTTTCCAGATATCTTGGGTATCTCAGGGGGCACTTGTCACTTGTGTCCTGCTCTGTCCTCTATCCATGGAGACCAGCCCTTGTGCTATGGCTTTCAGTGGGAGTCCCTCACCCAAACCTTGTATTCCACTGAGCACTGCATGCTTTGTACTCATTCCTCCACCCAAGCTCCTAAAAAGAAGTAAAGAAGTCTGCACCTGCAAGTGGCAGGGGCTTTACATTGGGCAAGGAAAACTCTGCTAGATCAATTTAGAAAGAGCAGTACAAGGTAAGGTTAATAACATGCACAAATAAAGAAGTGATGGATTTAGGAGCCTAAATGAACAGTTGGATTTCCAAATGAAAAAACTGGTGGCTTCTGTTGAATTCAGTGAAAACTGTGGGTTAATCAGTCCTTTTGGAAATTAGGCCATATATTCTTATGTCTTGAGATGGACTTTGCTTAATTTTATGAAGCCTTACTCTTTTGCAGTCGAGACTTATCCTTTGGTGTGAAAACATTTCTAATGAAACTCTTCTGATTGGAAAACACATGACTTGATAGCCCTAGACGCATCGGTCCAAGATAATTGTGTTTGAATCTGATTTTATGTGTTCAGTTCATCTGTGCTGGGAGCTGATGGATGTCAGTACCGAATCCAGGTCTCTGCAAAGAACCATCAAAACAAAACAAAATTGTTTTTGACTCTGGGGTGGTAACTGGCTTGGTTGAGAAGGTGCTGTGGGGGTTAAGTTTTGTTTTTGTATCAAACCCTCTGGTTTTCCTGGGAAGTCTATTTTCTGTGGACAATGCTTGGGCCTCTGTATCACACAGATTTATACAGCCCTAATTTCCATTGGCTTTACCACAGCAAAGGTGTCGATTCATGCATGAAATTGTTAACACTGGAACAGAAGATCTAGCTATCCTGAGTTCTTCCTGTTCTGTATAATGTTGAGGAAATTTGAGGACTGAGTTATACTATTTCAATTGAATGTTGGGTGAAGTCCTGGCCATGTGAGGTTCAGTTGCCTGTTAATTATTCCTACTTGCTGATGCCACTAAATTTTTAGGAGCAAACTGGGATGTGAGACGGAGAGGAATATGAAGAGGAAAAAACCTTTGCCTGTGAGACAGCATGTTCCCAAGAGTATTCACAAACGCTAAGAACATTTTGAAAAGAAATAAGGAAACAGACAGCCTCTTCTGCTGATATATTTGCTACTCTATTTGCAGGCATTTGCCCAAGGGTTGTTTCCAGATCAGGGGAAAACCTCACACCTCATCTGGAGGTTTGGAACAAGCATGGTTTTGGGGTTACCTGTGCTCTCAGGGACCAAAATGGGACCTCAGTGTGGGCTTTCCTTTTGCCTTTCTGCTTCATGTCAGCCGGTTTCAAGGAGACTGCCTTTGCAGCCTTTCCTGCAGGAGCAGCCCAGCAGCACCCCAAGAATAAAGCATAGCTGCATCCTGCAGCTCACCACCTTGGAAGCAGCACCTCTGGGAGACTGATGTATAATGGAGTTTCAGTTCCTTCCTTGCATTTCAAGCATTTTTAGTTGGAATAGAAGAGCGTGAATTGCACTGATTGCAGTCGGTAAGGATCTTAGTGTATGGGTGGGAATACTGTGGTTTACAGGAAGCAAAAGAATAAGAAAGAATACAGGAAGAATAAGAAAAAAAAAAGCCTAATGATTGGAAGTGTGTTGAGATAGAGTTAAATCAAAAGGAAGTCAAAGATTTTAATGCTAGGGATGATTAACCTTAGATGCAAGTGGGGTGGAGTCCTCATTCTTCAGGTCTTTGAATGGAGAGTGGTTCATATCCTGCAAGCGTGCACTAGCCAAGCAAGTTACTGACCTTGGCCATGCCCTTGGGAGGGCAAGTCCAAAAAAAATGGTCTCTGGTGCATAGGACATGTGGTGACCACCACTCCCTGCTTTCAGCTTTGTGCTTTGTCCAGACTGTCTTTCATATTCCTTCCTTGCCTCAGCTTTCATCTGCCCCGTCTGCTTCTTTTCCTTGCTTTCATCTGAGGGGTCACACATTCATGTCTTTACGGAGCCCAGGGGAAACAATACCTGCTTTGTTCGAGCTGTCTTCACTCCAGTTCCTTCCCTTTACCTTGTCAAATACCAGGAAGGGCTCAGTTGAAAACTTTGTCCATTTAGCAGAGGTTGGCTTCACATCAACAGCCCCAGGCTAACAGCGTTTATCAGGTGGCACAAGATCAATTCTAATTCCTGAACAGTTATCACTCTTCCTGTTGCGGCTGTTCTCCAACACTTTGAGAAGCTGGGAAACTTTATGCACAGGTGTTTGCAGGAGGCAGAAAGATTGATGTGTCCCTGAAGGTTTTACAACTGATCGTATCAGTCATAACGACCTCTGTTGTCTTAGGCGAAGGCTCCGTGTTTTCTTTGTTCCCTAAATGTTGGTTGTAGTACCCGGGAGCCTGTTCAGTGCAGCCACAGATGCATGGTCTGCCTGGAGTCACATCGGTGTCCCAGCCTGGCTCCTGTGCTGGTACATCTCAGAGCTCTACCGAGGCTGGTGGAGCTACGCACACACTTCCACTGACAAATGGACAATGTTGAAGTAAACATGCATTGCCCCAGTTCTCTATAGCGGTTGCCAGATCTGTATTTTTATTATCATTTGTATGCTTAGCCTGTCTGACAGGAATCACAAGAAGGAATCCCATGTCCTGCACAGTGAACCATCATAGGCAGCCTAAGCCTTACCCTTCAGCAGGTCATCTAGCCAGATGCACGTGGAGGGTGAAGACCTGGTCAAGAAGCACACTGGTTGCCAGCTTATGGTGATCAATGGTGGAAAGCAGTCATTAAGCAACATTAATGATGTCCTTATGAGCAAATGAGGGCTGTTAAAGCAGGGATAGAAGATTATTGCCACAAGGGAGGAAGAAAAAAAGCCATTTCACTGATGAATCCAGCTCCAGCTGAGCAAGCTGGTGTGTGGCAGATGTCTATCTGTGTAGGGAGAGCTGGCTGCTGAGCACCCACATCTTCCCTCTCCTTTCCTTCAGGCAATGAGGTGAGGAAAGTGTGGACTGAAGAGAAGAAGGTGGAAAGACAGGCTCTTTCTCTTTTTCTGCTTTGGCTGCAAAGCAGCATAATTTCTGAGTAGTTTGGGAAAACAGGTAGGAATATCACGAACATCCATGCTGTTGCAGCGCTGCCCTGTGTGGCACAGAGGCTGTGCCAAGGGACTAGTGCAAAAATGTTGTGTAAGGACAATTTAGCAGCCTTCATGCAGTCCTGGGCTCTGCACAACTGAGAATGGACACTGAGGGGGGCTGGTAGGAAATCCTTCTTCCCTTGTTCCCCTCCATTTCCCCTCCAAGTGCTGATGAAGGTGATTCTTCCTCCAGTCCAGCTGAGGAGATGCTCAACCACATACACCTCTCAGAGCAGCACCAAGCAAGCACACCACATTACCGTTGATGGTGTCACTGAAGAGAGACTTATTGAAGTATTTGTCTATATTGGAAATATTCTTCTATCAGGTTGGTTTAATTTGGCACTGTTTCCGTCTCTGCTGTGCTTTGCATGGAGTGAGAAGGGATGCTGCTGTCTGAAGCAGACCTGGACAAAATGATGCCCAGGCTAAGTCCAGCACAGCAGGCACAGCCCAGGGTGAATGAGAGTCCAGCATGGAGCAGCACATCCCTGTGGCCCTTTCCAATTTTAATATTTACACTACCTTTCACAGGTAGCTTTTTCTGGATTGCTTGGAAGCAGTGTGGGTTTAAAACTGAGATCAGGATTGTCTGGATCACTTTTGGTCTTTGTGGGGGAAAACAAGTGTGCTTGCTCGCTTGCTTGCTGGTGCCTCACAGGTGGAGTCTCATCTGGGAGAAATGAAAAAGTTCCTGCCAAGTATTACTTTAAAATAGGTTTCTACATAATCAAAAAAATGCTGCAGTCAGTACCTCACTGGCAGCCTTGATAAGTCCTGGGTGCACATAGACAGCAACTGAGGTCCTCTGCCATCCTTGCAAAGTCTCTCCTGGTCAGCACTGGGAGGTGTTACGAAGGGACTTGGCACTGTGGAGCCAGCAGTAGCTGTGGTCTGCAAACGCATGCATCACCTGTGATCCCCTTGCTGGTATTGGCTTGGTAGCTTTCCTTTAGAGAGGAATCAGTGTTGAAAACGGAAGGCAAAAAATGTACTGAGCACATGCTGCTGGGCCTCTCCTGTGCTGCAGCCTCCAAAGGGTGTTCTCTAAGATCTCTGGCTTCAAGAGGCGGCATCAAGCCTATTGCTGAAGGGAGTGATAGCCAAAATCACCAAGAACTTCCATACGCCTTCAACCTGCAGTGTTTGCCATTGTTTAGAATGCACAGAAAGCTGAGATGATAGTGTGTAGGATACATTTATTTCCTCTTCCAAAATGAAGGGAAATGGCCTGAAGGGACAGAATTGCGGAACAACACACTGTTTCCTTCTCGCATGATGTCTTGGTTCAGAAGGATTTGTTTAGCACTTAGTCCTTTGCCTCATGGTTTAAAAACAACAATGAAAGGACAACAAGAAGAAATACTGAACAAGAAGCAGCTGGGTAGATAACCCACAGATCAGCCATATTATCATGGGTTCATCCCAAGCCATAGCTGGGATCTGAATGACTTCAACCCACCACAAATTGCTCCTACCACAAGGAGCACCAGATGGGGCCGATGTGCAGCAGCTGGGACTCACTGACCAGAGATACTTGTTGTGACACATGGTGGTTGTGACCACACTGCCGTAAGCACGAATAACCCCACTCAGCAGGGGAAAAGCAGTCCCGCAGGGAGTGATGGACAGCAGCAAGAAGGGCATGACGCATGACCTTGCTGTCCCCTCAGCATCCAGGACCTGGTGGCATCAAAGCTCCTGTGCCTCACCTGCTTAAGGGTGAAGACAGGATAATGAGGATGCCCTTTTTTGCAACAGCAGCACGTTAGGGGGTTTGTTTCTAGACTGGTTTGCTAAGATGAATACTGCAGAAACAATTATTTTTCTCAAATTCCTTGAGCTGGCCTATTTAGCAGGACACCAAAGCTGCAAGAGAGTCGGCACACTTTCTCATTATTTTCTATTTTTTGCTTCTGCATGGTCTCCAAGACAAGGGAGGAGAACCCCGTATCCCCATCTAGGTAATATTGGGGTGTTCTGCTGATCTGTAAGGGCAGGTGGCAAAGTAAATACTCCAAGGGACAGCATAAACTTTTCCAAAGTTTCCCAGGGAAGATCCAGGCTCTGCTTATACACGTTTGGGCATGGGAAGTCTGCAGGTTTCTCTTCCTGATTGAAAGCAGATGCTTTGTACTGCATATACTCAGGTACCATAGTTCTTAAAAAGAAAGGACCTTTTAGCAATGACTGCACCAACAAAATTTGGTATTCCCATTTTTATATTAAATCTTTTTTTATTGAGATGATGTAATTACAGGCATTTTAAAAATTATTTGCAACTCACTGGCCCTGAGAATAGGCTTTTTTGTTTTTGTTTTTGTTTTGTTACATTCGATTCAGTCCCTTAACCCCACACCTTAAAAAAACAAAAAGCCACCATCAATAAAAAGACTAGAATTTTATTAAAAAACAAACAAACAAAAAAAAAACTCAAACTGATGCATTCTGGATTTGCACAGGGTTGCAGTCTGACAAAGAGATCTGGAGAATGCATGCATGGATTGCATGCATGCACCTGGGGATGGCAGCAGCAGCGTAGTGTTCACAGGAAGGGCCTCAGTAGTGTTCTTGGGATGGAGAGGAGGTCTAAAGGTTTCCAATGTCAAGCCAGAAAACGTTTGTCGTGGAGCTGCAGCATGTCCTACCTGACTGCTTGTGCCTTGTTCAGCCTTGCAGCAAGCTGAAGGCAACAGAGGTCCCACCAAACTGTAAGGTGTGGAGATCCTTTGCTGGGCATTTCTTGGACTCTTTCTCCCTTTTCCCGCTTGTTTTGGTGGGAAGGGCAGAAAGTTTGGCTTCTGTGCTGCTGGCAAATTCTACACTGGGAAATCAGAAGCTGGGGAGAAGAGGCAGGTGTCAGGGCTGGTGGAAGGATGATGTTGCCTTTGCTAAGCCTACACGGGCAGCCAAGTGTTCCTGTAGCTCAGCATGGGAACACTCTGTTTGGGCTCCACGGATCTGCCACCAGGAAGTGAGGTAGAGGGGAATCTGCTTACTGCAGCTGCTGCAGCCTGTTTTTATTCTTAGTTATTTTTATTTTGTAGTCATAGCTGATAAACTTGCTGACAAGACCCCAAGGAGCAGTCCGCACCCTGCAGGTCCCTCACCACGTCCCGAGCCCCTGCAGCCTGTGCAGTTGCAGCAACACACATGCCTCTGGTGCCCGTGCTCCTCCCCACAGCACCAGGGGCAGGAGCTGCCAGGATGCGCCTCTGTGGGAACAGCCTGATCCAGACCTCCAGCGAAACCTACAGCTGCAGTGGAGAGTAAGTTGTCCTAAGATATCCTTTGTGTGTGAGCTGGAAGGTAGTTCCTGACAGTCAGCAAAAATAGTCTTTTTCCTTTGACTTAGATTCTGCGGGTGCAAATGACTGCATTTTTGGTAAAGGTGAATATTTCCTGCACCAAATTTCCCCTACAAATTTTACCTATGGGGCGACACGTGGAACTTCAGGATTCCTTGCTTTTTCTTGCCTTACACAGTGCTGAAGACAAACTTCTTACTAGCATACATGCTGAGCATATGGGCTTACACTGATGGATTGATTATCTCGAGTTCCCTATTTTTCCATTGTGCACCTTGACCATAACAAAATCATGGAGCTCAGAAAGCACTTTAAATAGAAGCTTCCTATTGTCTTTTTTTTCCCCAGCATCTCTTAGTAGCTGGAGCAGGAGAAAGAAAATAATGCAGTGCATGCATGCACCACAGCCCAAGCAGTAATGGACATGAATTGTTCAGTGCAAACTGTGCTTCTTTCTACTGCTGAACATCCTAAGAAACAGCAAGAGACTTTCTTTACATTGACAGTTCTGGTGTTCCCACTTCATCTATCATTCACGATCTCCTCTGAATTATTCTTTTGACCACCCCAGGAAAACACGTCCCAATTCCCTCCACGCTACACGTTAAGTAAGAGGACACACAGCACCCTCTTCACTCCAGCTACAGAGGCACAGCCTCAACTTGGGCGCCCTTGAGCAAGGTGACTGAGCAAGGTATCACCTTGGCCCCTTGGTTTCAAGGAACATTTGGTTTCAGGCCTGTGAGCATCGGGATCCCTGTCTCACACCTCATGAGCTCTAAGTACTTCAGAGTCATGGCAGTGACAGGTCATCTGCTCATCTTTTCCATGCACACTCCTGCGTCTTTTCTTTTGAGGCAGAGAATGTCTAGCACTTGGTGTGCTGGGACTTATAACATATTGACTATAATATAAAAAAATGTGGCTGGGAAAAGCTCAGGGAAAGATGTATGCTCCGTCATTCCTCATCAGATACTGGCTCTGAAAAATCTCTCCTCATTGTACGATGCCTATCTTTGCCCTTAACAAAGCCTTTCCTTCTAAAGTTGCAACTCAATAAAGTCTTTTGTGAGCTTGGACTATCTCTATTTAAACATACAGGCCACTATCCATTGCCAAGTACTATTTTTTTTTTCTTCTGGATAGATTAACCCTCTTGTTAAGTATAGGCTAAGATCAAAAGTCATGTTAGTAGAATAGCTGATAGAAGTGCTATCATGGAAATGTACCTCTTGTTTTTTCGGTAGGAATGGATTAGATTAACCCACTATTTTTTTTCCCCATTTCTAGTATTCATGTTCCCATAAAGAGGTTCTCTGTTTTTAATGAACTGGTGTGGACTTGATTTCTTCCAGACATCATGTGATTCCTGCAGTTTCTCTGCATATCTTCTCCCTTTGCAAGTATCATTTCTGCTGCTAGGTATTCTTCCCATTAAAAGACCCACTGCTGATGGATGGCTGGATACCTGGACACCACAGACTTCCCTGTCATGATGGCCCAAGCAATGTGAAATGAAAAAGGCCAGTAGTTTCTCTGGTATCGGACATTAAGGGCTGCTGAGCTTCTGGCAACCAAACTAGGAGTGGCTTTTTGCCTCATGCAAAGCACCCTCATGATGCAAACCAAATCAGAGGTGTAAAAAACAGGGTACCTTGCAAAGAACAAAAACAAAACCCAAGAAAGAAACATGTATCTAGGGTTTCTTTTTTCTGGTCTTTTAAATCATGTTAAAAACAGGCAAGCTGAGACAAGATTCCTGGATGGCAAAGCTGTGGGGTGGGGAAGAGTTGTGAGAGGCATAAACAAACAAAGCCAAAATCAATTCCAAGGTATCAGTACAGCTATTTGGTCTCTAGTTCTCTACCATCAGTTTTTAGATTGGTGAATCATCTACCTCTCCAGTGGCACAAAATGATCCTGGAGTAGTTTCTGAGTAGTACAAACCATATGATGGGTCCCTTTGCACTGTCCTTAAGATGTAAGGAACAGTCCTTCACCTTTCACCCCAAAATTGCTAGCAGGTAAAAGAAAAAAAAAATCCCTTTTGTAATTTCAGATGTTTCAGCCTTTGCTTTTTTATCAAAGGCTCTGATCTGAAATTCTGCTTTGTGCATATATTGTGGGGTTTACGTATAAACATATATATATATGAAATGTTTCTCTCTATATACATATATATTTATATTCATCCCTGCCCCTCTCCCCCCCACTCCATTCTATCACTTCTTTACTAGAGGGAGGGACAATGTCAACATCAGTCTATTGCAGAGGTTTGTCACATTTATTTTTCTCCTCCCTGGAGCACTTAGGTGATTGGTTTTGGTCCATATGCCCTCAGTAAATAGCCACTTGCAGGACTCATGAGCCCAAACTACGCTGGAATGCTATCCCAGCCAATACATGAAGGGTGACTCCTCTTCATTTGACAGACATGTGTGGTAAATTCTTTTGGTAGCTTCAACACATTTCCCAGTCGCAGCACATATACATTGATCCAAGCAAACTGGAACCCTTGAGCAAATCCCTCCTGTGTTGCTATTGTTTTACGCAGTGTTACATCATGAGACTTGCACAGAAAATAAGAGTGCTCTATTTCCATAGGAAAGCCTTCCCAAAAAAAAAAGCATAATCTGATGTCTTGTCCTATGTGAGATAAGGAAAATCAAACTGCATGTTTATTAGGGGGGAAAAAAAACAAATCCAACAAAAAAAAAAGAAAAACAACAAACAAAAAAATGAAACCAAAAAGAAAGAAAGAACTCAAGGGAGACTCTGCAGGAACAGTGAAGTAGTGCATAAGTCCAGGCTTTCTCCCCTTTACTTTTCTGCCAGCACCACTTCTGCCTGTTAGTTTGTTTTGTTAAGGTGCTTCAGGTCCTGCATGGTCTTCAAGCTAAGTGGAGACCGCAAGTACTGCTTCTGTGTTGTTGCTTCCCCTCCCAAACTGTGCCAGCCATCCAGGCAGATGTTTCTCCCGTGGACACACAGAGGCGGTGCACCAGTTCCCTTCAGCACTCATCTTCTTGGTATGTTTGTTCATCCAGTTCCTGGGACTCAAGGTGCTCGAGGCGGTCTGTTCTGCCACTCATAATCTCATCTGGGGTCTTCATGAACCTGCAAAACAGAGAAACAAGTTGATTTCCCAGCGGTCTCAGCCTTTCTCCTTATCAAGATGCTGAGTCCCCTGACCTCTACAGCTCCCCAGAATCATCTTTGCTGTATCCTCTGGTATGACTTGGTATTTCCCAGCTTTTCCCCAGCCTACTGGTATCTTTCCTCCCCATACATGGAAATGAAGTAAGAAAAATCACAAGCATTTTCTCCTGCTCCCTTTTTCTAAAGTCCAAATCAAAACCCACAGTCTTTTCCAAAGAATGATATTTACTTCTTTTTCTTCATATTGTTTGCTGTTGCCATATAAGATGACAGTATGCCACATGTCCACTCATTTACGGAGTCTGGTGACAGAAATGTAAGTGATCTTTATTGTAAGCATATTTCAAAGCAAATCACTTGCGAGGCAGAAGGCTACTCATTTCTGCCAGCTTGTGTGCAGGTGAGTGAAGATAAATATGAAACACCAAAATAGCAGGTCTGGAAAAAGCCAAGGACCAAGTCAGAACAAGCTCTGGGAAATGAAAAAAGCCCTGAGAGAAAAAGCTTTTGGACTAAGCTTTAACTGGGAAAAGGGAACTGTGCACAAAGACAATATCTTCCTGTGTGACTGTAGCCAAGTGTAATTGCAACGTAGCAGTGTCCTCTGTAAATAAATGCCACAGCTCCCAGCACTAATGTCTTGATGCAGTAAGTCTGCAGGGGGTTAGAAACAGAAACTGCCTCTGGGGAGGCATGGCAGCAGTAGGAAATGGGAAAGGACATCCACCAGCCTGCAGATCAGATTTGCAGTCTTGATCTTTGCCAGGGTGCTTTTGTGTACCTCTGCATACGGACAGCACAGAAGAGCTCTGCTTTTTCTTTCTGGATTTAATGGCGCAGGAAGAGAAAATGGCACAGGAAGGATGAAATCCTAGTTTAAACACAAACCACTTTCCTAACTTGTAAGTACTTCTGGAAAAATCAGAATAGGACATGTTTATGCTGGAAGTGTTACAAAATGTTGTATTTCTTCATTAATTATGTACTGGCTAACATTCAGCAGTACAAAATGTGTTAATCAGAGGAATTTTACTTAGGTTGACGATATGCTCAGTATCCTGGCCCCAGTGAAAACAAAACCAACTGACAGGAGCCTCATTACTATCAGTGACCCAGAAAAATCACTGCTGAAGCTAATGGGCAAGATTTGCCTCCTCTTCTGCCTCTGAGGTTATAAAGTTTAGGGCTTTCAGTCTGAAATATCCAGGGCCTCTCAGCAAATGCGTAGCACTGCCTGGAACTAACCTTTTGCCACCCCTTCTAATTTTGGAAATCATGTGCACATATGCATTTATGAAAAAGAGATCAGCTATGACTCACTTCTGTGTCACTCCTATTTGCATGCTGGAAGAACTCTGCTGATATAAATGGTGTTACGGTGCTCAAAAACTAGCATACAGAAGTGGTGAATCAGTCCCTAGTTATCCAGTGAAAACTCACCAAAGCCTACAGGCCAGACCATGCCCTGATTTAAACCCTGTGCTTGTCCTGTTGATCCTGAGTGAGGATGAAATCAAAATGGAACAATACCACTGTCCCCCTACCTTCTGTCTGTTCTGCTTCCTAAATCACATGGAAGATAGGCTGATAAGAACTGTACAATATTACTTCGGGAATTCTTTCTGGTCTGTGTTTTAAGTCACGTCATGGAACTCAAAGTATTTGCAATAGCATTTGAATAAATTGAAAAGAAAAACCAACCAACCAAAAACAACAACAAAACCGAAACAAAACAAAAACCCTAACAAACAAACAAACCAAAACCAAAAATCAACCAGACCAGAACTACCTGCCAACAAAGAAACAGTATCTATGACCTCTTTTGTTGCAGAAGGCATTCTGCCCATTTATTAGAAGACCTTCTCTGACTCTATTAAACTTAAAGCTCTGTACAGATATCTGCAGATGACAACTGCCTGCATGTTGCTTATAAAGTCACATTTCCTATTTTTTTCTGCGATTGCGAGAAATGGCCAAGAAAGGCACATTAATGGCTTGATTTTCTGCAGCTGTTCTTCTTTTTCTCTTCAGATATAAATAGGTCTAAGAAAACAACATCAATAAGTTCTTATTGGGAATTGTGCAAGAAATGCTTTGTTCCCTCCCCCCCAGTTTCCAAAGGAAATGAGGTTTGTACACTCATGTTTTTTGCTGCCTGGTGACCTTTGGATCTGTTGGTCAATTCTGGGCAAATCTGACTGAGGAACTGAGGTCTCCAAGGGTATTAAGTTTCTACAGTTCTGAGAAAATAGGCAGCCTGGTTGAGGAGAGATGGACTCCTGTTTTGTTTGTGCTCCCACCAAAGGAAAAGCTCAAAGATAAGCACAGGCATTATTCAGCATCACAGAATTCCCCTGGGAAGTGCAATCTTCACACAAGGCTACAAAAACCCAGGCTCCTTTTGCACTGTTGCTTATGGATCAGCTTTAACTTTCTGCCAAAAAAAATTAAAATAACACAGTTGATTTTGCCTGTGATTCCTTTTTCCCTTCATTATCTTTTCTCTGTCTTAAGTCTCTTTCTAAAATGGTATCAACAAGACATTCCACAGAAACCTCTTCAGCTGTAGGTAGTCTGAGTGCTAATGCAGTTCTGTTAGACATTTAAGAAAACAAACTCCAAGACTGCCTTCCTATTGATATCATTTCCAAGAACATTACTGGATCAAGACCAGTAATCCAGACCAGATCCAAAGCAGCCTTTGGCCTAAGTTCAGCACTCTGTGGGTCAGACTTATACACTAGGATTCCCTGATCCTGCCTGCAGAGAACTGGAGTGCTCACACTCAGTGGTTCTGCCAGTTGCACTCAAGTTCATTCATTAACCCTCTTCTTTACACTGTTCAGGGTCCTATTTCCTAAATTCTCGGTTGTATCATCCTATCTGATGTTTTATGATCAGCTCTTGCAGGTCCCTCTCTTCCTTGAAGGCACTGCTGCCAAAGACAAGTTCATCAGCACTTCTCTTCTGCGATGTTGATGCTCTCGAGGAAATGCCAGATTCCTGCTTAGCATTCACCAGCAGCTGTGTCTGTAAGAGTTGAACATGGACTGGATTTTCCAGGAGTTTGGCTGAGATCACAAATCATTTAGCTAAGGTCTTAAAAAATGGCACAGCCTGCTTGAAGTGAGTGAAAAGATTACTACTGACTCCACTGATCACTGAAGCAGGCTTGTATTTTTCTAAATTAGTGCAGTTGTCTTGAAAGCTGGGAAGCACTGGTCTAGACAGCTTTTACAAATGCGTGCCCATTGTCAATGATGTTAGAGCCGTGGCAATGAAGTATCACACACAGAATTCCGTCTTCCATCTTCAAAAACTAATTGTCTGTAGAAAGGAATGGCAAAGAAAAGAAAAAATTACCTGAACAAAAGCCTTTGTCCTGGCTCCTTCCGGATAATATTTAGTTTGTAGTAGTGGCGTAGGGCTCTGGACATTTTCTCATAAGTCATATTTGTTCTGTTCTGTATTTTTCAAAAGAAAAGGGAAAAAAATGTGTTAAGATGATTCATGAAAACCTTCCTAAGCCCCCAAAGGAATTACAGAGCTATCACAGGTAGCTAAAATATCCAAGCCAGTACAAGAAATTACACGTTCCATTATTCTGCTGTTTGCAGGTCCATCCTGCCCCTCCAGCCCTCATCAGGAAACTTTTACGGGTCTCTTTTCATACAGTGCAATTTAAGCTAGAATGTCTACCAAAAATTCCAACTGAGGTTTTTCTATAGTTTCTTGGATCACACATAACAAAAGGCTTCAGCAACCACAAGAGGAGATATTAGATGGAGATGCTCATGCCACATGAGATGTGACAGGTCTGTTCTTAATGAAACCACCTTTTGTAAAAGCATAAGAACAGTGGCTAATAGACTGCATTCGTCAGCAATCCCTGCTAAGAGCGCTGTTCCTCTGGGAATCCCCTCCATTAACTAGTTGATGCTTACTGAGCACTGTGGAGATTGAGAGCCTGTTTCTCCTCTCATTATAGGGGTGTAAATCAAATGGTCCATTAAGTTGTATATGTGCCTCTGTGACAGAGCCTCCCCTTCATTTTGGGAACTGCTGACCCCACAGCCAGAGCACTGCAGAGTGACTGAGGCACGACGCCGCTTCAGCTGAGTGTCACAAGGCAACAGTGATGGGCATAGGCAGAGCTGCATGGGGCCAGCCATCACAGTACTTGCCTGGGTTGGGATAACAGGATCAGTCCCTCAGGCTACGTCTGCATGAAGACCATTTTTCTGGTACAAGAATCACTGTTTACCATGCAGGCAAAGAAACTCCAGCAGAGAGGGAACGACACTGGCACTGGCAAAACCATGTTTGCATGAGTATTAAGAAGCTGCCTTGCCATAGGCAAAACAAGCCAAACTAGAAGAAGCATGTTTTTGCTCTGTGAGCCTTCATGTTAAGAGTTTGGCTTGGCACAGCTCTGTCAATCCGAGATCAGGCAGAAGTCTATAGCGCTGACCTGCCTTTATTAAATGAGACTGATCTGCCTGTCCAAAATGGCCCCTAGTAACAGACCTCCATTGCTTGCCCTGACTTTGAAAAATCTAGACCCTGCTCAATGGGAAGCCCCCTGAAATAGTTTTTGTGTTTTTTTCCATTTCTTATATGCTAAAAGGCCACTACTGTGTCTCCCACGTGACTAATGGTTTGAAGTAGCTTCAGTTTCAGACAGCCAACATGAGAAACACAAGGCCTAATTATCAGCATGTAGGTGAGGCAAGGGCAGTATTACTCCTCATTCACAGAACTCTTCATCCCATTCCCAGTGCTGCAGCCCAAACCCTCTAGGAGAGATTTAAGTCATGTCACACAAGAAAATCTTGACCGTATCAAGATGTATGCTCATACACAGAATAACAGTATGGTTAAGGTTGGAAGGCACCTCTGGAGATCATCTAGTCCAATCTCTCTACTCAAAGCAGGGACAACTAGAATGGGTTGCTCAGGTCTGTGTTCAGTCCAGCTTTGAACATCTCCAAGAATCTCCAAGAATGGAGACTCCTGTCTCTCTCTGGGCAACCCATTCCAGTGTCTGATCACCTTCCTAGTAAAAATGTTCCACACCTAGGGTCATTCCTCCCCAGGTGTGGAACTCTGCATTTCCCCTTGTTAGGTTTTATGAGATTCCCATTAACACATTTCTGCACAATGTCCAGGTCTCTCTGCAAGGCAGCACAACCCTGTGGTGTATCAACCACTCCTTCCAGTTTTGTATCATCTGAAAACTTGCTGAGGGTGTCCCATCATCCATGTCATTAATGAACATGTTAAATAGTAATGGCCCCAGAATCAATCCCTGGGATAATACCACTAGTGAATGGACTTTGTGCTGTTGATCACAAGCCTTTCAGCCTAGCAGTTCAGACAGTTTTCAGTCTATTTCACTGTATTCTTGTCTTGTCCATATTTCATTAATTTGTCTGACATTACAGGAGAGACAGTCTCAAAAGCCTTTCTTAAGTCAAGATACCCAATATCTACTGTTCTCCCTGCATCCACCAAGCTAGTCATTTTGTTGTACAGGTTGGTCAGGTAAATCTATGTAAATCTATGTTGACTACTCATACACTCAATATGTCTATACTTGTATATATATACACATATAGATATGAGTATGTATCTGTACTCATATAGATATATGTGTACATACTCAGCCCCATACTGCAAATATCAGTAACTGCTTTCCAGTGAACAAGAAGAGCAACATCTTACACGGAAATACATAATCCTACAGCATTTGATGTCTGTCACAGGGCAACAGTCTCTCCTTTTGTGAAATCTGAACAGAAAGGAAGCTTCTGCTGAGGTGTAGTACACAACTCTTTGTAGACCACATCTTACCAGAACATCCTTAGCATCAGGTTTCAGGAATAAATGATTTCCCTTGAGAGAGAAGGACCGTTAATTCTTATGTTCCTTGTAATTTTATAATTAAAAGTGTTTATAACTAAATGCCTTTAAACCAAACCAACAGGTTCTTCATGTGAAGAGTAAGTTTTAGTGCTTGAGGCCGGATGCTTTATATTTCCAATATACGTACAATGAAAGATTACGACCTTCCAGGAGTAGTTTATATGCACATGCTTCCCTTCCTTTCTCCCCTGTTTATAAGTAAATCTTGTGATGTTACAAAAGGTGATGTGCTGTAGGAGGAAAAATGCATTGCTCCCTTACCTTGTGGTTTCCCCACAGCCGGGCCAGCCCGTTGGGATCCACTATCCGAAATATTTTGGATTCCTTATCTTCCCATCGGATGAAATTTTCGTACCGGCTGTCAGAAAGCAGCTGATAAACATAATCCCAAAGCAACCTACAGTCTGTGAAGAGAGAAGAAAGAAAGTATTAATGATTTTCTTTGGAATTAATTCTGGGAACTTCAGGGTGGATTTATAGTGAAAGCACAGTGGGGAACATGGCTGAAACTGCTACTGCAATCTGAAATGCAAATGACCTGGTTGGTATTGACTAATAATTGCAAAATGTACTGGAATATACATAGTCTCTTCTGATGTGTCCTGGTCCTCCTGACACTGACTGAGCATCTTTATCAAATTACAAGCTGTGTGAAATGACCAACTGATCTTTGTTGTGTTTACTCTTGTACTGACACGCATAAAACCATCACAGTTAGCCCTGATAATGTTGCAGGCTGTTTCAGGGTGGAAATCAAGAATCCTGCATCCTGCTCTCCCTACGTGAGGTTGCCCCATTCTGTGCCAGCTCAAGGGGTCTGAGGCATGGACAATGCTACATCTTTCCTTTGTAACAGAGGATTTCATTGTTAGAAATCACATAAAACAGACACCTTCTGCCATTTTTGAATTTGCTTTTTATTTTTTTGAGGTTCCTGGAAAACAAACAAACAAACAAACAAAAAAACCCCACAAGTATTATAATTACTTGAGTGCTACTGAGAGGTTAAATACTTTCTATTTGGATAATTGAATTCAAATTTCCTCTTGGCAAACACTCCTTAGGTCGCTAATTAAAGGTCTAACAGATACTTAGGTTTTAGTTTAGTGTTTTTCAGTTTCATGGCAGTCTCTTGAGATGGCGGAAGCCAAGAGCTGAGCTGCTCCTACTTCCTGCTTGCAATGTGTGTTGTGAGAAACACTCTGTAGCCAATAACATAGGCTCAGGAGAGGATCTCACTGAAGTAGCATTTTTATTCGCGATTGCAGCGGCAGGCATCCCGCAAGCAGAAGTGCACCTACTAGTTCCATAACACAGTTTATATACTTTTTTTTTTTTTTTTTTCCCCGAGGACCGGAACCCTCCCCTTTTTCCCCATGACTGGGTTATCCAGGTTCACAATCCATCCAGTGCTTCACAGACAATACATGGCTTTCAGTTGCTGGCCTGTTATAAGTCAAATTTCTTTTGACTTTTATACTCTTTGAGGTGGTAATGTTTCTTACACAGTGATTTCCGCCTAATTGCTCTAAGGATTCTGGTTGTCTGCATTTTACAAGGTTGTCTGTTAAGCTTTCTTATCACTGCAAGCATATCTCAATACCACATTCCTTTCCTCTAAACAATGTAACTCTGTGCAAAAACAACATTTTTTTTCCCACAATTCCCCCCTTTTCTTCTTTATAAATTGTTGGTTTTTGCAAAACTTTTCTCTAAGGTGTAATTTGGTAGGTATCTTCCTCTTCTTCACTTTCTTTGCTTTCCATCTCCTCGATATCATCATCTTATCTGAGTAAGGTGGTGGATCCATGGTCATTTGTTTCAATAGTGCAGTTTCAATTAACCACTGGATTAGTCCTCCTACGCAGGGGATAATGCAACAGCCGATGGCTGTCAAAACTCCTGCTACTGCGATCAAGGATGTAACTATGGACATTACCATCCTTTTCCATTTACCAAACCAAGATTCCAACCATCCTCTGATGGAAGTGTCTGTTCCCAAGTTTTCTGCCAATTCATTGGCAAGGGTGGTAAGCCCTTGCAATGCTCTAGTTACTATGCCATCCAGGACAGTATTGTTGGGGATAAAAGTGCAACAACGGTTGCCCAGCATCACGCACACACCTCCTTTCTCTGCGAGCATCATATCTAACGCTATTCTGTTTTCCCAAGCTATCTTGCTGGTGGCATCTAGTTGTTCAGCGATTCCTCTTATCGCATCCCTTGTATGACTTATGAATCTCTTCTGATTATAATAAATATAATTAATCCAATCCTCATTCTTATTGATTGTTAGCCACCAGAACAGTGACTCAAACCCTGCAGCGATTTGATTCCTGGCTTTATGTTCATTGGGAACTCCTCTAGGCACCCCAATAGAATCTACGTATACTCCATCATCGAATGATACTCCTAAGCTTCTTTTACTTCTTCTGGGTATTTGTGATGTTTCTCTTTCAAATGCCAGGGTGAAGGGTATAGCTAATTGAACAAGTGCACAAGTGCCTCCCCAGTTAGATGGTAGGGTGGACCGTTATATCTTCCCTCCACAGTACCACCAGAGATCTGCCCGGGGGATCTCAAGTCTTGAGCAGTTCCCCATCAAGTCCTTGGTAGCATTCAAGGTCCTCGTGCACAAGGCAAATTCTCCCAGATGCTGGGTAGCACTCACACCCTGCCGTGAGAGGCAAGCTGTATGGTTACCTATAGCTGTGGAGAATACACGGGGAATCCTGATATTGCTATCACAAAAGGAAGGGAATAGCAAAGAGAGAAACTTACAGGCCTCATTTCCCCAGGCAGTCTTTTCTTGGTACAATGCAATCATACATCACATCCCCTGGGAGTGCTTGGTCCACCCCAATGGGAAGGGCACACTATCTGGGCAATTGGTTGTCCCAAGGCACAAGCATAGCAATTGCTATGGTTGAGACTCTGGACAGTATATTTGACCCATTCTATCCAGGCATTCACATCCCCATACCTTGTTTCAATCTCAAATGTTTGCCTAAGATCTTTTATTTCTTTAACTGTGACAACTGCTGCATTTCAAAGAGGGCCTCCTGTTTTCTCCTTGAGTTTCTCTCTATCTTTGGTGGCAATAGAGGATCGTTTCCATTTAGCTATTTTCAACCTGGCTATTGGGTCTCTCCCAGTTACATCTGCTTCGAGACCATAAGTATGGTTAGTAATGAAATCAGTCTGACTAATCGTTATAGTTATTGGATTACATTGTAGATGCTGACAATTGGGCTGAACGGTTCCTTTAAATATGTTCTTTTTTTTAATTATTTTATTTTTATTTTTCTAACCTCATGAAGTCAACAGCTGACATGGGTGTATGCGACCACCCTTTATGAATGGTTGTCCACCATCCATTAGTCCATCTTGGGCAAGGGGGTCCTTCAAACATCCCTCTTGTCTTAGGTTCAGGACAGAGATATTTGTTCTCTCTGCTCAATTGTTGTTGGGCATTTAAATCTCCACAAGCTAATACCTCACAAGCATCAAACGTGACGGATTGTGGTACATAACCCTCTGTCACATTCACCCATATTTTGACGGGGTATCCCGTCTTTGCTATTATCTGGTCATGCCTTTCCAAGTTGCCAATTAACCAAGGCCTTCTCTGAGGCCTACAATCACTAGAAACAAAATTAATAGTTGATTTTTCCCTGTCATTATTTTTAAACCTTAGGTTTCCAAATAATTATCAATACAAAGAATAAGATGTACACTACTACTAGAACAAAAACCCCTTGGTTCCCACTTTGATTCCCTATAGGCCAGTCCTTTCTCTCAATCACAAGTCACACTCATTAGTTACCTGTGAAAATAAAAGGTTAGTTTACAATTGTAAGCTTTTATCTTGCTCAGAGTCTATTATGAGATTTTTCTTTTTGATTTTAACTTTCAACAAGTCTTCTGTAGAAACATCTTCCCTGGTACTAGGGTCGATGGATGCTTTCACTCGAGTATAGTGAGTCCAACCTTTTTCTGCAGTTCTTACGCCTGTTTCAGTGGTTAGTAGTACTTGAAATGGTCCTTCCCATTCAGGCCAGAGTTTTGATTCTTTCCAGGTCCAAATCAGGACCCAGTTTCCTGGCTGATGGGGGGTGGGGGTGGGGGGGGTGAGCCAACAACCCATGGGTCCTGAGAGATGACAAAGAAGAGGACAACCCCAGAATACAGTTCTTAAGAAAACTCTCATTTCGTACTGTGGTATCTCATCCCTTCTGCCCAGATAGGGTAATCTGAACAGCATCCCATATGGTGAAATTCCTATATCCTTTCTTGGTGCTGTTTGAACCTGGAGGAGTGCTAAAGGTAAGCATTTTACCCGAAGAAGTTGGGTTTCTAACACTAATTTAGTTAATTGCTTCTTTAATGTCTGGTTCATTCGCTTTACCTTCCCAGAAGAGGAGGGGTGCCAGGGGGTGTAAAAATCCCACTCAATCTCTAAGGCCTGCATTAACCCTTGCAGTATGTGTGAAGTGAAATGACTTCCTTGATCTGAATCAATGTTTTCAGCTATCCCATATCTAGGGACTATTTGCTCCGGTGATACCTTAGCCACAGTGTTCGCAGTGGCAGATACCAAGGGGAAAGCTTACACCCATCCAGTCACGTTGTCAATTAGGACAAACAAGTACTTAAGTCTCCCTACTTTAACTCAGTACAGTCTACCTGTAGACTTTGGAAAGGTCGAATCCCTGGTTCCCATCCATCTCTAGGTATGTTACAGATGACCTTTTTATTTACCTTTTGACATATGGTACATCCTCTGCATATTTGCTTCACTAAAGTGTATATTCCTACACAGCCATACTTTCTTAGCACAACACCACATGTTGCTTGCACCTCCCAATGACTCTCTTGATGTAAAATGATTAATATTTGCCTCATTAGTGCTTTATTCAGCATTTCTCTCCCACCAGGGAGTATCCATTTTCATTCAGACTTTGTGGCTCCTGATTCCTTAAAAAAATCTTTCTCTTAAAACTTTTTAGTTCTTTCTTAGGTTTCAGCAATTCCCTGAATCCTCTCTGGATTCATTCTCCGTTTTCCCTCAGACATTAGATGCCTTAAATACCTGACTTCTCTTTCTACATATTGTAATTTATTTTTCAATACTCCCAAGCCCTGCTTTCCCAGAAAGTTGAATAGCTTGTTAGTAGTTTCCTTCACAACTGTTTTCTCCTGTCCTGACAATAAAAGATCATCTGCATATTGTAACAGTAACACCTCTCCGTGAGGTTAGAAATGCTCCAAAATCTGTTCTAGAACTTGCCCAAATAAATCGGTGGCTCTGTAAACCCCTGAGGTGAAACTGTCCATCTGTATTGTTGCCGTCCCCATTTCAGGGTCTTTCCAGTCAGAGGTGAAAATACCTTTGCTCTCAGGGCCTGAGAGCACTCCATTAATAGCACTGTTATTCCAGTCTAACAATTTACTATTTGAATGCCCAATTTCATCATCAAATGCCTTCCCAACAAGTTAGTCCCAGCCTTGGTATCCCCTATTCTCCCACGTGCCTGGTGACAGGACGAGGGGGAATGGGCTAAAGTTACGCCAGGGGAGGTTTAGGTTGGATATTAGGAAGAACTTTACTGAAAGGGTTGTTAGGCATTGGAATAGGCTGCCCAGGGAAGTGGTTGAGTCACCATCCCTGGAGGTCTTTAAAAGATGTTTAGGTGTAGAGCTTAGTGATATGGTTTAGTGGAGGACTTGTTAGCGTTAAGTCAGAGGTTGGACTAATGATATTGGAGGTCTCTTCCAACATAGATGATTCTGTAAGTCTGTGATGATTCTGTGAAAAGTGGCACTGTTATCCCAGCCCCTTCTACCCCCATCACTTTTTAGGGTTTCATTAGTTAACTTAATCCCTGATACTTTGCAGGCCAGTAATGACCTAGCTGCCCCAGTGTATTGGGTTCAATGGCAAGGTTCTGGGGGGCTGCAGTGGCAGCCCCTGTGAGAAGAATCCAGAAGCTGCCCCGTGGCAGATAAGGGACAATTTCATCTGGCCCCAAAGGGGCCCACCGCTGCCCAGAGCCAAGCCATGAGCAACACAGTCCGTGCCTCTGTGAGAGCACATCCAAGAAAATGAAAACAAACAAACAAACAAACAAACAAAAACCTGCTGCTGATGGGGTCCTCAATTAAAGGCTTCATCTCCTTCTTAAAACTCCTAACCTCTCTGCTGGTATGGGGGGGGGGGGGGGGGGGGGGGGAGTTCACCTAAGAGGATACACAGTTAGTGTTAGTGCTGTTAGTAACAGGGAAGGCAAAATTCTCAGTATCTCTTATACCTTGTTCTAATTCTTGCCAGAGCCTAGAGTGCGCTCCTTCTCTAGGGACAGCGTTAATTGCAGTCCCTGTCTCCCTTCCTGGAGTGACTGCTGCTGCCACCGGTGCAATATTAGGATTATAGGGAGCATAACTTGGCTCCTTCTCCGAAAAAGGAATCAATCTTATTGCTTACATATAAATTTAAAGCCTGAATTTTCATCAGACCTGTATTTTGGCCAAAATACTGATGTTTCCTTAATTGGTTCTTTTGTTCAGACTGATACACAATATTTAACCATTTTCTTCTTTTATCATTTCCTCTAATTTTGGGATTCTTTTTCCAATTTCTTATCATTCTTCCAGAAGGACTGTCGGTAGGCACTCCCCCAGGGATATCTCCCTGTCCCGTGGAACCCCTATTTTCCCATTTTTCCCAGCGCTTGTCAGGGTGCTGCTACAGAAACTTACCTCCTGCAGGGTACCACACACTAACATTCCAATTCTGGAAAATGGGGGTGTACTGCCAAGCACTTTCCCATGCAAGGGGTACCGTACACCTATGAGTTTACCAGATTCGCTGGTGTACTGCCAAGCACTTCACCATGCGAGGGGTACCGTACACCAAATTTCCCGAGACTCTTCCTTTTTCTCTCTTATCTCACACTTGACTCGCGTCTGTCTCCGGCCGTGCCCTTCGTGGTGCTACAGAACCACGGATCAGGACTCCACACTTGCTTCGTACAAAAGTACGTCTCAATCACACGTCACACAGAGTCTCATCCGACCCCCCAAGGCAATACTTAATATTTCTTACCTTGGTCTGTGCACAGAGTTACCGGATCAATTCTCGAACCCGGAGTGCCTACCTTCTTCCCTTCCCCAGTACTTCATGGATCCTGCCTCTTTAATCGGTCTCGGGCCCTCTGTCAGCTCTCCACAGAACCGCCACCATTGATGCACAGGACCGCTGAAATCAGCAGGGCATGCCTTCCTGCTGCTGCTGCAGTGGGGCTCCCCGGTAGGTGACTGGATCCCGGACGAGCCCCCAAATTGTGAGAAACACTCCGTAGCCAATAACTTAGGCTCAGGAGAGGATCTCACTGAAGTAGCATTTTTATTCGCGATTGCAACGGCAGGCATCCCGCAAGCAGTGCACCTACTAGTTCCATAACACAGTTTATATACTTTTTTTTTTTCTCAACGACCGGGACCGTCCCGTGTTTTCCCATTGACTGGGTAGTCCAGGTTCACAATCCATCCAGTGCTTCACAGACAATACATGGCTTTCAGTTGCTGGCCTGTTATAAGTCAAATTTCTTTTGACTTTTATACTCTTTGAGGTGGTAATGTTTCTTACACAGTGATTTCTGCCTAATTGCTCTAAGGATTCTGGTTGTCTGCATTTTACAAGGTTGTCTGTTAAGCTTTCTTATCACTGCAAGCATATCTCAATACCACATTCCTTCCCTCTAAACAACGTAACTCTGTGCAAAAACAACATTTTTATTCCCACGGTGTGTACGGAATAACTGGCACCTATGAAATATGGAAAATGAGTTGCATAGAGCTAGGTAGGTGTTCTGCTGCTGTCAAAAACAACACATTTTTTTACAGTGCAATGGCCAGATCCTCAGATGGACATGTAGTTGCATTTTACTTTGAAAGCAAAACCAGTCTCTGAGACACGGCTTGTTGCAGTGGTCAAAGGATAGGTAACCAAAGGCATCTAGCTTCTAGGTGCTAAAATGAATTTTTGCCACCCTGTCTTTCTTTTCCTTTCTGTCTCAGTTTGATATGTGTTACAACAGGGATGATGATATGTTCATCAGTATGAGAATATGAAATGCTTTTTGAAAAGGGATATGAATAATACATTCAGTGAGTGCACCTGAAATGGTTAGGGATATTAACATTATTGATGGTATTTCCCACTTTCAAACTCTAAGAGTTATCTCTGAAATGTGTACTGACTCTAAACCCAGAGCTTAGTTTGCTGCTGCCCTTACTATAGACTTCTCCTACAGAGAACAAAGCAGTGTATTTTGAAGAGATGATGTCTGGCAAAAAATGCAGACTTCTGTCCTAGCTAAAACCTACTGCAGTGGTAACCTCATCCACAGCCTCTACGAGAGGAAGCATGTAAAAGAAAGGAGGCACTCAGATTTTTTGGTTGGAAAAAACTACCGGCAGCTAGGACCAGAACAGGGCCCGAGAAATAATTTTCTCTTCTGCATTCCCTAATGACTAGCCTAGACTGGCCCCTTCTCTGTGCAGGGATGAAGAGAAACCTTCCTCTCATCCCAAGTTGCATATGTATCCCAGACACCTACCCAAGGCTGCAGATACAAAGCTGGTAGCTGGCTAAAATTAAATGCCAAACACAGCCGCTTCTAACCCCTTGTGCAGTGCTGGGCACAAGTGGCTTCAATCAACTTTCCACCAGTAATTTTTCCCATACATGCACTTAATCTCTCTGACATGCATGCATTAGAATAAATAAATATATATATATATTTTCTAGATTCATTTGTAAAGAGCAAGGGAAGGGAGATTATATGGCTTTACTGGTCTGCACCTTTTAATGACATGGGATGTGCTCAAGTAATATAGTAATAAGTGCCTTCATAAGTGGTTTCTTGACACACATGCAATTCATTCCTGAGCTCTTTCACTGAAAGGATGTACAGAAAACATTTTTTAGTGCAGAAATCTTTTAAAAAAATCTTTAAGCATCATTTTTTCTTTTCCTTCTCCTTCATTTCCACTGGTTCTGACTCCCCCAAGGCATATTTTGCCAAATGATCACAGTTGGTAATACTGTTGCATTCCAAAAACTACCAGATTTTATTTTTCCTCCTGTGTAATCTTTGTTAACTTTAACAGTAAAACCTGAAAAGTCACAGTCAATGGTTTGTGTTGAATTCACCATTTTAGATTAGTTTTTCCCACAGATCCTCATGCTTTCTTTCTGTCAGGTTCTTCATTAAAATACCGTAAAGGTGATGCGATTCTCTAGGCCAGCAGTGAATCATTCACCAAGGCCACACAAACCATCAGCGGGCAATATGCTGCCACGTGCAAAGCTTATCTGCCAACTGGTCTCCATACAGATGTGCCCAAAAGGTACCTTCCACCTCTGCAGGTAGCTAACAGGTTGCTCCGCAGGTTACTGCAGTTGGATTAAGGATCGAGGGTGGCAGGAATGGTGATTTAGCCAGGAGCTGTGTCTTGAACAGTGGGGGCTGAATTAGGTCAGAGCAGTGCACTCCATGTGGATCCCAAATACTCCAGCAGCTATGAAGGCTGTCCACATAGCCATGCTCCAGGGTTTATTTCAGTATAGGAGTAACTCTGGCTTCTGCTGAGGCCTACAGGTTCCACACAGGGCTGTGTTGGGCTTGATCCGGCCCCACTAAGAGGTCTGTCTTGCTGGAAGCTGTTTCAAATTGCAAAACATTCACTTAGCTGGTATTAAGGAAAAAAGACACTTTTCGGTCAACGTGTGAATTTATTAGAAATCTGAGGGGAATGGAAAGATGCATGGGTCTGTGGCTGAACCAGTGCTTTCAGGACTGTGCTAGGAGGTTGCTGAGGTTGTTGACGGGCATATGGTCCCAGCATGAGAGTGCTGTATGGAGTCGGTGTCCCAAAGTCAGTCATTTGGGTTTCAGTGTGCCACCACTGCTAGTCCTAGAAGTAGTAGCCTTCCTTGGCATCAGAGGGAGGGGTGGCACTTCCACAGAAACATGTGAATGTCAGACTGTCATATTCCTGAATACGCAACCCATGGCAGATGTTCTCTGATTACAGTAACTTACAGCTAATATTTACATTTCTGCAGATATATCATTTGCCCAAAACTTTACTTTCATCTCATTATTTGCAATGTGCAATGTTATTTATAATCAATAGCGTATTGCTGTAACTATGCTTCAGAAAATTTCCAAGTGTACAAACACAACTTTTACTGAAGGAAATGGCTGACTCTTCATGTCTTCTGTACAGAGGCCCCTGGAAGAGTTTAAAGAACCTGATGTATCCTTAAAAATTGACTGGAACTGTACACACTATGAGCATTGCCAAGACTGTACATTCACCTGTGTGTGACTAGCAAGTAAATTCTAGTCTAACATAATGGTTTTGGTTATTTTTCATTGGCTGTTATTACTTCCCACACACACAGCTTCTGCCCTCCCTTCACAAAACCGAGAAAGTACAAAAAAAATCAACCTGAGATGTCTGGGTGGCAAATTATTGGACTAACAACAGAGCTTCAGACTCTGAGAAGAGGTCATATTCAAGTGCAGATTTGTTTTTTGTTGTTCATTTAATTTTTAGAATAGATTCAGGCTAAGCTTGAATATAAATATTCCTCAAATGAGAACTCAGATCTGCATCTTGAGATCTTCATAAGAAAGTCCCAAGTGATCAAGGGCCTCACCCCATATTCTAAACTGACTGAGCTGCTCAGACTTGCAGAGGTATTTAGTAGGCTGGTAGAATTGCAAAAACAAGAAAACAAAACAAAACAAACAAACAAACAAAAAGCAACAACCACCCAAGTATCTTAGGCCTCTAAATCTCTGTTTGCTTCAACAAGAAACCTGAAAATTCTTGAAAATTCTGCTTGGCTCCTACAAAGAATTTTAATCTAGTCTTCAAAAGCTACACTTGTCAATCAGCAAATTTAGATATATGTCTAAGTTGCAATAATTTAATGAGCTGGCATGCATCAATTCAACAATGGAAATTGTGTCTCCAGCTACTGCAAACAGGAAATAAAAAGGATTAAACAGCAGAAGCACTTTGCAGAGTACCTGCATCAGTGCCTTAATTCAAGTTTCAAATGGTAGACCTTTAGGAATGTGAACATTGGCACTCTTTTTTTCTTTTTGGAAGTGGGTATCTTTCTCTGTGATTTGCAGGGTTTAAAAAAAAAAAAAAAGAGGTCAAAGACTACTTGATGATTCTTTGCCAGTGTAATGAATTTAGAGTATACTAGAGCCCATGTAGAGTAGACTGCAGCCTATGAAATTCAAGAAAACCTAAGAAAAGGCAGTGCTAGCAAATGCTATAAAGGAGCTTCTCCACTGGGATAGGGACACCTCCACAGAAGGCTGGTAAGAACAATACAGAAGTTGTGTTCTCCAGGAAGGTCAAAACTGTTAAATGTTTTTTCAGGATGGATGGAGAAACTGAGAAAGGGACTTGTTTGCAGATGGTTGCTTTGAAAGTTTAAGTCATTTATTTGAAGAAACTCTGGATGCTGTGAATGTCTCCAGGAAGCCAAAGCAGTTCCTTGTATGTCAGAAGGCCTCCAAAGGAGCAGTTTTATGGTAGGACTCTCCACAGGGTATGTATTGGCTAGCGAGCTATGGCAAGAAAGCACAAGGATGTTGCTGAAGCCTGGCAAGTTTACACATGTGGGAGATTCAGTCAGGGAGTTGAGTCAGGGCTGGTACCTAAATTGTTTGGGCATGCTGCAATTTCCTGTCTTTTGGCTTATTTTAGCTTTCTTAGAAAGTAGCTATGTCTCTGTAGCACAAGGACACAACATTTCCCCCCTAACACACACATACTTTTTGTTTAAGTGAACTCAGATTGTTGAAATGTGTACAATCTGAAGCTAAAGGGATTTATCTGAGGAGTGAGCTGGGACTGAGAGGCTTTAAGGTGATGCAGTATCAATTACTGACTGTTAAACCCCTTTGACAGCAGCAAGCTTGCCTCCTCGCACTAGTTTTAAGCCCCCCTTTCACGTGGCAGAAGCACACAAGCCTCAGCCACTCCTCCTTGGCATGATCAAACTCAAGTTTCTCTTTTACAGTTTCTCAGTTTTTCTGTCTGAAAAGCTGTTTACTGCCCATGTTTACAGCACTCCTTCAGCAATGTTACAGAAAAGGGGTGACTGTATTATTGTTGTTAAGAATCCCTTGTGACAGTCAAATACATGCTGTGTGAGTGAAGGCATGTATTATAAAATCTTCATTCAAAATATCCTTTAAGTGTAGGGGCAGAGTCTTCTGAATATACACCTAAAGGAACACTGACATATATATGCTTCCTAACGGCTGTATGATGGTAATACATATATCCCTTAGACTTGAAATACCATCTCATAATGATCTATAAATTCAACATTATGTGTTTTAGGTTTCAAATATTTTGATCATTGTCCTGTCATTAGGAAATGACTTCTCTGGTATCAATTTGCCAAGGTAGACACACATGATGTTACAGTGGTCAGATAACTCTTAAATACGTGCTCTCTTAGACTCAATAATGCTGCTAACAGTATAGGCATATATATGCAAAGACCTCTTTTGTTCAGAATATAACATTCTTCTGCAATGCAATATTCTCTAAAACATACACTGCATCTGAGACCCCTGTTGTCTAAGTGAGGCCGATGGCACTGAAGTAGAGCTAACTCTCTTCATGTATCAGCTACCAAAATCATCTCTTAACCACAGAAATGTTCTAAGTTCCACCCACATCTTGCCCCGAAGATCATTATATAGAATGCATTTAATCTAGCAGATGACTGACTTGGAAGCGAGTATGGCTTCACAAAGAGACTATGCCAAAGTAACTTTGTCATACTCCCCTCTAACATCAGCTGATGACTTACCCCTTGCTGAGTAGGTTAGCCTAAAATTTCTCCAGCATGATATCATTTGACTTGAATGGTTCTGTGATTTCTACCAGCTGAAAAGTTTCCCCAAACTCAAGCCTCTTTTTTTTTTTTACAAGGCAGTATGTGCTTCAACTGCATTTGCTCACAGCAAAGCAAACATCATGCAAACAGCTGTTCACAACTGATGCTAATGGACAGAACTTATCGAGAACTACTTATGGTACTCTAGTTTCTGTAAGCACACCTGAAGTGTGGCTAAGATAGTTAACATGGTGATGATCACAGTATCACAGTTATGAAGTGGTAAATTTCAGCTGACCATAGCTGCTGCGAGGATAAGGTCCCAATATCCCTTCTATTTTATCCTTCCTCCTGCTGCTTACCTTGTGCTGGCTCCAATTTTGTTAATTTCTCTGTAAGCTGACTTAATTCACTTAAACAGAAGAAAACCAACCCTGCAAAAAAAAATGGCCTGCTTTCTGCCATTTGAGAGCTGTATCTGCTTTTAGGAAAATCTGGTGAATGCTACAGCCAGCACAAAGAAGGTGGCAAGACTACACTGGCAGAGCGGGCAAGGATAGGGAGGAAAGAGGGAGAGGCACAGAAGGTGCCTGAGGACTTTCAGCCTACAATCTATGATCATTCCCCTTGTTCAAGGAGGTCAGAAAGTCTCTGAAAAGAGGACACTACTTTGGGGCATCTGGATTTGTTTAAACTGCAGCCAGAACCAAAAAATCATGAAGTTGTTAATGGCTGTTCACTTGTATGGAAACAACAACAACAACAACAAAAAAAAGACTGGGAAAGAACTCCTGTGTCCTGACTTGTTTTAGGCTTGCCATGGAGATGAGTTCCAATTGCATTTTAACCATATCCTAAACTGTGCATCAGGCAGAGCTTTCTGGACATGCCAAAAGGACCTTCAGGCTATCAAGCTGGTACCTCATGCTCACCAGGCTGGCTGATACTGTAAGTCATTTCATGAGTATGGTGAGAACTAGTTTATTAGCTTTCTTTAATCACACAAATGGAGAGGAAGGAAAAATAAAGCTGGTGAGGAGAAGGAAGACATATGGCTGGACCATATCAGATCTTCTTTATATTTGCTGAAAGCCTTTTCTGTGGCTAAAGACAGCAAAGACAGAGAGAAAGAAAGAAAGAAGTGCTACAGCAGGATTACTGCTGTGCTGAGACAGTTCTGAACAATCCATCCTCAATATCTATTTAATTACATGTATTTTAGAAGACAAAACTACAAAAAAAATTAGTAAATGAATCTCATGACTAAAGGGTTAAATGGCTCTAAGCACTGGGATAGGATAAGTATTGATATTGAGATGAAGCTGTCCTGCTCATCACTATCTGGTAATCTGTGTCCAGGTTACCGAGGGAAAAGGGTTTTCTTTCTATGAACAGTGTCTGCTGTTAGAAGCAGAATGGTAAGCTAGTATAGTAAAGCCAATGTTTCTATGTGAAGAAACCTTCTGACAGACAACTGTTTGTTCAGCTCTGTAAATTCAAGCTGGGGCTGGAGAAAGAGGTTGCCAGATCACACAATAAAACAGTTGTATGTTGCTTCTGTCTTGTACCCAAATGCTGAGTGGGAGACCAGGCAGAAGGAGAACAGGAACCTGAGATTGTCATGCTGTGAACAGTTGTCGAAATAACACAGAAAGATGAGGCCAAGCTCTGTCTTTGGCAGTAAGAATGTGTGAGGGGTAGGAGGCTCCAAAAGGTTCATATCCCTCATGTGACTGTGGAAAAGAGCACTCGAATCACAAAGAATATGTAATGGATGGGCCAGAGACTAGGAAGGGACAGTTTGACAGATAAAGATCTTGGAAGCTAAAGGCTACTGTAGTAAGAAATGTGATCCCTGTCCTATTCTCCTGCTCCATCCCTCTATACCCAACAAACAGACAAGTATTTCCAGTATTAAGTTTCAAATGTTGTTCTTTACCTGCTCCACCCCAATGATAAGGGAGCATTCTTCCATTTATCTTGCTAAAGGAGTCTGCCTCTGATCCTCCTATGGCTTTTCCTCACTTTTATTGCTCATGAAGGGCAATGACAAGTAACAGGGAGAGAAATTCAACCTCTGCCTGTTTCCATGCACTTTAATATCCTCCTACAAACACCTCATATCTTGTTTGACATCAGAAAAGTGACCAAATGCTTTATGAGGATTAAAGATGAACCTTCATCTTCTGAATTCTACTTTATGGAGGCAGATAAAAGTAGGAGTGACTTTACTACAGTAAAGTACCCAACAGGGGTAGTGATTTGTGACCTCACAATGTGAAACGCTCCACCGTCTTCTGTTACAAGCTCAGTTGACCCTTGACTTGTGAGGTATTTGAGCTGTTGTTTTGTTTTTTCAAAAACAGAATATCATTATTTACTGGAGACCACTGTCCAAGGACCTCACTTCTATGCTCCGTCAGAAAGCCAGTGCATGGCTGGAGGATGTGGCTCCTGGTATGTTCCCAGGAATTCCTTCCTGAACGGACTTCTTCATAAGCTGTAAACTTGTCAGTTCTGATGGGCCCCTCGCAGAAAACTGGAATGTGACCTCCCTGTCTGGGGGTTAAACCTCCTCATTTAGACATAGCCAAACCCTTCACTAAACTGAGATGGAAAACAGTATGTTACAGGGACCTCATCTATATTTGGAGTCCTATCAGATTAAAGGTGTGCATTTGAATTAACATAAAATGGCATAAACTTCTGTATGCCACTTGTAACAGATCAATATTAAAACCAGTCTTAAATAAGCCTATCTCTGAAGAGAGTAAAGTGTAGTGTCAACATTAAGGTGTATTTTCCTGGTTTAACTAAGAGGGTTCAAAGTGATGCAAGTATGCTTTATAGAAGAGAATCTGAATTACTGACATGACTCCAGCCTGAAGAAAGTGTGAAATATCAGGGAAAATAAAGGTAATGTTTTCATTAAAAAGCTATGTACTTCAAGTGTTTAACATCCTGCTGAACTCAATGAAAGCTGAGGGTAGTCTGAACCCACTTACCACATCTGTCTAGCCATGACACGTAGATACTACAGTACAGTAATGAGAAGGATGAAGACTAAATTAAATGGTTGAGCATTCCTATAGCTTGGTCAATCCTAGCTTCTGAGTAGACCAGAACAAGCCCCGGCTGCAATTTCTGCTCCTGCAACTGTGCAGCACGGAGGCAGCTGTAAAGCAAGACACCTCACAGAAAATCTGAAACTGTCTATCCAAGTTATTGCCATTCAGCTATTGCTTGAGTGTCATTAGTTAAACCGGCAGGGAAGGCACACTTTCATGCTGAAATTAATTGTTAATGCCATGTTAAGATGACTCTCAAGGTTATAATGAAAACTTATCCTATGAAAATGAACTCTATGAACTTAATTGTCATCCATACTTCAGTCTCTTTATAGTAGTCTGGATTTCCACTAAGGGCTTAAAATGGATGTGGCATATACTGCAAATCTAACTCTGTACATGACTGCAAGGGCAGGTGATTTAACGAGGCCAGAAACATTATCATTGTCAATCCAAATGGGAGTGACAGGACATGCCTACATCAAGAATCCCAGGTTCTTTCAAGGCTCTGATCTGTTGCCCTAATACAAAGGAGGTCAGCTACTTGGAAAGCAAGCACTGAATCCCCAACCCTTACAGCTTAGCATGCTAAAGTGAACCAGTATTTTGGCTTTCTGTAGTTTGCCAGGCTGTAACTTCTACCTGTTCAGCTGCTAAGACTGGAGGTGGGTCTTGTCACAGCTGCTCCCAAGTAAAGGCCATGCTTCACAAAAGCTCACCAGTCAGTATTATGTTGTCAGCCCTGGCTGGGATCATGTCTCATGGGGGGTGAAGATAGTCTTGGAGTGCGTAAGTAGTCTCCTATACAGCACTAGCAATGATATGTGCTTTCTTAAAGAAAACAGCATACCTCTAGGGAGGCACACAACAAAAGCTAAGCCTCTGCAGCTTGGCTTGTCAGTCCTCATCCTCTGCAAAGGAGGAGAGAGCTATCATTTTCAGTTCAGATATGAATTCAGCACAGTGAAACTCATGAGGCAGCTCTGGAAGGGGGACAGTAACAAATCAAACAGTGATGCACATCCCTGTCTACATAGTAAGCTTGAGGGCTGGTGCACACAGGGAACCTGACTTTCTTTCCAATATCAAGTGCTACAGTAGGTCTCTGTGGATATGTCTGTCCACAGCAAGTGACTGTCTTCTACTAGTTTTCTACTTACAAAGCAATATTGTCATTCTGGAATAAAGTCATTTACCAACCACCGGATGACTGTAAGAAGGAATTAGGTTCAAACCTTTACTACTAATACCTGTTGTGCTCACTGACTTACACCTGTAGGCAATCCATAGTGCAAAAAAAAAGACCAGAAAGGCCGAATTAGGTTCTAGAACCCAAATTACTGTCCTAGTAGTAGATGGGCACACTTTTGGGCAGGTTCTGCTTTTACATAGAAGATACAACTGCAACACTGATGTGCAAGTGCCTATTATCACATAGATAATAGGCAATAGACAAAAGCAGGAGCAGATAGCTCAGTAAGGCATGTACCTGGCGTCTTGAGTTTATGGCTAGCTCAGGTTGCTCTTATGATGAGAGGTGTAGCAAAGAGTAAAAGCAGGACTATCACACTGCAGGGTCTTATTTGTTTCAGTTTTTAAGTTGGGTAATATTTTTTTTAAATAAACTGGAACCTCCAAATGTGAGGCACTGTAGCATAACAAAAGGTGTTACTAGTTATTAGAATCTGGAAGTAAATTTAACCTACAATTCTGAGTGTGGGACTGGTCAGACGGTGTCTACTGATACATATTTTCTGCTATACTGTATAGTTCTCTCTTCCCTACTGTTTCTGATCAGTGCTGGAACTCTTGAAAACACCTTTCACCTTTCTGTGCCCTTCCTTTCTTCATATTTACCTTCTCTGTTTGGACAGTAAACTCTTTGGGGCAGGGACATCAGCACAATAGAGCCCATAGATACTACTGTACTGCAAAGGGAACAGGAAGCTGCATCCCTTATGTGAGGGCTAATAGTATCAGCTGCTGCAAAACTTTTAATTCTTACTTTGTGCTTAGTTTTTGTTTCTTACCACCCTTACTGTACAGGCATAACTGCTCTTTGTCTCCTTTCCCACCCTCCTTCCCTACTACCCAACATAAGCCATTGTATAGCAACCATGCTTCTATAGCTGTTTTGTACAGTAAGGAAAATAAATTGATGTGGTGTAACTGCATTTGTACAAAGGATTTTGCTGAAATATCGGTTAAAAAAAAGATCATCCTACAACTTGACGTGGTTGTAAATCTCACAATGACAAATCTGGAGTAAATGCAGATGCTGGGACTCCAATTCTAGTGGGTAAATTGAGGAGGAATCACCAAGTTGAAGTATTTTGAAGTGCAGTGACTTAGAACGTAGAAGTTCTAAATGTTTAGTGTTATGAATCTAGTAGCTCAATCAGCTGAATTTGTTTTTCTTATCGTTCTTCAAAAGAAGCTTTCCAGCTCAACTCCAAAGTAAAAAAATAAGTACCAGTTGATTCACAGCTTTTTTAAGCACTATGTTTGTAAAAATTCACTCAGTTAACTCCTCTTGTCTTTTCCCCTCCTATACAAGTTTTTAAGAAGTGATTAAGTTTTTCAGACAAAGGTAGAGGAGAATCCTTGATCCTGTTCCTCCTCCAACCTCTCTCCACATGCAGCTCTGCAAAACTACTGTCTTTACAGAGGTTTGGGGTGAAAGACGTCCCCATGCTCAGAGCCAGCACATAGCCTACGCCTATTATAAGCACTGTTTTGTAGATTTCAGTAGAACGTGAGTCATTCGTGGCTGATGTGCTCTCAACAGGCAGGGGACTGCATTTTCAGTTTTGGCAATCAGATTATTTGTATTGAGGGATCGCTTATACAAACCTGTGGGTTTCATGCTATGTCCCTGTACTCTCTGGGCTTGTGGCACACCGAGGGACTGAGATGGACAGCAAGTCAGAAGCAGAGCTGGAGGGAGATCTCTTTCATAATTTTGACAGGGTAAGAATCTTGCCTATCTTCATTCCGACAGCAGTCAATAGTTTTACGGGCCAAACCAACACAGGAGTAGGCAATGTGCCTCCGTACACTTTAAGCATTACCTGGCTTTTCCTCACACTGCTAATGGGGAAGAAACAAATCTGGCAGCTCATAAAGCTAAATACAGCCTAGTTGCTAAGGTAACCCAGCTGATAAGAACTGCATACTAATAGACAACAGCAGGCACAAGAGACTCACGTGCCTTTGGATTTTTTTTCCCTCCTGAGAGCGGAGCAGAATCAAAAGTAATATGCAGGGTGGGGCTCTATAGCTATGCTCATCCTTCCAAGCCGCTTGTACAAATTGGATAGGTCTGCCTTAGGCGTGCACAGGGAGAACCCAGAGTTTCAAGGGTTTCATCGGGTTCCAACTCCAACAGGACATGGAGCCCCTGGGAGGAATCCAGCCACACCTACCATTGCTCTCTGGCACCTCGCCTTTCCTACCTGCACAGTCATTCGGTTATTACCTGTACTGGATGAATGGCAATGTCAGAGCAAAGGGGTAGCACAATGTCTGTTCCCAAAGTTCCACTGCCAGTGGTTGCCTGGATTCATGAACAAGCTGTTCAGTCCCAGAGAGCTGGTACAGAAACACACTGGAAGCTGGAAATCTCAGAAACCCACTTGGCAATGTATTTCCCCTCACAAAAAAAAAAATAAATTTAGAATTGTATTAGTGAGTTTTAAGTGACTGAATCAAAAGTGAGGTAATTTGAAACATATCATTAAATTCTCACGTTCCTAAGCCAACCTCTATGTAATAAAAGTTTGGATGAAACCAACCCTATTGTAGCTGCCTTTAACTGCCTCTTGCAGGGACTCCTATGTCTTCCTTTAGGTAACTGACAGGTTTCTGGTTAGATCAAGTATGCCAACCACCCATTTTCCTTCGTGCTAGTAAGCTAAAGTGGACCTTGCTACTGGAAAATGGACATTTTTGACACCTACACATAGTTTTGTGGTTAAAATCAGCCCTAGTTGGAGTCAACAACAGCGCTTCCAAGAAAAGCAATGGGTGCAGAACTTCAGCATGGCTGCAAGGACAGTTTCTGGTGGCTATGGCTCTACCACGGGTGCTGTGCATGCCTCAGTCACGCTGCGCTCAGGAAGCCTGCCAACGCAACAACCCTTGCCTATCCTTGTACCTTGGGGAAGTACCTTTTATGAGATATCAAAGTCCTAAAATGTTTGACAGCAAAACCCTCCCAGTTAGAGGTGTATGGGGAGTGGAATTTCCATTCTGCAGAAAAGCTAATTTCAAGCACCAATCTTGATCAAAACTGCAACTGAGCTTAAAAAAAAAAAAAAAGAGAGAGAGAGAGAGAGAGAGAGAGAGAGGGAGGTGTTTTTCCATGGGGTAGAATTCTTTGAGATGATTTTGGGGGAACCAAGATATACTGTTTTTTTTTAGTCAGCCAGACAGAGAGCCTGCTTGCTAGAGTTCAAGTTAGGGGCTGTCTACCAACACTGTTGTTGCTTTCAATTAGAAGTTCCAGTGGGAAAATTGTCTGTTACACAGTTTTGCTAAACTCCCTTTCTTAGGTACTTTTAGTATTTTTAAATGATGTCATAACTAGATGACTATTGATGCCTGAGTGAGTTAGCTTAAATCTTGGCTAGTGTTATTTAAAGGGTATACAAGTCTGCCTTTGGATTATCCCAATCCAATGTCCTCTAGTTCTGACAAAGTTACAGAAAGGACTTGTGCATATTGTGTTGATAAGATAGCTAAACATGTTTTTTAAAATCAACTCTAGCCACAAATGAATAATAAATGGAACCTTAATGAGTAACATAAAGATACTCTATATCTCTTACTTGCTAGAAAAGTGTAAAATGGCCATAGAGCAAAAGAAAATAAGGTCTTCAATTTTAAATTCTTTGCTGTAAAAGAGAAAGTACTTTACTGGTAAAATTAGTATTTTGAGAAATGATATTACATAAAAAGGTAGGAAAGATTAACCAACCTGTTGTAGAGGTCATTATTTTGTCTGACAGGAAGTCTGGAGCTTTATTGATTGACTTTCTCAAAACATAGTATTCATAGATAGCACCAAGCAAAAACATTGTTTTCTTCCTCAGCACCAAATAATTGCATACTGCATTTAAAAACAGTCTCTATCTACAAGTAAACAGGTTTATGAGGCTGTGAGGTATCTTAAGTCCAGGGAGAATTCCTTCTACGTTTTAACATATTTGATCTTGGAATAGAACACGTTTTGGAGCTCAGCTCAATGTTTTAGTCAGCAGCCCCTGGGGCTTCCCTGGTAGCTGCTTCTCATCACTGTCTCCCATGGCAATCACCTGCATGCAAATGGTTAAGCCAATAGAAAGTCCAGGCTCCCTTCTCACCAGTGTAAGTAAATAAGTACTTAGCTCTGCAACTGGACTATTGGTAAGTGTTTCCATTACCCTACCCATCAGTCTTTCTCATGCATAACATGGAAATAATGCCAGTGATTTTTAAAAAGCTTTTTTCATCAATACATCTATATTGACGTATCTTCACAATGTAAGAGCCCAGTGCTGAAATTCTCATGGTCTCTCTTAAATCAAAGTGGCAAGTCATGGTTCGTCAAAAGCCTCCATGTTATCTATAGCAGTGTCAGTAAAGATAAAGACACTTGAAAAAAGATTTATGTTGACATACAAAAGAAATGTTCATACAATGAAATCATTTAATGTCAAGACCTCTAAATTGAAGGCTATGAGATGGCGGGAAGCAGGTAGAAAGGTGTGTGCTTTCTTTCCAGGGGACCTAAGTATGCTGCCATTGAATTCAACGGCACAGATAAAGTTGACTTCAGGTATGAAAAATGGGCTGTTTACATTTTTGGTAGTAATTCAGGTTTGGCCGGCTTTAAATAGGCTGTGAGCCTTTTATAGAATCCAGCTACACTTCAGAATCCAAGAGAAGCCAACCAGAATAGCACTAGCTTGTGCCTTCACAGCAACTGAGGCTTGTTGGTGTTTACAATTTAATTGGGCATGGAGTAGCGATGGAAGAACACAGATTTATCAGTAGAAATCTAAGGTGTTAGCAGCTGCCAGATAAGTAACCCCTCTACCTTTGGCCATAAAGTACTGTTCTCATCGGAAATGAACGCTCAAGTAGGCCTCAGGTCTTTTGGTATGAAATACTTCACCAGTTATTTAAGACATGCTACTGGTTGGTCTAAGCAAAGCCACTAAACTGCAAGTGGAAGCAGCTCAGGCTGTGTGTAACACTTTAAACTACTACACATATTTGCTAAGCAACCGTGTTAGGCCCAAATATCCATGGCATAAGGCACTGCTGCCCTGCAAGCAACACAGGGTTGGAGTGGATGCGAGAGTACTAGTTACAGGGCTGGTGACATTGTACCCAGCACACAATGTACACCGAAACCAAAGATTCCTAATTATGTAAGAAAACTCCAGGGTTTAAATTTGAAAATAAAAAACAACAATAAAACAAACAAACATTTTTTCTTATATTCTTTCTAGTCTAGGCTTCATTGTTAGAGAATGTTTCCTTCTAAAAAAAAAAGAAACCAAACAAATAATCCACCTGATTTTCCAGTATTATTTCAAGGAAAGGAAATTTTCAGTAATGAAACCTGTAGGGTATCTTCTCTGCCATAACATCAAGTATATTTCTTAACTTGCTGAGATTAGTATGGGTGATAAAAATCAAAAGGAGAGACACAAATGTCAGTCAAGCAAGAATGCCAAAAGATTAATTTCCATAACTTATCTCTCTCTTAGGTGAAAGGATCATGATCCTTTTTGTGCTTGTTGTGTGACTAGCTGGTGAGATACGTACCTTTTGATATAATGTGATAAGTCTTTAAAAAATAGAAAATCTACCTCATTGAAACTTAGGCAGCATTGCATCTGGAACAATTTTAAGGCATGTAAGTACAGAAATGAACACGGTATTTTGACATATACCTCTGTGGACACACGTAATACCCCACAGGAACTGGGTATCACTTTAGCTTGCTGCTGACATAAATTCGTGGAACATTTTTGGGTGTGGTATGTATTTACATCTCTCAAAAGAAACTAGTTATTGGGGCATTCAGCATATTTCTGAAGTGGTTGGATTCCCCTTCCCTCTCTCCCTATCTATTTACAGTTCCCTTTCAAGTACGAAAAAAAAAATCTGTAACCTCAGCTTCCTGATTCAGCTGCTGTGATGTCAGTTATTTACGATAACAAAAGTGAGACAATGACTGTGGTTTGCGTGGGACAAAGGCAACCTTGTTTCTGTAAAAAGGGACAATCCTAGTGTAAGAAGCACAGGAAAGCCTACAAAGTAGGACTCTGAGATGTGCTTTCATTAGTCCCACCATCTCTATCATAGCAGGCTTGACACTTTATTGTCTCAAAGGTAACCGACAGAAGGTGTTTGCCTTTCCATTGGGCTCGACGCTAGTGTGAATGCAACTCTTGGAAAATTACCCTGGTAGGACAGGCCTTTGGAGATAGGTATCTTGGGAAATAAATGGATTGCTAGTGGGTAAAGAGGCATTAAGCATCAGGACACAAGTGTTTCACTGTTACTAATTATGCATTCCATGGTCACAAGAATGTCACTGCATCTTTGCTTACCTGCCATGAAACTGGTTTAATCATACTTAACTGCCTAAACCACAGATGTGGTGAAACTTGCAGAATGCCAGTAATTTCTGAGGGAGGTCGCAGAGTGGCAAAAGGAAACGAGAAGCTATTAACACAGTATGTTAAGTTATGAATGAAGAGTGTCAGCTTTGGTGTAGCCTAGAGAATGTCACTTACCCGCTATTCTTCCTATTGGCATTGCATGGTCCTCAGGAGGGGATACAGACACCATGATGTGGTTCATGTAAGCTAACTCTTCTCGGTGGGACAAGTTGATTGGCTTTACCTCCCTGTGCAGCCCATCCTCAGACAACCTTGGAGGTTTGAAATCGGAGTGCCTGGGGTTCAGTATCAAAGGATGCATGATAGGGCTGGGCATCAGCTGGATGACCCTGGTGTTCTCCTGGCGAGGGCTCGAGGGCTTCTGGAGCACCTCAGGAGGAGGCGGGCAGTGGTTGTTCTCTACTGGGGACACTGAGAGAGGATAGGACTCCTGGTGGTTGTTCTCTTGCTGATGCCTTGACCCTGGCACCCTGTCAGCTGGGGAGAGGCGACGGATAGTGTTGTCCATAGGGGACTTCAGTGGCCACTGATCGGGGTCTGGTGATGGACGGTGGTTGTTGGTGATGGGTGATCTAGAACGATGCAACAGTTCAATGGTTGGGGTATTGTGGTGGACTGTTTCTGTGGATGGTCTTGAAGGTCTCTGGACAAAGCTATCTGTGGAGACAAACAAAAAAAACCCAAAAAATACAGAGAGTCTATATTGTGATCTAGCTGTAGGATCTAACTGTTAAACTGCTAGCTGGGTTTACTGGGTACTGCTGTTAGCTGGAAAATGTTTTTGTTTGTGTGACTTACAGATCCCCTGAAAAATACCACATAAATGTAGATAGTTGTTACTATACTGAACAAAATCAGTACCATGAAAACAATCTCCCTCCACCACCACATACGAGTGGCTCCTGGGGAAATGTGTTAAGAGAAATCCCATTTTGAGTAGCTGACTCGAACACTTGTGAAGAAAGTAAGATCTGATCTAGCTATACTAACTGTATTTCTGTGCAACTGCTTTGAAACTTTTATCCTGTCATTCACATCTCTATGTGTGGTTCCTGTTACTGTACAATGAGCACTGCAAGGTAGAGGACGGAGATAAAAAGGAAAAATGTCTCCTGGAAAATACTGAGTGATACGTTTGGGATGCTAGAGACTTGGGTCAAGGCACAGAATCTTAGTTTGAAATATGGACTGGGTTATCCAAGAAAATTCACTGGTAGGCAGCTCTTCATGAAACACTAGCTAAATTTTATCCCTGCCTTGATTTTAAAACAGTGTTAACAGCTTCATATGGATATTTTCAACTTCCTGTAGTTAGCTTGTGCTGCCTTGTCCCACATAAGCTCTTGTATTTCTTCAGCAGGAGGACTTCCAGTGTCACTTTTGCATGGGCATACTTCCTTGGCTGTGATTCCTAACAGTTAGGGGGGCATAAATCATGTCTCTGGATCACTGTCTTTAGATACTAATAATCCCCTCACAAAATGAAATGCTTGGCATAAACAGTGCACACTTTCACCTTAGCTAAGGCCATCAATTTTGACTGGGGAAATTACTGACAGAGAGGAAAATACCACCAGGGAGCACTGACTAACAGGTTTTTATCTGAAAAACAAAGATCAAATTTCAATGCTGTTTGTTGAAAGCCTTGGATGGTAACAGAAGGAAACTGCTGGGTACATGTCAACAATTGAAACAAGTATCTGCCTATTTGTGGCTGCCTGTTTGTTCACTCCATTTGCTCTGATCCTCTGTAAAAGAACGATTCTCTTGCTTTCTTGCCAAGGCAGTGATACACGTTGAAGACCCTGTAGAGGTGCACAGAAAATCCAGGGGCTTCTGCCATCCTGGAACCCAGGCAGGCAGCAGGAGCAGGATGAACATGTACCTAGAGAAAGGTATGAACAGGAAAAGCTCTAGTCCTGAGAAAATGCAGTGCCAGGCATTGACACAGCACCAGCCTTCATATCAACTTTTTTCCCCTACTCAACAGACTGCTCATCTAAACAAGGACACTGAAGGCTCCAGGAAAACCTAAAATTTCAGGTGGATACTACATGGCTTCCAAATACTTATTTCACATGCTTGAGGTCCCAGACAAGAAAAATACATTTGTAGAGCTATTTAAGGTACTCACAATGAAATACCTGGAGGAAAAGAAACTCCAGAGCCATGTATTGTTCTTGACTAAACACAAACAGCTTTAAATACAATGTGGCAAGCTAGTATGTTATAACCAAAATGATGTGAAGATCAAAGAAAAGGAATTAATCTACGACTGCACCTACCTTTTGACAGTCATTTCTTAAAGTCTCATTTCTTTGCCACAACTGAAAGAAAGCAGTAACTATTCATACCCTTCCCCCCAGGTTGTACTCAGTGTCTTATATTCTGCAGACTATCCGCTCCTGTCACTGTACTTTTAAATACACGGTGCTTGTTCCTGGCCTGTAAGTGTATACTAGAATACTGTACTGTTTGTCCTACTTATTTGAAGTGACGTGTCTGTGGGGAGCAGCTATCCTGAAAGCAGAAAGTATTGTCTTGCTGTGCTTTCCACTGAGCTCTTTGCAAACATTAGTTGGCTCTGACAAACTCCAGACAGAAGCAGACCTCTCTGTCTGATTCCAAACCATGGTGATCCTGAGCCAGGATAGGGCAAGAGGAAGAACCAGAAAAGGATTCACACCAGCATTCCCTTCCCTCCACGATCTTCACTTTGAAATATTTAACTAAAGAATCCCCTCATGGCTGAAGTTGCTGTTTGCCACAAAACAACCCAAACTCAAACTCAGCTCCAAGCAGTTCCATTGCCACAAATGGCCCTGAACAGAATAAAATCCTCATCACATTCATTCCTTCACACATCTGATGACTGTGAGTTGAGCACATATGGTATATCATTTCCTGCAGGAATAGATTCATTCCTCAGTCTGGCTCTTCATTCTGAGCAACCAACAGTCTTTTCTTGAAGGGAAATCTGTGAAAGGGAAATCGTCGCTCAGGAAAATTGCTAACCTATCTAATCCATACAGGGACGGGTGAGGCTGCACGCACTGTGGATGTGAGCAGTCACTGCAGTGGCAGTCCCAAAGACTGGCACTCTGTGCTTACCCATAAAAGAAGTGCAGGGAATGACAGTGTAAGCTTCCTGTATGGCAACCTTTCAAATGACTCAGTGCTGCATTAGAAAGACCACTGGAGATGCAGATAATTCACTCTCCATTGCTCATCCCTGTATAGGGCCAGAGACTGATGCCTGGAAGGCAGATTCCAAGCCAATGCCAATGCACCTTGGAGATATCCTCAAAGGTCAACTGGTTTCAGTCAAGCTCACTTTGCTTAAGTTAGTAAAAAGCCATTAGATGTAAATGTTGATCCAGACTCAGATGATTCTGGATTAATGAACTTAAAACATTTAGAAGCAGAATCATAAATGTATTGTATAATCTATCAAGAAAGCCAGAAGAGGAAAATGAAAAAGGTCACTGAAATAAGGACAGACTCTAAAAAATCATCTGTGAAATTTAGCCAAATTTAGCCAATTGTGCCAAACAAACACCTGACCCCCCTGCTCAGTTTGTAAATTAGGCGGGGTTAAGCTCTGCTTCTCACATTTATTCTTTTTTTGTTTAAAAAAACTAAGTTGCATTCCCTTGAGGGAAAATGGTAAACTTAATTGTGCTAGTTTCTCCCAAGTGACTTTGTGGAACAGGAAGAAAGAGGAATGTCAAAGTACATAAATAAATTCACCTGCCTATACATTTTTGGCATAAAGATTTTCTGGTTGGTCAGAGGATGTGGCAGGCAAGCTGTAGTCTTTTTTGTTTGTTTTGAAGTTCCTCTTGTACCAAAACAAAAACTATTTTTTGTTATTGTACGAAAAGTTTTAAGTAACAGCACATATCTCTCAAAAAATACAGTGGTACTATTAGCAGTCACAAAGGAGAATATCGTGAAGGAGAAATGAGAATGGTTTCTTAAGCATCCTGTACTCTGTCAGAAGTTGGACTAGAATTCAAAGGGCTTATGTTTTCAGTGACATGTGAAAGACCAACTCAACATCCCAGAAATCCTCTGGGTTTTCTAGTTTGAAACTCAACACTTTTGTTCAGCTGCTCTGTATCTTTAATGCATGGGTGTCTGAGAGGGCAGCCTGTATTTCTGTTTGAAATTTAAAAAGGGAAAACTATGGGTGAATGTCAAGCTTCAGGAAAAAAATAGAGGTTTTTATAATGGCTGCTGCAAAATGCCTATCTTGAAACATTAGGCAACTTTCTCCTGCGCAGCTTTGCCAATTCAATCTCATCCTAACCTGCAGCACCCTCTTCTAATCTGAAATATTTACACAGCTTTGTGGAAATGCTTTGGAGTATCCTGATCCCACCTGCTGCTTTCCTGCTCTTGGCTTAGTCTCAAAGTTTTGCTGGTGCCCTTTGATTCTGGCTTAATTAGGCTGGCTACAGGCTCCTTGTACAGTGCCCCTGAATCTTGTTTTGCAATCCCATGTTGAATTCTGAGACAATTTGTTTATCTTTTCTCCAGTGAGCAGAGACTAGGGAGATACCCTAGCCCAATTCTGTTTTTTCATCCTCCTTATTTAAAAAAAGGAAAAACACTTATTTTTCCTATTTTTTTTCTAATTAAAAAAAGAAATCTATTTGGTGTTTTCATTGAAAGGACCTCTTGAAAAGCTCAGGCTTTATATTTTTCGAGGTTTGGAGATAACCAGGAAGTTCTTTAGTATGTTTACTTCCAGAAAATAAAAACTAAAATTTCCATTAAAGGAAACACGCTTATATTTTGATCTCTGCTGATACTGAATAATGGAAGCCCAAATCTGCAATGCCACAAACACATATCTATTCTTTCTTCACCACCTGTATGTGTGGTGTGTTCACCACCACGGTATGTGTGGACACTACTAGAAGGCTAACTAATAAACTAAGCAAATACTTCCGATGGTAAAAATGAGAGAAAACCTGCAGAAAAAAAAAAAACAAACAAAAAAAACCTTTTCTCAAAATGAATTGTTCAACCATTTCAAAAGCTGAGCAACAAGATGAGCTCAGTGCCAGGAATAATGCGCTGACAGATTGTCATCTGAAGTAAACTTTGAGTTAGACGTTCCTCTCTGAGTTTGCCTTTTCTCCTACTCTGCAAACAATTGCATCTAGTTGCATCTACAGGATACTAAAAGTCCATGATGCACCTTTTCTACCCAACTGAGAATGAGGAGAAATGAATCAACGGGGTCAATAAAACTTTCTGGCATGTTTTTTTAAACTACATTTGGCATAGTTTTTAAGCAGGCTTTGGAAGCAGGACCGAATAATAGAAAATAAATGGAGAATAGATAGTTGACTCCCTAGACCAGGTGACTGTTAACAGCTATCAAGACAAAGGGAGGAGAGTAACTTTATTTAAGTAACTTTGGAGCAAGAAAATGACGTCATTCCTCACAGCCTTACTCAAGTGGCCTCCATAATAATAGCTCCCATAAGAATGAGACAGTTACCTTCATCATGGTTCTGGTGTAATAGGACCTCTGGCTGAGCATGGATTGAGTTCCCAGGGTGGAAAAAAGGTGGGAACAGCATACGAGCTTTCCTTTGCTTCAGGATATTCTGAAGGAGTTCATACAGAACATCGCCTGAAAGACAAACAGCAGGAAAAAGGAAATGAACACCTACATACTGCTGAGAAGACTCATTTAGCCATCTGATGTATGAATTCATGGCTCCTGGGTGCTATTTTCAGATGCAAACATGCCTGAAGTAAAATCCTGCAGTTGGCTGTTTTGCAACATTCTTCCCTGAAAGGAAAAAAAGAAAAAGAAAAGCCACGTGTCACACCTCTGCGTATGACTGTGGAAGAATGGGAGAATGAGAAGTGTCTCTTATAATCCCAATACAGGGCCTTTTCAGGCTACATAATTGCCTGTCTGGGATTTCAAAACCTTTACAAGCAGCAGTCAATTCAGTGTCCCACCTTCTCTCATCACAGCCTCAGTTTTTTAGCTAAGACACCTCAGGACACATAATTCTTAAATACAGAACCCATGACTATGCAGTGAGTTGCTGGGAGCAAATGCAGTGTTTTTCCCTAATTACTGACCGATTTAGGCTTCATGAGGCAAGGAGGAAGAAGATTTTGTAAAGCCTCTCCACGCAACACTGTTGCCTCAAGTGCTGAGGCAGTGCACTACTGGCTACTCCAATCTAGGAGATAAGTTACTTTGGGGTGAACTCAGAGACTTGAAGAGATTTAACTATCCTGAACTCCCTTGCTGTGGTGACAACTTCTGCAGATACTTGACTGCTACAGCTGCCTTAGGAACTTCTGTACATCATTCTTGGTGTCCCAGGATGGACTTCTCGAAAGCCCAAATGGGGTCCCAAAACTATTTATTTCTTGATACTAGACTCTGTATAGGGCTCACTGCAACAGGCAATATTAGAAGAGGGATATGATGCATACTAAGGAGCTTAATGCAGAGGACTTGGTGCTCTGGATGGACAAATACAGTCTGCTAGTTGCTATTGTATCACTCTTCCACAAAAGTGTCTGCAGTAAATTCTACTACACTAAGCTGACATGACTTAATCCAAATGCTTGTTTCTTTTAGGGGTGCAAGCAGACTGTTCGTTGCTTCTTCCCCCCATTCCGTCACCAGAATTGTTATATCCTTCCTCAGAGGAACACTTCGCTGTAGTTATCTAGGAGACCAATGTGTTAACTGCTTCCTTTGTGTCTTCTTAAGTATTACATCTCATACTGCTGCCCTCCCTTCAGCAACATCTATATGATATACCTAGGTACTTACATGTTTTGTGTAATGTAACTGATTGCACATTTCAAAGTAAAAAGGTACACAGGGTAGGAAGTCTCCCAGCTTTTAATTCTGCCTCCTCTCCTCTGTTTTTCATACCTCATACTATAGAGGACTAGGTTACAGCAGAAGCATATTATCTGAAAAGGAACTCTGTGAAGTTTCAACTAGGAAACCTTGGATTTTCTAGGAAAGTTTTCTCAAGTGTGTGTGGGGTTAGTAATTGTTCCTATGAGACTGTAAGCTGTGTGCCATTCAGTTGTTTTCTCTACAAACTGCCAATGTTCTACTTGTGGAGAAGTTTGGTGTCTTAGCATGAAATAGTTAAAGCTATCCTGCTTTCCACAGTTCAGCTTCCTCTATTTTTAGCACCTTGGCTGCTTTTACTGTCTCAGCAGTGACTTTAGGGCATTTTAAAGAGGTGATAGTAATACCTGAATATCTAATTAAAAACAAAGCCTCAAGAATCCAGTTACCATTTCCATGTTTAGTACATAAAAGTCTAAAAAGTGATTTTATCACATAATTTGCATCTTTGAATGCAATAGTGGCAGAATCGTAACTAGTGCTGTAACACTCCAAGCAATAAGGTAGCAAATTTGTACCTCTTTCAATTTGGCCCGACAGATCAGTGAAAATGTTCACAAAACTGGCAGTCTTTTTCTACCTAATAAAACAGTTATATTTATGCACCACAAAGATGCAATTGTACTAGCTACAAAAGTGAGAAGTCTCTTCCCACTCTCTCCCTCCTCTGCTCTCTCCCTTTCCCTCGCCAGCACTAAACAGGAGAACAGCTGTGGGGCTGTGAGCCCACTTTATTGCTAGGACCACTGGGGGGAGTGGATGCTGTTCTACTGGTTTAACCATGAGTGGAATGGATACAGCTTTTATGTACCTACACTCCTGAAAAACTTAAAGCTCTATGGCAAGCATTATTTCATAGTTTTTCTTCGACTTCATAAGTAACGTGTAGTTTGTTTCTGGGAAATGTTTAGGTAACCTCCCTTTACCTATAGTCACTCACATTTTTAGGGACTTACTGAGATACCCTCTAAAATGCTTATTATCAGTAGGGAATATCTGGAGAAAAAGAGCAGAGAAAAGGAGAGGGTGGAGGCCATTTAAACCCGAATTTAGGTAAACAAGAGTTTAACCTTCTGCACTGAGTGTATTTAAAAGCCAGAGGCTCTTTTCTTGGAATGCTCTATCTCTAGCCTACAAACATTTTAATCCTACTCATTTCAAGAGCCATCACAGCACATAAAGGGAAGAGTAGAGGCATAACTTGTAGGCAGCAAGGCACTGGGATGATAAGAGGAGTAGCAAACAAGATACACACAAAGCTGTCCTCTACCGTCCTTACTCACTTTCAATACTCCTTTTGTCTTAAGGCTGGGTTATTTTATAATGAAATGATTCAAAATGGTGTACCAATATTAAACAGAGAATGTTTCCAGGCATCAGTTTTCACTAATGTATTATAGTGGTGATAGACATGTATGTTTGGCATCTCCTTCCATATAAATTTAGTCCTCATTTAAAGCACATGCCTTGAAAACTTTGTACAGAATCAATGTAAGCTATAGTTTGGGAGGCAGATTCTGCAGAAGGATAGTTGCAGTGGTGCGTTTGAGGGAGTCACTAAGCAGCTTGACGCAGAATTAGTGCCACTGCTTGTTTATCAGCGAGAGCCAAGCAGCGCCAGCTGTACTTCTGTGCGGAGTGAGCCTTGTGCTGGAAGCCTCATAACAGCAGTTCTGCAACCATTTGGTCCAAATTCTTCAATAACCTACAGTGACTGAATTACAAACCTTTTTATTTAACAGGAGTACCTTGTATGGTCATAAGAAAAGCTCACAACTCTTTTTCAGTTAAACATCCCTGACAAAGGAGGGTGGAGGCTTACTCTGACTGTAAAGCTGGAGCAGACAGACCACAGGGGATATAAATACAGGCAGTCCACATAACACATTTCTAAATCTTCTTTGTGAATAAATGAAGACATAATTTGAGCAATAAGCTGATTGATTCACACACCTGTCTGTGTTCTGCCTTGGGCCAGACTCCAGCACGTGAGAGAATATGGCGAAGTAAAGTAAAGCCCACAGGGGCTGTAAAATAGAGGAAAGGTCCCCCAGGGATAAGTTTTGCAGTCACTTTTAGCAGCACATCAGCCAAGCCAACTGTGAGGCAGAATGCTAATACCAGCTTCTTAAGAGGCTGGAGCACTTGATTAACTTACTGCTGTAGTTGGGTCTGTGAAAAGATAACCCTTTATGGGGAAGTCATGAAGTGCTGCCAGAGAAGCTTGCTTTCTGTGGAGTTCTGCAGGGAGTTTTAATGAGAAACAGGTTGCATTGTTTTGTTTTAGAGTTGCATTCAAAATTGCCTACAACTCAGGTGTATCTGGATTTCTCTCCCACATTGTTCTTTTTGTCCTTGCCTCATTCAAGCAAGCAGCTCTGTCCCTTCTCTCCTCCCTGGCCCAGTCCACCCTAACAAATATGACTGTATCCTCCTCTGTCCCTCTCCAGATTCTGTTCCAGCTTCTTCTTTCTTTTCAGTCATTGCTTCAGTAAGAAATCCTCACCTGAATGAGGAGACCTGTATCGAAAGTCCTCTTTGGTCAGGAGCAGCAGAGCCTTGCCATTCATCTCAAAAGTGTTGCTCTCAATCGGCCTCAAGGAAAACTCCTTCTCTGCCCATCTGAGCCACTGTGCCACATCATCCCTGCTCCAGTAAACGGGCTGCAAACCTGTGGCAGGAAGAGACCGTGATTGTGTTACAAAATTGAGACAACGCATGGGAATATAGGCAAATACCAGTGAAACCCCATTTCTCCCCACACCCTAACATGCAAAGTCTCTGAGCAAGGTGTGGGAGAGGGATGCCATGGTAATGTAGGATTACACTAAGCACCGGACTGTGCAACACTTCATTAGCTTAGGCATCGTGGTTTATTTTAGACATTCAGAAAAACAAGAACTGCCTCAGCATCCCCCAAAGCTTATAGGATATTACTTAATTCCAAGTGCCCATTGTGAGATGGAATTGTCCCCCACCTGCTCCTTCTAAGGTGCAGAGCAGGCAGGAGACTAAGCTGTTGGCTCCATCCATCCTTTGTGTGTGTCCTCTCCTAGAAGAGAGGAGTGTCCTCTCTTCACGCCCCTCATAAAGCAACAGATCAAGCATAACAAAGAGCAGTCAGATGCAAGAGACCTCTGTACTTCCCTGTAGGTGGGTGTGGACTGTAAAGAATGGCTGCTGCACATAGCCTCTCTAACAGTGTACGTGTAAGTGGGTATTGTTTAGAGAGGTGCCTTCAGACCGGCACACCCCTCCTGCAGATGCAGTTAGGCTAGTAACTCCTATTCCCATACTGGAGAGGAAAGTAAGTGCTGAGGCTCTGGCACCTTTAGTACTGCTTCATACTGTGTCTCCTGTACAGCAGTAAGGTACCACCAGTGCAGCTCTGACCATATGAAGGCGGTACGGCGCATTATTGTAAAGTAGCAGGTGTGTTGCATTGGGTATAGATTTTCCAGGCCTCCAAGGAGAGTCCAGCACTCCATTTCCCCCAAACAGCCCATGCAGCACATACAGCCTGGAGTTTAGCCACAGGGGCCCAACCAAGTTACCATGAAAGTCAAAGATCTCTTGCCAGCCACATTGATTGGGCCCAGGCAGAGAGATATGGGAGGTGTGACAATTCAAGATCTGTTTTACAGTCAGAATAAAACCAGCTTCCTTCTCCTGGAGAGAAGACATCACAGTGAAGAGCTGTTTATACCTAGGTAGACAGATTATCTCCAATCCACTGGGAGATAAAAGCTTTCTTTCCTTTTCCCCTCGTGAGATGACTCATTGTTTAACTTGTTACAATGTGTTGCATAGAAATGAAAGCTTCACACTGTGCATAGGAACATAAAATTTGCCATATCTGATCAGATCTCTGGTACACAGCCTCTGGCAGGGGCTAATACCTTATGCTTCAGAGGAAGATGAACCTCCCTTCCTCATATTGCACCTGGCTGATTGTATGCTGCACATGGGAAGAAATTTCCTTCCTGGCACACCACTCTATGAAATCTGATTACCCTCATCTTACTGAGTCCTAAAAGAAATCTGGGAGATTTGTACTGTTTTACTGTTTTGTTTTGCCTTTTTTTTTTTTAACTGTTTTAACAGATAGGCAACCCTGTTTTCTGTTTTAGCAAGAGTGAATTGCATTCTGCTGCTATGCCAGATTCCCAGACAGAGGCTTTGGAAAGTCCCAGCACCACAGCTGCACAAAGAACTGAATCTGAGCTGAAGCAGGCATGGAGATTGAGCCTGAAAAAGGGTCAAGGCCGACCTGAGGAAGGGATGTCTTCATTGCAGCTGCAAGAGTTTCCATCAGCTTCCAACTACCCCTGTAGCACAGTGCCACACAGACATAAGAAGTAGCATTTACTTATTTATGAAGGACTTAAATTCTCTCCCCTCATATTGAATTGGGATCTGATTGCTGAGGTCAGAGTTTTCTGTAGGTCCTTTCTTTTCGAAGGGAGTGCAGTCAGGTGTAGGTCTGCTCAGAGACATACAAACTGTCATCTAAAATGCCAAACTTATACCTGCAGAAAACACACTGCAGATCCCAGTCTACTGCTGGGTAGGATGCACATTGACTGCAGCTAGGTAAAGCAGAAAGAAGTTAAATGCAATGCAGCCAGAGCACAACTTGTGAAAGGTATAAAAAACATCTGGGAAGAGCGTGAAATGCTCGTGCATGGCTTCTGCCTCTATCTTCCCCCTTTGCCATGCCATGCAAGCAGTAAGTTGCCTAAAGGAATGCTGTAATGTGGAAATCTAGCTGGAGTTTTGATGCGCTCTTCACAAGATGAGGCAAGAAACAAAACATTGCTGGGAAAATCAGGCTGCAATGAGCAGAGCTGTACGATAACTTCACATGATCTGCATGTTCCCTTACTGATAACAACGTAATAAATAAATCACTCCCTGTACAAACATTAATCCTGACTTCCTATGTGCTGGTTGACAGTGTACTTTTGCATTCGTTCAATTAATTTAAAAGTACCATGTCTAACAGAGCTTCGACTGATCAGCGCTAGACACCAAACAGCCTACAGAGGCTAGTCCGAGCCAGGTGTGCTGTGCTGGCAACTCCGAAAGAAGACACAACACTTCACAGTGCCCATCAGGTCTCTGCTGGGTTTCAGCAGCATCTCTGTAGTTTGTGAGAAAGGGAGACAGAGTCTTCATGGGGAAAAAAAAAAAAAAAAAAAAAAAAGAAGCCAAAAAGCATTATGTCCTAGGACCACCTGGCTTCTGGTTACCAAAAATGAGCATGCAGCCTTTCTAATTCAGTTTGGCTAGCACTAAAGTGAGGGGGTGGAGGAGCTATATCTCTCCACCCATGGGGTGATACCATAATTCAATGCTTGCATTGTGTTTTGAAGATATGAAGTACTATAAAATATGTTATCTGCTTTTCCCTGGATGGATTGCCACTTCTCTCATTTCCTTCTCTCCCTGCCATGTCACCTTCCTGGCAAGTTGGTTTCTCCACAAAGCCCTCTGTAGTTGCCTGTCCCCACCGCATGCCCATTTGCTTTGTGAGGCTGAATCAGTTCAGTCACAGGAGGCTTTCCTCAGGGTGCACACCAGCGCTGCTGAAAGTGCTTCAGAAACTGCCGTTCGTAAATTCTTTCATGTGCAGTACTGCATTTGCTAAACTTGCATACCACCTTCTTTGCCCTTTCTTAAAAAGAAGCTGTTGGTATTGTGAAAACAAGGGCATGAGAGGGTTGGCTTTGCAGCTGAACAGATTTTACAGCACAGCATAAATGGCTATCAGTAGGTCCTGAAAATGCTTTTCTATACTCTCCATGAAAGAAAACTAATCCTGCTTATACAATTTTTTCTTTTTTGGATGCTGTTTTTTATTTTTCCCTCTCCATCTTCTCTTTTATTGTCATACCCACGGTGGAGGAAAATGGGCTCTTTTATCTCTCCAGTTTTCTCCTCTGTGAAAGCTAACAGCATTGTCTTGAACTAACAAAGATATTTACCAAGCAGAATAAAGTGAGCAAAGAGAGTGCTCTGCTACAAAATGAGGACGGGGTTTTGCCTGCTGGACTGACTGTTGAAATCAGCGGGAAGGCTTTGCTGCTTTCAGTAGGTGCTGATCAGGCACAGCGGACTCTGCCTCTCTGCCAGCCTGCCCCCTCGGTAGCCAGCGTGGCCATGGACTGCAGAGGGTGAATTTTGCCTTGGGAGTCAACCTGGCACTGCTCCCATCTCTGCCACTGCTCTACTAGTTCAAATCTGGCAAGCGTTCCCAACCTCAGTCTCCCTCTTTGTGTAAAAATAAACACTAACGAAAAGTTCTTGAACTCACCAACTGAAAGCAGATTAAAAAGAGCCACGTAAACTGTCAAAATCTGTCTCTGAGAGATCCCAGAATAGTTTCTTGTTTGTCTTCCATCAGCTTCCAAGCACTATCACCAGTATAGTAAACTACAGTAATTTACAGATGTGCTTATGATTTGATAGCTTCATATGCATTAAACAGGGAGCTAAATTCCTGGTCCCCTTTCTAATGCTGCAGGCTGGAGCACTTAGTAGTCTACTGGTGTCTTAGTAGATGATCTACTTCTGTTGCTTGTTCCTCACCTGAAGTCCTGCTTCTAACACCTGTTATATCAGCCAGCTTAAAAATGCTAAGAGTGATCAATTCTCACACTCCAGGGGCACAGGCTGATAACCATCTGGACTGCAGAAGAAATCTCTGTTCCTTTACATTCTTGGAGAGCAAAAACAAGTACAAAGAAGAGAGGCTAATTTACACCTTCTTCTTCGAGTAGGCAGTAAAATTGTTTACATATGTTCAAGCATTTATGCATGCACGCACACACACACAGCACTTCACATGCACACACACACACCAGAATGTACTGGTGTGTTGAAGAGGAGTTTAAGTTGATGGTCTCTAAAGGCTTCACTCCTGTTTTACAGTGAGCCCCTCAGGAAACTTAAGCATGGTCAGGCTTTGAGGCTGGAACGCAGTGCTCTGACCACCTGGACCAGCCTTTGGCACACAAAACTGCAGTGTCAGCCAGCAATATTTGCAACAGGCCATAGACTCCTGGTGGGGTTACAACTTTGTTTTTTAAAAAGATGTGGCTGACCTTGAACCTTGCGATGCACTCATGTTTAGCAACTCCTTTCCTTTGGAAAAGAAGGTATGTATTTTATGGTATGAGTTGCTATGTACAACACACGTAGCAGATACGTCTGAAACGTGAAGTGCAACGTACTGTAGGCTGTTTTCACCTTGACTCATTTGGAACAATCTGAAGACGCAAATCCAGTGCAAGATGTCATGTACAGTGTAACTGAGAGCTGCTGTTACGTTTTAGTTTCAATATGAGGACACGGCCACAGTAGAGCCTGCATGATGGAAACAGCACTTGCAGTGAGTTTCGTTTATCTTCTTGTTCCACTTCAGCCCTCCATCCTCTACGCCTGGCTGCCTGGCAGGCAGAATGAGGAGGCAAGAAGGGGGTAAAGACAGACCTCTCCTTTATCCCTGCTTTCTGGAGGGCAGATAGAATTGTTCTCACTCCCACGCCCAAAGCTACTTAGCACAGTTGGGCAAACAGCAAAGCGGCCAGCGCATGCAAATCTGCAGCTCATCTCTGAACACCCAGGGACAGATGCACCCTCATGCTGGCAGCATCAGGCAGCCTGGCTCCAACTATAGGACAATGCTTGAGCCTTTACTGGGAAAACAACTCTGGAAAAGCTCAGAAGACTCGAATGTCTGCTACCAACTAGCTCTTTTGGAACTGAAGCTCTCTTTTTTGTTATTAATTAAATAAATTCTTCCATGATACCCATAAAGCATAACATGTTGTTCTGCATACACTGGTGCATGTGAAACAAGACAGAGGCATGAGCATGTGTTTCTCTCTTCATTTCTGTGCAAAGGCAACACAGTCTGGAAGAAAGGCGTATGATTAGATTCAGATCCTTCTCCCAGGCTATGTGAATGAGACTTTTTAAAGGTCCTCTCCTTCTGTCTTATTTCTTTGTTTGGAAAGCTACAGTACCAAAAAGCACAGAGGTGTCATGCCAGTTAACGTGTGAAGTGCACTGAAAGTGCAAAGTGCTGCACAGCAGCTTTGAGTGAGTCCTGCTCGATATTCCTGCAGTGCTGTCCTTGCTGCTGCCTGGTTCCCCTATTGCTCAGAGGCACTGATGCTTGATGTAAGCCAGGAGCCCTGCTCTGAACCTCGCAGCACAAACTGTGAGATACTGCTCCCTGAGATGGGCTGCAGCAGTGAGTTCAACAGCTGAGAGCTGATTACGCTGGAGGAAGTTTCAAGTTAGATCACGAGCTGGGCGCTCAGGTCCTCCTGAGAGTGCAATTTTATGCTGTATTTTTTGATCTTCTATTGCAAGTGCCTTCCCTTTGCTACCAGTGCTGCCAGGCTCCCACCCAGAAGGTGCTCAGCAGCCCTTTAGGCCTACCTGGACTATGGATGGTAAAGGCAGGAAGATGAAGGACTCTGCTTCCCGGGGAATTCTTTCTAATTCCTCAGAGCTGGGGAGCAGGTGACAGACATCTGGGGCATGCTTAGCCATTCCCATGCAGGTGGGAGCCTAAATAAGTCTCCTTGAGCTGGCTCACATGTGGATGATGCAGCGGAGAGGCAGTAGCCAGTTGCTGCTGCTGGCCCACGGAGATTGCTTCATCCTACAGTAAAAGGCTGGCTCTGTAGTTTGGAGGCCCAGAGATAAGCAAAGATATAAAAACAGGGAAAGGTTAATTCTGGCTAATCCTCAGGGAGAATTATTTGGGAGGCGAGTACAAACTAGTACAAGGGAGATGGATGGCAGCAGAAGAAAATGTGCCTTTACAGACCTTGTTCAGGAAAAAAGTGATTGGATAGGGAACAGAGAACTTGTGTGATGGGCAGAAACAGAGACCCTGGTGGGTCTTGCGTGTCCTTTAAAAAGGTATAAAACTGCCTGTAATCAGAATGACAAGGCTTAGGGAAGCTTCCCACACTGCTGGGAACAGAGGGTGAAACAGCTTTTTTCAATAGTAATCTGAAATAAAAGGAATAGGCTCATGTCTCCTGCTGTCCTGTTGAACAGGGTGTTGGAGATGGAGCACAAGTAGACGCAATGCTTTGTGCTGAGTGCCTGCTTTGGGGCCCCCGTGTATGCAGACATGCTACAGAAACAAGCCTTGTGAAGCACTGGGACAGATTCCTTCCATGCTGATTTTGCTAGCATTGTGCCCCGTGACCCAGCCTTTCTTTTCCCACTGTCTGTACAGAGACTTGCAAAGTTGACACACCCTAATCCCTTAGGGCTCCAGGGTCATAAAATAAATAAAATTGCTTTTCTAATGCAGCCTTTGGAAAGCCTGTAAGAAACATATTGATTGGAAAATGCTTGATTAGAATGATCAAGCGCCGAGCTCTCATACAGGGAAATAAATCTTTTCAATTCCCCACACCCAGTGCCAAGCTCAGCTTCCTGGAAGCAACTATGGCCCTTTCTGGAACTGAAGTGAAAATCCCATGTTCCATCACCTCTCTGACCTGCTGACATTACACACAGTTTGCATTTGCTGATCAAATGCACAAGCAGGACTCTAAATTAGCTTGCTGGGTTGAGATAGCTTGCTGATTAATGACGGCAGATGAAGTCACCGGTACAAAAACCCCACAAAGTCTGAAGTCAGTTTAAGTGCAAAACGAGAGACGAAAGGCCACACTCTGCAGAATATAACACGAAGAACATATTCTCACTCTATAGCCAAACCTTTTCTTCACAGATACAGGTTAGTAAAGTAAGTAACTCTCCTATGCAAAATTACTCAGCTATGTTTAAGACCCTCTGCCCCAACAACAGCCAGAAAAGTCCCTGAACAATGCAGACCAATTCCTGAAGTCCTTACAGTTGTAACTGATGTCAGAATAAAGCTTCAAGTGCAGCCACAGTCATTTAACGTGGCCAGTTGTGCTGCACTTCTTGTAACTGAAATCAGTATTTGAGCCACAGTGGCCGCCCCACTCCTTTCTGTTTCCACCTGCATCATCTGGAGTTTGCTTGCAGAAAAAGCAGACCTTAGGATTTAGTGCTCTTTCCTCTGTGAGCTGCCCCTATATGGGATCAGCCACGGAAAATGTTATGATGCAGGAGCAGCCTACCTGCTGTGGACAGGCAGTTTGCAGCCTGGATGGAGAATTCATGCAGGATGCCCTCCTCTTTCCTGGGGCAGATCAGTCTAGATAAATGGTGCTGATATGCATGCTGAAGAGGCCAGTGTTCTAAGTTCTGGAAGGAAAAAGCTACCAGCCAAAGAAGCAAGCATCCAAAGGGGTGATGAAAAGACCAGCCTGTTTTCTAGGCACTCGTTCCATGAGCCATGTCCAAGAGTTTTCAAGAACTGTGCAGAACAGCTCCAGCTTCCTTTCATGCTGTTTGCAAAAACCTTCTTAGAAGCCCAGCAAGAGTGCTCCTTCCAGGGGAGGATGAAGGCTGGCTTTTTGCATCTGGGCACCACATTCAGGGAAGGCCAGAGCGTGACAGTGAGTCAGTGAGCTGCTGACAGCACAACGCTGTTCGGCTGACTGCACCCGCTACCGCAGTTACCACACACAGCAAAGAACTTGCCTGGGTCCAAGATGACCCCTCTCTTTGCTCTTCTCATGACCACAGCTGGAGAGGGCAGGTGACCATGGGATTCCTACCAGAGCAGCTCGTGCAACAGAAACAGCTGGCAGGGAGATGGGGAATGGGGAAATGTTGGCTTGGATCTGATCCCAGTCATAGTCCTAATCCACTCCTGACTCCTTCTCAACCAATTCTTGGCTGTTTTCCACAAAGCAGACATTGCTTTCCTACTGCTCCCTTCCAAAAGGAGCTGAAAGAAATGTCTTCTGTTGCTTTTTTTCCTTGTATGTGCAAAAACTATATCCTAAACAAAACTAGCTGAGCCCTGACACTGACATGGGTTAGTTAGCTCAAAAGACTACACTGCAAGAAGTGGTTTTGCAAGCAAAAATCAAGGAGATTATAAAAAAAATCATTTACTTCTCAGAAAACCTTTACTGTTTCAAAACAATTCATCGTAATCTAGGTCAAAATTCAGACCTAAACACTCTTCACAGTTTTCCTATACTGAATGACAGTCACTGCTGCATCCGTGAATTACTACTATTAGTAATACTTGCACATTTACACTACACAGTGCCTTACAACTGCAGACAGATTAGATTGTTATAGCTTTTATAGATGGGAGGTACAAAATCACTGGACACCTGCCCATACACCAAATCTATTATAGTAGGAATTGAATCTAGGAACTATATTTTGCTCCTTTTTACAACTGGACAACTACAGAGCATCTTTACACCCTTAGTTAACACCCACATTTCCTTCCTATTTCTTGTGGAGCTTACTCAGGGTGTCCTGGCAACAGTAATTTTAACTTCAAATAAGCCCCCCCCCCCCCCCCCCCCCCAAAAAAAAATATTTATAATGGATTGTTAATGTTTTTGGTCTTTTTTTAACACAATATAGCCTTGATCCCTGGCTGGGGTGTTGAAAATTTGTAAGCAATTAGAAATAAATAGATCTTGCTAGTCTTGACCTACATATGGTTTTACTTAAGTCTTTTGCCTGCTGCCTGCTGCACAGTGGAGAGGGGTGCTAAAGCTATGACCATGCTTAGTAGTATTACTGGTGATGGAACTGAAAGCCCTGATTTTGGGTATCCCATCAGCGCTCCACAAAGATATGAAAAACTGGTGAAATAGTTGCTAGTTACCATCAATGCAGCTGCTAAAATTAAGGTGGTTCTTTCAGCAATTTATCAGTTTAACCTAATATCAGCTAAACCACCTTGATCTTCCAAATGGCTGCAAACTTATAGGTGATTCTACCATTTCAGAAGAGAGGTCAGAAGTCCTTTTTGCACAGCTGAATCAAGTGGAAAGTTTTGAAATCTCAGTTTCACATGCCAGCAAAACACCACCACCAACACAGCAAGACACTGTAATCCTCCTGTATTAAGAAGCTGCTTTCTTCTCACAAGGAGATTTTGTTCTCAGAGGCTCACATCCTGATGAATCTGGGTCCCTTTCCCTTGAGGAATTTTGGCTGGGACTTTGTTTCCTAACTCAGCCGTGATTGTGAGAGCTGGGGAGGGGGGAGTGTATACACAAAGAGTATTTTTTCCAGGCTGTTTCCAGGGAACGTGAGGCCAGCTCCGCTACAGAACAGTCTATGCTGTGACAGCAAGATGTCACACGTTGGCTTCCTCAGCACTGGGGCTCCAAGCCTTGTGAGGTGCAGCTGCGTTCGTGCTGCTACTGGGAAAGCAGAGTTTGGCAGTGCAGCCAGATCCATGGCTTGCTTTGCCTGTAACCATTGAGCAAACCAGTGTAAAGGAAATTTTACCACCAGCATGTGGTCAGAGTATGTCATACATTTGCTTCAAACGATTTCACTTTTGGTCCTCTGTCTCTGTCCATACAGGCATTCTCCTTCAGACTCCTAATCCAGGAGGGCTATAAAAGCCTGCTTTGATCCACCAGTGTATTAGTTCTTCTGTGCTTTATGGAAAGACCTGCCTTCAGGTGGCATTAAATATTAAAGAACTGGGGGAAATGGTTAAAATTACAGCTCTAGAGACTGCACGCTATATGTACTCAGTTTTGAACCATATCTTGGGGGTTGCAGGTAAAAGCCTGCTCTTAGTGTGCTGCAGACATTTTCTGCTCCCAAGATGCTGCAAACCAGAGCTCTGACATGGTTAAAAACATTCAGATTTAGCTTCACTTCTTGATGGTTCCTTAATGAACCAAATCCATGCAGCTCTTGCAAACTGTCAGTCATTTCTCTAAGACGACATTGCTGTCCTAGAGGAAGGTCAGGTACTTAAAACAACAACTGTAGATGCTGGGAGTCCTCTTCCACGCCCAGGGGGATGCGAAGGCCACCGAGATGGACTCCAAACTGCACTACAACACATTTCCCATACAGAAGAAGTAACTGCATTGCATTTGCATGGGGCCCTTTATCTCTACCCTTCCAGTATAACCTGTGCACAGAAAGGCTTCTTGCACTAAGGTACTTGTGCTTGAAATACATTGATAATGAGAACAAATTAAGTGTGTGCTCTTTGATTATCAGATGATAAATTATCATGATTATCTTTGCTGCAGCTTGAGAATTGCTTCCTCTTCAGGGTTTAACTCCTGCTTGCTCTGAAGTTAGCACACTCACTAACTTCTCATATTAGGACCCAAAAAAACCTGGCTCGCTCCCTGTTATTTCTGTGGAAGTCTAATGAAGTTCAGACAGCTCTTCTATTTGGGGCCACTTGGAACACACTCTCCAAGCAATCAGAAATCAACAAACTTTATTAATTGGGATGGAAGGCAAGATCCCAATTCATCAGCTTATCAGATTAGAAGCAAGCTGCTGTGCTGTCTGTCTGGAAGACGTGCATGCTGCAGCCAGAGGCATGTCATGCCTGGGACACCCTCTGAACTAGCTCCCCAGGGTCCCAATCACAACAAGGGCTTGAGCATCCACTACATGTTCAGCACACTCTCCCTGACACCATGGTAGCTAGTTCACACTGAGGTCTGTGGTACTATGGCTTTGGCAAGTTCTTGGACACATCTAGGCATGAAAGACTCACCCTGACTGCAGCTATGTTTACCTCTCGGTGACAGCTGAAGATGTCAGAAATATGTGCTTCGTTTTCATCCCTCCAGCTTCAAAGGTGTCTTGTTTGAGTCCTGTGCTTGAGGGAAATATACTCCTGAACTGGAGATATCAGTCCCCCTTTCTGTTATTCTGTCTGGCATGAAGGAGGCATAAGGAAGATGATGATTTCCATCCTGACGCTGGCACGTCAGCACTCACTACACCACCCTTCAAACAAGCTACTTTCAGGCCACCACTCAGAACTCAGTAGCAGCGCTGACTTAGTATTGTTCTTTGGCTCCTTCCTCTGATATGCCAGTGAAATTGGCAGGGGGCTTAGGCTGTGGACTTGATGAGAGAGATAAGCCGTATTTAAGTATATACATACACTGGATTCTGCTGGATCAGCTTTCTGGACTGATTAAGAGCACAATTGCACTAACAGTCAAGACTGCAGTAACAGGTCAACACAACAGGTGAGGGGTTGACAAACTACAGAAAGAATAATAGCTGGATGTGGTGACTGAGAAGGGAAAAAATGCTTCAACTACTATTGCTAAAGAACACATCATGTCACTGAAAAATGCATGGGATCACTGTATTATTTGAGTTTAATCTTGATGATGTCATTGAGAAAGGCTTGCTTCCAGGACTGGAAAAATTACTGCAATGTCAATAGAGGCAAATAATTTACCTATGCACTTCCAGTAGAGGATCAAGCTTTGAATGAAAACAAATAGATGAGATAATTCACAAGGAGGCTCTGTCTCATCCTGCTTTTTGTGTTTCTTGCAAAGGTAAAGGTGTTGTGAGAGAGACCACATACCTAATAATACTGGGTAACTGATACCACCACCAGTTCACTATTCCTAATACTCTGTAAACCCATTGTGCTAGTATAGACACCTGACTTCAAGATCAGTGAAGCTATCTTGTGCTGTCCCTCTTTCAACACTTCCATTCCCACATGGAATGGCCATCCCTGTGCTTGCTATCTCCATCAACCTACTGCAGATGTGCTGTGGGAAAGGGGACCTCTGTCTCTTGAGAGGGGTGTTATATGCAGCTGGGCATCCCAGGGCCTCCACCATGGGGGCAAATGTCCCTGGGCACAAATCAGGGATCCAACTGAGGTCAGATCGACTGGTGACAGAAGAGAGGGGTGAGAAAGTTACCCCTGTCAGTCCCACTAACAGTGACCCCTCTTTTGAAAAGGTGGGGGATAGCATGATTATCTTTCTTCGTTTAAGTATTGTGAAAAAATCAAGTGATATCACCTGTCGCAAATATTTAGCAACCCCTGATAGCTACTTTACATTGCTTACAGTTGTGCCTACTAGTATAAAACATTAAAAAAAGGAGGAATCCCTGCCTGGAGGACGTAACAATATAAACAGACAGGATAGGAAAGGGATCGAATGTACAAGCAAAGCGAACAATATGATGGTGTGCAGACAATGCTGGTCCCCCTGGGAACCAACTGAAACTACTGCCCTCTTTGCTAAGTGGATATTCTGAAAATGTAGTTGAAATACTCTTTCATCAACTTGTCTAATTAAAATTTTCATAGTAGCTCTTCCCCTTACTTTGGCAAATTTCAACCAGCTCTATGACAGACACTTGTCAAATTACATCTCTTATCTGATGCAGAAATCCAGATTTGTATATATATCTGTTCACACAATTTCTATTCACAAAAACTGAGACATTCACAATCACATTGGAGTCAGGAATGCAACAGAGGTGTCTCACTATAAGGTAGCAATTTCTCTTCTGTTCTTCCAATCCTTCACGACTTGCTTAGTTTACAAAGTCCAAACCAGTTTAGCTTCATTCTTCAGTATCATAACTTCCAAATCTTCTCAAGTTTCTGCTCTCCTGGGAAGACTGATTCACAACCACCTTGCACAAGAGAGAACATCTTTTAAAAAATCCACTGTTTGGACCTACTGATCATGTGTCTGGACTTGTTTGAACTTGGCCATCCTTGATGCACTATCTTCTGTCCCACTAAGAAACGCTTGCTTGCATCACCTCTCTCTGCTTTAGCAGACTGTGTCACAAGTTAAGCACCCATGAAAGCTGCTTTTGCCAACCATACTAGCAAGAGCAATTTTTTGGAAATGCTCTTCAGTATTAGAACAAAGGAAGGAAAGTTTCTTGATAACCAGAGCACAGATTTCAACTGCTTATAAGCTGCTCAGGCTGTGGATTAAAGTGTGCATTTGTATGAGAGGAAGATGGCAGGGAGTGGAAGGAGTAGAAAGAAAGACTTGAGAAGTAAGAGGGTAGGAAGTGAACAAGCACATTAGGGAAGGATAGTGAACCATGTTTTGAAGAAAGGATACCTTTTAACCTATAAGGTTGCCTTAAGTCTTCATGGCTGTTTCTACAATTTCTACAAGCTAATACATACACGTTATCAGTGCAAAGCAAGTTGATATTCTAGGTCTTTTCCTCCTACTTAACAACCTAGAAGTGAAAAAATACTTCTGTGAAATGCTTTGCTTATTAATGTGATTTTTATTTTTTTCATGTGACTGGGGTCAACTGGCTTAGCACTGACAGCATGGTACAGAAATGCAGACATGGGCACAGTATCAGTTGGGGAGAGGGCCAGGGGGGTTAGCTTAAGTCTCCTTCAGCAATTTCACACAAAATGACATTAGGAAATGCAACGTGCCAAAAATTTTCCCGTGAAGCACTGAAAAGATCTGCAGACTCTACATGTCTCACACACTCTGGCAGATAATAAACAGAGAGCATATGGACTCAAATACTGTATGTTCATGAAAACACAGTACCCCGTGTTTGACACCATGTTGAGTTTCTGAGAACGTGAATGCAATTTCTAAAAAGATTTACGCCCTTGTTATTCAGGTGTTTGGACGACTAAACAATGGAAATTCAGAAAAAGATTTATTTGTGGGCTGGTTTATTCCATAGCAAATCATAGCATTTTTTTCTTATACCTTCCTCTGAAGCAGCTGGAATGGGCAACACTTAGGCTGGTCCTGTCCAATCCAGTCTCTTCCCTAGTCTGACCAATTTTTTTAATTTCTAGGTCCTGAAACACAACTTGACTTTAAGATTAATTCTCAAATGAAAGTATGATTTTTTTTAAACTTCTGGATTACTTTTTTTGTTGATGCCTCATTTTAAACTTTTTCTAGATTTCCTCTTCCCCTCATTACCTCTGAGGTGTGTACACTGTGTGAAGAGGAGCTTTCTTTTGTCAGCCCAACCTCACCCTTATTCATTTAGTGCTGTCACAGTCATGCTTTCACAACTGCTGACGGAATCAGGTAGGAGGAAGGAGGAGGAGGCTGATTCGGCAAGAGGAGTCTTTTGTTTGCACGTAAATAGCTCGGTGTTATCAGAAAGAAAACAAGGAGTGAGCAGCCTGTGTTGAACAACAGCAAAAAAATCACAGCACTATTATTCTGTTTTCCCGTTCTCTTCCAGAAATATAAGTGAGCTTCTGTGTATAAGAGAAGGGCTGGTGTAGATAACAAGAGTCGCTTCACTGCCTCCCCTCTGTTACTAAAAGGCATCCTTGTAGCAATTACAACAATTGCTAACATAGAGAAACCATACTGGGAAACAGGTTGTTCTCAGTAAGGGGTATTAAAAACTCCACATAGAAACTAGCTTTGAGGAAAAAAATTATTTAGAAAACTTACTAATGAAGAAGGAACCTAGAGGAATGGGTTTGGACATTTGGCCAATAATAAGGCCAAAGAGTCCCAGACAGTATACGAGCTTATTCCACTCAGCTCAATGTTAAATCAGTGACCAGTTAATACCTGTTCAAGGTTTTAAAAACATTGGCCTTCAGTCCTGAAAAGCACGTCTGCATCTCCTGTGGAAATCAGTGGCAATTTCGACTATTTAGCTGCAGTGTTGGGCAGCTAAGACACTGGGTTGCTAGTGTCAGGCACTAGAAGGGACAAAAAAGCTTCCCAGAACATCAGAAGGTCACGTTCCTGATTTTGAACGTAATGTCTTTCTTTTGTGTTAATTACCAAAACACTTCATAGATCTTGACACACGCTGCTACTTGGAAAACGCTGCATAAGATTAGCCGGTGCTTTCCTTTGCTTCCGTTCAGCTTGCCCAACTGTGAGAGTGGATTTAATCATAAACGATAAGACAAAAGGAGAGCAGCACACCTGGATCAGGCATGCTGAGTAGGGCTGCACAACAGGAATTGTTTCCTCCCTCCTGTCTTCAGAGTGAGAGTCTGAACGGAGGGACATTAGCACAGAAATTTCTGTGAGGCCTTCAAAGAAATCCAGTACTATTTCTGTACCCTCGTCAAAGCCTAGTGGTTCCTTTTGCTCCTTTGGGATGCTAGAATCCATATGAAATTGAAAAAATGTAAGAGGGATACCATCAGGGTGCTTGCCCTGTCCAGGATTCATTTAGCATCTCTGCCAACCTCTTAAAAAGGCATAAAAGAGGAGACAATTTTTAATCTCTTTTCACAGTGTGGTTGCCAACATTGCAGGCTAAAGCTGCATCTCCTCAGGAAGAGGGAGCTGAGTTTGTCCGTAGCTGCTATTTCCTAATTGGCAGGCACAATGGAGAAGCCTTTTGGTTACCCTGATAAGGTCATTTGCATAACTCTACCCAAGTGGCTTTGCATATATTTTTTTCTCTTATTTTTCCTTCTCTCCCCACTTCATCAGTTCTCAGACACTTCTCCCTGTGTCAGAGAACTCTAGGAAGAGCTTGTATGTCGTTAATCCCTATATTCATTCAGTTATACATTTTAGATTTATTTTTTATTTCTTGGAAATAGCCAGTCCATTTAGGTAACTCTATTCTTACTTGCACAATGTTACAAAAGAAAACTACAGTGTTAGTGCAAAAAGAATTCTGCTTTCTCCACATAGGTTTCTTTCGAATTCAGCTAAAATAGCTGTGAGTTATCTTTCTACTTTTAAATGAAAGCCTCCTGATTGCAATTGTTTAAATGAAATAATTGAAAAAGCTTGTGAGCTTTTCCTTACACAAACACTTAAAGTGATTTTAGCAAGATGCCTCACTTGGTAACTGCCTTCCAGGGAAAGAAATGCCTGAAAAATGTGTCTTACTCTTGGTTAATTTTTTTCAGAAATGCATATTTTTAACCTAGAATGGTATCTTTAATTCCAGATTCTTCTGGAAAGGATTATGATGAAATTTTGACACATTCCAAAGTTCTCACTAACTATACAAGCTCTTGCTTTGTGTTTTTTCACAGCAGCTAACAAATATCCAGTAGCTGTAAATCAGTGGGACCGATGCCCTATTTGTACAAAAGGACAGAACAGTTATTTTACCAACTACAGCAGCTCGTACAATGAGGCCCTGGTCCATGTGAAGGGCCAGAAGGCACTGCCCTAATAGAAATCAAATGATCCTCATCATCTAATTTAATACTCCTGCATTACTATTCTGCTTAATTGTAGTCTCTCAGTTGCAGTCACAGACCAGGACCCCAGTGTGCTTGGTAAAGCACACAAACAGGAGAGAAATTATAGAGAGTTTCCCTAGATTGTAATCTCTACATAGAGCTATGAAGAGGATGTAGTTTATTGGTATTTTACCCAAATCTCCATCTCATGAAAGCTAAACAAAACAGAACGATGGAGTAACACTGTAGAGTGTGCTACAGGAAGCAGCACCTTTGTCTCCACAGATGGTAAGTGAGGGAAAATGGGAGAAAAAAATAAGAATAAAAAAGAGTTCATGGCACTCAGGAGACTGGTAAGCCTCTAACAATGTTTGTTTGAATATACAAAATCAGATCCACTGAAAAAATAAAAAGGCAAAAATGCATTATTTCATGGCTGGTATTAATCTGTTGCATTTGAAACAGAAATACTTTTCAGTGCTTTCATTTCACAACGTTTACTGTAGTATCTATTTTGAGTTTTGGGGCAAGCAAAATTTTCCATAACTGTTATGAGAATCTTTTTGATAACCACTGCTAAAATCTCTTTTTATCCAACTTAGAATATTTTGGAATAAAAGTAAAAGTTTTTATAGTACTGACCTCTTCTAAGAAGAATTTTGTTTCAAAAACTGCTGATTGTATACTATTAAAAATTAATGCCAAGAAAGTTTACTGACAGATAAGCTCTACTAATGACTTCACTTCTGAACCTCATTATTTGTATTTACAAATTAACGGTGTGAATTCTCAGTTTACTAATCTGCCAGTTGGATCATTTTTTGCAGCCTTGAGCTGTTTCACTTTACTTCACTGAAAATATTTAATAGCCAAGCTGTATTAAACTCTCATTTCCCCATGACTTTATTATGTTTACACAATATATTACAGAACATTTCCTAGTGTATTATTAAGCATTATGAATTATTAAAACCAAATTACATTTTTTGAATGAACGATATGGTGCTTTATCCTGGACTTTCTATAGCACACTTACTCAGTTTGTAAAACCCCATAGCAAGGTATATGTATTACTGCTACAGCATGAGAAACACACTTTAAAACACACACCCTAATATACAGATCTCCCAGTCACACACCTTATGACCTAAAGGAGTTAGGAAATGGAAAGCCTTCCTCTTGTGATTTGAGTGGACTCAGGTCTCCTGATGAGTGAATTTCCAGCTTGATAGCACATGTATATGTTCAGCAACCTTCGCACTGTCTCAGTTTAGCTTACCAATTCTCCATCTCCAGCCTGCAAAACACATACTGGTGATCTGCAGACAGCTGGCTCTACTCCTTTTTTTCTCCATCGCTAAATTACATTACGGATTACTAAAAATATAATGAATACTTTCCTACTATTACTTTCCCACATAAACAGCTGAGTTATTTGCCACAGGGATACTGAATATGAATGGAAGGGAAGGTAGGTCTGCACAATGCTTCAAAAGGAAGATGCTTCTCTCAAGGAGGACACTGGTCAAGGGACCAGAAAAACCTGAGTTAGGCCACAGGCCTCCTATGTGATTTGGCACAATCCACATCTGACCTAACAAACCCGCAGGTACTAAATACAGCTAGGAGGAAACTCTCACACACTTCAAAGACAACCATTCCAGTCCAGCTGTAGTGACCAAAGCTGAAATGGTTATGGACAGCCTGCAAGCTGAAAAAACACTAATCACACTAGACATCAGTGAGTAGACCAAGGGTCCCTCAGACTTAATAAACTTCTCCTGTGATCTTCTCCACTGACCATATGCTTACCCTCTTTCCTCTTCATTAGTATTTAGTAAACTTATTCATGCAGAACCTGGAGTTTCCACTTTACTAGATGCTGCATGTGTTAATGCATATGCAAAGCTTGTGTAATTAAAAGATCAATGTGCATACAGGCAATGTTAATTCTGACTTTTCCACGCCTTTACAATATTACTATCTGTAACACAGAGTATATACATATTGTGTGTAATTTTTTCCCTTGTTTTTAAAGTATCAGTAATGGGGAGAAAAAAACTTCAGAAATTCCACCCTGGCATCATAATGAAACCTGCATGGGTCAGCAGAAGATCTATCACTTTTAGATCCAACCTACAGACCTCTGCCATTTTTTTTACTAAGCGGGACACTGACAGCAGCAGCAATATGCTGTCTCGTGTTACAGGATCCAACACTGGCAGTAAGGCATGTAACACTTGCCATGACCCCTGCTCATTTTGCCAGCAGGTTATGCAGATGTCCGTGACAGCAAAGGAAGGGTGAGGTTAAGAAATCCATCCTCCTAGCTCAACTTCAGGTCCTTCTCTCTGCACTTCTGGTTGTGGTCAACGCTAATCTCCTCTACCAGCCTTCTTGCTCCAGGCTCTTCCCCCTGCCCGAGTCTGAGCTTTGCTCCTTTTTGGTTGTGAATAGGCAGATTCCTCTCCCATCTGCAGGGCCCATCAAAGGGGACGTGGAAACAACAGCAGACAGCCTCTCTTCCTTGAAGTCTGTTCCAAATCTTAGGACGCTAGTTCTTTTGAGAGTTTAACACCAACGTACTGTTCTGTCCTGGCAAAGAAAATATCAGCCAGAGCAGCTAGAAAGTAGAGAAGTTGTAAAACTATCAAAAATAAATTCTTATCATGGGAAGTATCTGGAAACCTGAAAAACAAGTGGTGCTAACATTCACTCCACAAAAAGAGCTAGTCATTTTTCCTGGATGCCTTTAGTCCATAGCATGTTACACAACATGAGGACTGGTGGCTATGTATAACCCCAAAGCCCTTTGTTTGCCCTACCAGGAAAACATAAACAATGCCTTGATCTTGCCTGCCCCATAGCTGAGAAGCAGCACTTGCAATTTGGGGTCCCCTATCAATGAAGAAACGACAGACAGTTGGCCTATCTCACAAACCCAGGTGACTGGCTGGCTGGCCACTTGGCCGACCTGGATACATTTATGAGTATTAATCAAACTGAAACAGTTACTACTGTTTGAATGAAGGTTTTATTGAAACCCTGCCATATTGAAAACGAAAAGCTTAAAGAATCTACCTTTTCTCATCTAAGGGAAGTGGACCTTAAGAAGTTCTTTCAGGACTTCTTAGTTTAATTTAATTTGATGTCAACGTGAATCTCTAAAATAAGACAAACAGAAAAGCAAGGAGGCAAATTGAATGTATTCATCAGATTAAAGAGGTTAAGCTGTAAAGAAAAACAGGAAGATCCAGGTCTGAATGTCTGGAATACTATTCTCTTTTCCATCTGTTGGTGTAAAATTGCCATAGGTTCCTGGCATAAATCAACATAAAAGAGTTACATGCAAAAAACAGACCCTGTCATATAAAAATACTTAGGTAACTGACCACAAATGGAGATGAGAATACTACAAAAAGGAGGTATAAGGAACGTTATCATAAACCAGCACCATTGTAAGAACTGTAAAAATCATTGTGTGGTACAGATGCAGACAGCAAACAGCATGGAGAGCTGAGGTATTGTAGGGGCAGAGGAAACAGTTAAAGACTTGCAGGGGACACTGCAAAAGGGTAGTTTGGTAAGAGAGAAGCTCAAAGTATTGTTTATGGAGCAGGTGTACCACTGTGTCGACAGACTGACAACTCTGAAGTCCTACTTACACAGCCACCACTGATCTTAACTGAGTAGATGGCATGGGGGTAGAAAGAAGCACTAGCACCTGAGGAAGCTGAGGTACTGTGAGGTTAAATAGCAAAAGCTGTGGAAGGATGTAGGTCATTTCCAGGTACCTTTACCAGCCTCAGCTTTCCCCAAGGTCTCAGCTAACTGCATAAGCAATGTGACGTCTATTGGCATCGTGTGCATTTGGCTTAAGAGCTTTGCACCAGGCTGCTTTCCCCAAGCAAGTTTCAGACTGTCAGCTTTGGACCAACCAAACCACTGTTGCACAGTTGCAGGTCACTGTTCCTGGGAAGTCACTAAGCTTCAGTCTTGCTGAGCCATATCCCTTGCCCAAAATAGCAAGAGATCTCTGCCAGAGCCTAGGGTGCCATTTTTATTAATAGTTACTTGACATCCAGGCCTTTTTTTTTTTTTTTTTTTTACCAATAAAAGAGCAAATTGCAGTAAGTGATAAGAATGCATATTTCACAGACTGCCAGGGACAGCCACAGGCTTGAGAACGGTATAGCTGCAGGACCATCTCTTCAAGAAAGCAATTAGTAACAGATGGGCAACGTTTTTGAAAGGTGGAGACCTTCCATGTGGCAATGTTTTTTCCCTTAACTTGTGAGCTTTAGGGCCATATTTGGTACCCAGCTCGCAACGGGATGCTTAACTACACACCTTCTTCAGAGCTTAAGAAATGCTGACCTGGCTGACCCATAAGGAGTCCCGTGTGATAAAATGAATCCCTAGCTTCCAGGACTTGGGCTCAACAACATCAAACTGCAATGGCTAGCCCTAGCAAAGATTTCATCAGTCAAAAGCAGTCACGGGTTTTCCAGTGAGCCGTTCTCCTGTCCTATCGCCCCAGATCACTCAAGAAAGTGGCTGGCTCTTCCTGCCGCCCAACCTCCTCCGGCAGAAAGCGCCAGGTGACAACGCCTCTTCAGCTGCTGCGGTTTGCGGGTTCGAGCGTCTCTGTTATCTGCCCCCGGCAGCATCTCGTCTGACAGGAAGTTTCCCCCGAGTTTTCCATCACAGGAAATTTCCTGTGGGGAAGCACTTAGTAAGCAAACAAAGAGTTCCTTGGTACAAAAGAGAAGTGCACACACATACAGCTGTAAGAAAAAAGAATAAAAACAAAACAAAAAAATACCGCTGAAGCAGCTTGGGCAAGGGCGCTAGGTCACAGGGCCCGAACTATGTGAGAAGAACCATGTTACCTGAGATACTGGGGCTTAGAGATCACCAGACGAAACCATTATGCTCAAGCTTGGCTCATTAGGTTGAAGTTCAAATGTTAGAGTCAGCTGCTGTTTGACCCCTCTGAAGAGATTCAACAGCCTTAATGCTGCTTTCAACAGGGATGGAGAGAGCACAGACCACAACCTCAGGCACCAGTTCAGTGGCTTTTTCTTTGGCACCTTCTCCAGCGAGGCCAATCACCAGGTACAGGCAAAGGGTGTACCTTCCCAGATTAAGTTGGGATTAAAGTCTAGGACACACTGCCAAATATCCATATTGAGCTCACTCTGCCATCACCTAATAATGGGTCTGATATCCCCTGTTCCCAACCTCCTCTATAGGCTGTTTTGAAAATCCCCTCCCCAGGGCATGCCTAGGTAGTTTGTAAAGTCAGCATATGAAAGCTGGTACCAAACTGCCACTGACCTTCAGGTGCCTTCATTTAACGCAGCTCGACACTGCAACCTCTGAGACAAAGTCTGTTTTTTTACCTCAATTAGGATCTACCATTAGGAAAAATACATTTGTTTCCAGAATGCCTAGTTTCCCTTTTTATAAAATCTGTGCTGCTGGTGTCTTTTTCTTTCTCTCCTCTTCTCTTTCTGCCCTTTGAACTATACTAATTTCCTGCTGTTATCCAGGGAAAACCCTGCTGGACAGTGCATGCTGACTAGCAATGTCTCATATATCCCGCAAGGTACCAGACTCTGGTGGTCTACAAAACGCAGGGACTAAGGATTGACTTCATTCTCAGGTGTGAGACCAATCTTGAAGAGGTCTCCTTCTAGCAGCATCAAACCCTGGGTTACTCCCATGTACACCAGGTTAGTCAGAACTGTGTAAGGTGGGCATGAAGTACAAGTAGAGACAACCTACAACTCTGCACCATTCTTATTTGCTCTTTCTTCAGTTATGAGAGCAATCATCTGCAAACCCACAACCCTGATTTAACATTTACTCATGTATTATTTTTTTTTTTAAACTGTCTAGTTCAGACTCCCAGCTTGAACTATATGCCTGCAAAAGGCAATGCTATTTTCCACCCTCTTCTAGTTAATTGCAGCTGTGGTAAAGGGACTTCTGCCAACAGACCCACAATGCTCTGCTCCACAGGAAGTTCCCAAGATCTCTTCCTGCACAGGAAATTTCCTGTGGTCCAACAGACATTCCTCTTGGCTTTTATCACTCACATACATTTGTTTTGGCAAATATCTGTTCTTAAGAACAACAAGAAACGGACAGAGCAAAAGCAAACAGTGACGAGAAAAAAAAAAAAAAGGCAGCTATGGTTAGGGTAACAATCATGACCAAATTAGCCTCCGTCACACATGAAAATATATGCTCCTGGAGCTGACTTGTGAGGTTTTCTACCTTAAGCGTTATTCAGAAATAAGGCCTACTTGATATACACAGACATACTGCTTTGAAGAATCCACACACAAGTTTTCTTTGCCTTTTTGAAACATTTTACTGATGCAGTTTCCTAGAAATGTTAGGCACTGTGAAAGGAACTCCGAATTTTACATTTCTTATGGCCCTAGCTCTGATTTTATCTCGTGATTATTAGCATCAGCAATGTCAACAGAATGATAAGGCTTCCTATACAACTTTACCTCAAAAAGAAATGTTTTGGCTATATTTCACCAGACGCATCCTCCTGTAATCAAAGCCCCTACAAATCCTGAAGCACTGTTCATAACCACAAGAAGGATAACAGTTTTGGAAGGAAAAGAGATTTTACTTTCAAGTTTTCAAATTACTAAAGTCATGAAGCCCAGCAGACTTTGGGTAGGATTTTCAGATGTACTTTCACGCTTAAAAACAAAGGTAAGAGCCATGGGGGACCTCTAGAAATGCCAGTAGAGTATAAGATCTACTTTGCTCAAACACTCCTTAGAATACCAAAAGGCACCTGGTTACTGGCTAAATACACCTGGTTTTAAGCAACTGATTACTTTTAATCGCTTAAAAAGTTGAAGTAAGAAATTCCAACTGGAAAATCTCTTTCATCATGAGGACACTCAAGCACTGGAACAGACTGCACAGACATGCTGTGCTGTCTCCATCCTTGAAGGTTTTAATGACCAAACAAGCTAAAGCACTGATGGACTGTCCATCAGCTACAAGTCTGACCTTGTAGCTGAAACTGCTTTGAGCAAGAGGTTGGATTAGAGGCCTCCTAAGGTCCTTTCTAACTTGAATTATCCTGTGATCCAAAACATCTCTGTAAATTCAGCCCACTATCCTTTAAAGTTCTAATTTGAAACTACTTCAGCCTGTAATTTTTCTTAAATGGCAATAGCAGAGTTAGAGCTCACCATTCCCATCTAAAAGATAGAACTTTTGAATGGACTTCAGTGAATTAGGAAAATAAAGGGAATAGATGATATCTCGTAAACTAGGGTTTCAATTAATTTAGGAATTGCTTGTGATTACAGACTATTCTGACACTCAATTAGCAACTACAGTCACAATCAGTCCTCTCCTCCCTATCTCCACACCTTTTGTTTGGTTTATTTTAACCCCCCAGCAGACTAAGGATAACAGTCAAACAGCATGAGGTTTCCTTCATTTTCTCAAGGTTCATCAGCCTGCACATACCACAGAATCACAGAATAGATGAGGCTGGAAGGCACTTCTGTAGACCATCTAGCCCAACCCTGCTTAAAACAGGGTAAGCTAGAGCAGGTTGCTCAGGAGCAGTCAGGTTTTGTGTATCTCCAAAGGTGGAGACTCCAGGACCTTTCCAGGTAACCTGCTGCAGTATTTGTTCACCCTTCCAGTAAAGAAGTTTTTCTTATGTTTAAATGGAATATTTTGTATTTCAGTCTGTTCCCACTGTTACTGTATACTACTGAGAAGAGTTTAACTCTGTCTTTATTCTCTCCCATCTAGTATTTACACACAACTATAAGATCCCTCCAAGCCTCCTCTTCTTGAGGCTAAACAATAGCAGCTCTCTCAGCCTCTCCTCATGTGTTAGATGCTGCAGCCTTTTAATCATCATCCTCTAGTATGAACATGTGTCTCTTGCACTGGGAAGCCTGAGACTGGACACAGCACTCCAGATGCCGTCTCAACAGGGCTGAGCAGAAGGGAAGGATCCCCTCTGCCTAATGCAGTCCAGGATGCTGCTAGCGTATCTAGGAGACTGAGGTAGAACAAATGACATGTTTCTATGCCACCAACAGAAATGTTACATCCTAATTGCAAACATTAGATTAGGCTAGTCAACATCAGAGAGTCTCAACGTGGAGGTTCAGAGACAAACCTTTTTCTTTAGTCTCTAAAGAAAACAGATCACTACAAAAAAAAAAAAGCCATTTTTTGAGATGATTTGCTTTGGAGAAGATCTCTGAAAAAAAAAAAAGGAATAAGTAGAAAAAGATATTCAGCAAATCTCCAAAGAAGTGAGGAGACTTTATAGCTCACCTTGCTATGCTACCTGACAAAGTCTCTTTGGGGAGTCACCATGCAACCCCTGATGGACTGTGCAGGCACTGGCGCAGCACCCAGGCTTCAGCTATTCTCTCACGTCTGGGTAGTGGCTGTAGCTTGCTCTGTAAATACTGGGCCATCCAGTGCAGTAAGAAGTGCCAGACAGTTAAAACAGCAGGTACTACAAAAGATGCTTTCAAGGAAAGCAGTGTGACAGAACTGTTCTACAAGACAGATTCAGCCCACCACTGTCAGTTGGACAACTTCAGTCAGTTCAGTGCTTGCTTATTGTCCTGAGCATCTAATAATACCATGAAAGCTTTAGTGATCTCTTTATTATTCTTTGAATATACAATTGCACCATTTCCTGGAATGTTTTTCTTTCTGGACCAGACAACTTGTATGTTGAAAGTGCCAGTGTTACACCCCATCCAGTAAAAGTCATTACCCTCATGCGTTTTGAAAAATCTGTCCTGGGCACAGTGCAATCCACAGAGGACTTGGAATTTGATATACAGATCATTTGTACACATACAAGTACCTGGGGTTAATTTCCATTTGGAGTTCCAAGATTTGTAGGGATATTTAGATTTGCAACAGGATTTTGTTTCCCCCATTACACCTGTCTAAAAATGTGCCTGGTTTCTCACTATTTCCATTCTTCTGTCTTTCAGACACTATTTCCTCATTGGCAGCTCCCTATCTTCCTCTCCCATTCTCAGACAGTGAGGCATAAAGGCACTGAATTTTAAATATATACTTAAGCACACCCATCTACAAGTAAATACAGAGAAAGAAAGAGGAGTAGAGTGCAAAGTACCATGGAGATGGCGGCAGTTGCCAACATGGGCACAGTATACAGAATAGATAAAAAGCATCGGGTAGCCAGGATGATGACTGGCTATTTGATCAAGACTCATCTTTTGAAAACCACAGTAGGTGACAACAAATTTCTGCAAATCACCAATAGCTGACAGAGCAGACATACACACAATGAATGACCTGAATAACTCAATCAGCATGTCCAGCTATAAACTGAGAACATAGGTGTTTCACTAGGTGCATATACTGATAATCCCTACTTGCCTTCCCACTGACAAGAAATTGCTGACTGACTTTGAGACCTGCTGTGATCTACATCACAACAAAATCTTTCTCACTTAAATTTATCAGCCGCTGATAAATGCAACATAAGACAATCAATAAGTGAGAAGAGTTATTGGTAGGATGACCTCATTCAGTGCCTCAGTCTTGCTTCAGAAAAACAAGCATCCTAGTGTTTGGAGGGAAATACTAGTGGTCAAAACTTATTATTAGCAATCACAACCATTTCTAAGAGTAGTCCCCCAAACTGAAAAATGGAACAAAAGCTGAGATGTAATTAAATGTGCTTAGAGCTGTGATCAGGAGTTATGTTGCAAGAAACACTCTCAGAGTGGGGCACAGCAATCTACGAGACTACAGCCTCTGAGCATGGAAAAGTGCTCTGCTAAGAAAGCCATTTGGAAACAAGCCTGATAAGAGGAAAATCCTACAGTTTTTTTTTCTTCTCTGCTCGCACAAGCATTCTACCAGGGAACTGCATGTGCTTTATAGAGTGAAGCAGTGGGAGGCGACAGACAGGTGAGACAAATCAAGTCCTCACATCTCCAGACAGAGCGACAGACAGGAGCCTTCACCAGCTGCAAACCCCGATCTACTGAAGGCTCCATGCCCTCTGGAGCTCCTTGCCCTGCTTGCAGCCTTTATTCCCTGACACCCTACCATCCACAGCAATACCTGAGCTCAGTGCAGTGGTTTTCTGGCAGTCCTGAGAGAGCTTAGGAGAGACGCACACATCCTCTGGCCTCTCCTGGGACTGGCTCTCCCCATGTGATGAGTCACTTGGGAATAAGTTCCTTGCTGCAGTCTCAAAGTAATCACCTCAGCTACCTGCTCTTTACTTCCTAAAAGCCATTACTCTTACCTAAACAAAAAAGTGGACATAAATCATACTAGTGGAGTAAGCATGCAACCTCTCTCATAGTACAGGGAAGAGTAAAAGCCAGAACCTTTGGCATCCAAAGCACAAGGGTCAACTCTATAGTTAAAGAACATAAAGCCCCTCATTTAAGTGACAAAATCTTGGGTGAGGTTTATTGTAGTGATGACCAGCACCACAGCTCTGAAATCCTGGATTTTGGAAGAGCTTCCTTTGACAAGCAGCAGAGGACACTCCCTATGCTGGCTAGGTGTGCAGTGTCTACATATGCATCCAGCTCCAAGGGAAGTGTTAGTATTCTCTCAATGTTAGCACCAAAATTCGGAACATTCAGAGCCAACAATGCATGTTCAAATATGCCCCCCCCACAAAGACCATGCATCAAACAATGCTTTTATAATGCAGCAAAACAAGGATCTTGCCTAAATAAAGCAGTGTAGCATTGTGTGTTTTTTTTTTTCCTGCAGTACACATTAGGAAAAAAAAATAAAGCAGATGCTGGCCAGATACCTAGTAAAGCAAATTGCTGACAGTTTATTGCCACTTGACTTCTTTTGATCCTCCATCACGCCTCTAAGAAAGTGAAGTCTCGTTCTTCTGAGCTGTGTACTTTATTGATACCTATTCAGCTGCTGAGACAAGGCAGGAGGCTTTTACAATCACCCAGCAGTAGGAAATTAAGACATCTTCCTGAGGGGTCTTTTCCAGTCATGTTTATTCTAACTTTCTTTGGGGTGATCTCAGCTTCCATGATCTTTAAGATTAAAAACATTTTGGAAAACAAGGGGAGCAAATACTTAAAACTTAGTTTTTGTTTTTAATGAGATCTGATACAGCCTCACTCCTTTTTTTCTTTTTCTTCTTTGTGTGCGTATGGAATTGAGAATTTAATACCAAGTTCCTCTGAGAGGACAATGAACAACAGCCAGTGTGTCCTGAGGGATTTAGGCTAAGACCAAAGCTCAAAGAGCTTTGGCCAACGTGAAAATGCGTGCAGGACTTCACTCTGCCCTGTACATCCTTTTAAAGCTGAAAATTGGACTTTGCCAGGAAATAAACACCAGGAAAAGTTTCTTCCATGTCCCTTGTTTCCCTGGCTGCTCTTACTTGTAAGGACTAGAGGTGTCACACCTGTAAATCAGATGATTAAGGAAAAAGAAAAAGGAAAAACACATAAGAGTGATTAAATGCTATTATTAGGCTAGGGGGAGTACGTTTTTCCATGTTTAGAGAACACAGATGAGAATTAGTGGATTCCACATCTTGTGCTTGACAGTTGCCTCTGTATGCAATGTCTCTGCTCTGCACTCACTGCTTTGACTACAGCTGGTGTAGGCTGCCCAGGCTAGCCACAATTCAGATACAGCAGCAAACAACCTGACTTTGACCCTGTGCACTCTAGCTCACTGGACTAAAGCTGACTTGTGGAAGCCCACAACAGTGGCATGAACAGACCTTAAATAAGCTATTTAATTGTACCTTGGGCCATAGTTTTTATGAGCGGTTTAACTCAGTTTTAACTGGCACTGCCATAATAAATCATTCCTACCTACTCCCGTCTCATATTCCAGTTTTCATACTGCTCCTTTGAAACATAACGTTCGAGTAGTTGTACAGCAGGCTGATCAAGGAAAAGACTCGGGTAAAATTCACTCTTTTCTCCCAGCATTAGTTTCAACACAGAGGAATCTCTCAGTCTGAATATTTGAAGAGAAGAAATAGAAATTTTGTCAGTAGCCAGTGTGCAGGTGGGAAGAACAGAGAAACAGGAGGTCAGGACTGGCATTTTACAGATATAACACTACACTACCCTGGTTTACACTATGTGAGGAAATTACAGCCTTGACTTCCACCTTCTCTGAAATGGGCAATGGTAATGATAATAATACCACCACCTTCCTCAACAAGGACTGTAAGGGTTTTGGAAGACCCTCAGCAAAAACGGTATTTGAGGAACTTCAGATGAAGAGCATCATTGTCATACAAACTCACATGCTTTTATTAGCAGCCAGATCAAGGACTACATTAGCAAATGATCCCCTTTGAATGCTATTTTGTCAGTGGCATGGAGTATTACCAAGGCTTTAACATTGCCTGTATGCCAGGTATAGACAATTAGCATGTTGCCAGGGTCTTCGACTCCTTAATCCTGCAAAAATAACGTCAATGCCTTCAGCATACCAAACAATTTATTCATAAAAGAGGCTTAATCTCTTAATGGTTATTTGTTGAAGAGCTTCTTGCTGTGTTGAAGAGAATTATGATTGTTGATGGTTGGACTCCTTGTGTATGTTTTGTTATTATTGTTTTACTGATGATTAAAGTCCTAACCGTGAAGGAAATGCCAGGGGGCGGAGGGACTGACAAAATGCTGAGTTTGTGCTTATTTTTTAATTCGTTCAGCTGACACGTGAGTTTTTCTTGGCTTCTCTCCCCTCTCTGATGCTGCACCATTTATCTTTATCACTTTCCATATCACTTCCATATCTGAAGGGAAGTCAGTGCTGCGGGAAATCATGGAAAACCAGCTCTGAAGAGTGACATGATCAACAAGACCTCTATCCCATAGAACAGAAAAGAGCTCTATTACATGTCTCTGCCTCGGCTGTGTGTTATCCCTGGCACGGAGAGGCCATTCTGAGCTGTGAGAACCTGTTTTACTCTAATTCTTCCTGACCTGGCAGATCAGCTATCAGCTCATGGCTTCACCTATACTTGGTTTAACGATGTGGGCTGGATGTGCATGGACGGTTCTTCACTGAGGACTGGACAGAGAACATCCACTCATTTAACAGAAGCCACCGAATCCAAGTGTTTATTTACAATCACTGCTAGCATGATTTGGACTCAACCCAAATCTATTAAGGTTCCCCTGAGCCAGCTTGTTCTCCCTTCTCAACCCTCCCTCTCATTTCTCCCCCTAGACTGATCCATGACTGGAATAAGAAATTATGTACATTACATCGGTTTTATACCCCATCTGGCAGGCTATCGGGTGGATTTTGGGGAAATGGAGTTGGTGAGGTGCTAAGAGAACAAAGCCTGTACTAATAAGTAGGGCAGAATAATAAACTTGTTTTTTAAAATAAGCAAACAACAACAAAAACAGACTGGAAGACCAGGACATAAGGAACACCATCTCTGAAACACATTTGAATCCCAGTACGTTTGGGGGTATGGGAGGAGGCAAGGGAATATGATGAATCAGAAAAAGCTGTTGAAGTGGAAGCTTCAGCTCTTGCAACCAGAGCTTATTTAGCTGAGTATATGTTCAGCGTCCCTGATCGTGGCTGTATAAAAGGTTCTGCATCAGAGGACATGGGTCATCTCACTGGAACAATTCCTTCCGGGCAGTTCGAGATTCCCCATCTATCTTCTTTAGTATCTCTGTAAAGGAGATTCCAGTTTCTATATCATGTTTCTCTCACAATAAACATGGAATACGATGAAGCAGGACCCGGTCCAGGGCAACCTGGACCACTGGAGTTGAAGATTCAGATTGAATTTCCTTACTTCCTGCAACCTTAAGAAATATCATAAAGTCTCATGGAAAAGAGCAGACTGGAAGTAAACTGGCTCTGGACAAGCCCCAGCAAGGCTCTCTTTCATTGCTTTCTACGACTCTGAAAGCTACCTGGACTATGAAAAACTTATGTCCTCCACTTAAAATGGTTTACTGAAGCTGGAATTTTTTGCCTGTTACTGGACTGATTCTGTTGAGCCTCGCTTAGAACAACCAGACAGTCCTCAACTAGCCACAACTTTATGTCAGTCCTTACTGAGTCAGCCTTCTAAAGTTGAAGACACCTCTTTGGCACTGTCAAGGAATTTGGCTTTTCAGGGAGAGCTACTTCCTTTTAACAGCCGTTTATGCTTATGTATTTAGCAGTCATCTTTATATTTACCTGAAAAGTAAATAGTTGGAAGTCTATAGTTGATAGAAACCACCCAGACCAGTAAACTGCCAATAACGTGAGGTAACAAAAGGGAAATAATTAAATGCAACACATGTCAAGGCTTTTAAAATAAGACAAAAGATAAATATTGGTACTGGTCTCAAATACCAAAGCTTAAATCTCCTTTCCCTTTTCCACAAGTTCTGCATTGCTGCAGATCTGCTCAACTTTTGTCTTTCTGAAATGATACCAGTAAGACTGAAATCACCTTTACTTCAAACACAGTCAAATCAGTGCCTCTTAAAATGAATTAGATCATATTGCCTTTCATCCTACAGAAACCCTATGGAAAATACAAAATCTGCATTTGTTTTTTACGTGCTTGAAGAGAAATTTGCAACCAAACCCCACACAGGAAACAATGTCAGAGCTACTCTTTCTGAAGTTCCCAGAGTATGCATTCACCGCTATCACTACTAGCAGTAAAAAACCCAACAAACCAACATGTCTTGCTTACAGTAATTGAGCCAAAACATTTTCCAAAATGCCACCATCATCTTTTTCAGTGTAATCAGATTATTGTGACCATTTTGGGAATGGACAATGGAAAAGAATTAAGCTGTCAACAACAATGTATAGCTACATTCAAAGTCTTGATAACTAAAAGTAAGGAAAGATCTCCCTGGATCAAGTTTTGTTTACTCTGCTCCCTCCCGAGTTATTGTTGTATTTTACAGACTTACCATACATCTAGGGATGGACTTTGGAAACACAGATGTGATAAGACATAATGCAGCTCCAGCCTGTCTCAACACTGCACAGTACAAAGGCATGCTCCTGCATTTAGCTGCCCTTCCTCAAATGGTTGCAGATCTTACATACTAAAGGCAGGCTTCTCTAGTAGATAAGCTTCTAATTGTCAATGCCTTTTGACCCATATTCCTTATTCTTCCATCTTCTTTAGAAAGAATTATTGCTAATACTCTGGAGATAGTGGAAAGAAGCACCTTTCATCAGCAAATTTCAAAATATTTTCTAAGTATTAATGTGTTTATCCTTGCAAAGGACCTTTTTCTGGGTAGAGAAAGTGAGTAGCATCATGCAATAAAGTGTCACAACCAGTAAAGGATTGCAGAAGGTTTGATAACCTGTAGATCATTAAACACAGCAAATGGGACAGTTTTTTTATCAATAATGCAAGCCTTGGGCAAACTCACGTAAGTGAAGAATGACACATAAACTCTCTGTTTGACAGTCAGATAAAGAAACCACATCCGTCATTCTGGTGATGAGTCTCACCATTTGATTATCACCCAATAAAATGTAAGAGTGTATTGATTCATTCATATTCATTGCCTAAGCCTTCAGAAAATCAACAACTTCTGCTGAAATAATGTGTTTTGCACCCATTTGCAAGTCACATGATGCCAAGTACGCCAATGTTTTGTCCCAATGCAGGCAGCTTATCCCTAGATTCCTGCCTTTCCTTTTCCACAGAGCAGACTAAAGGTATACTGCATACCCATTACACTCTCACCTCTTGGCTTCACAGAAAAATCCTATTCTGTATTTCCCTAACTCCCCAGGTAATACTTTTACTCATCTCACCTCTCTCTTCTTCTTGGTCCTGACTCTAATCCCTTCTACTAATATACACACATACAGTCTGCATGGGACAAGGGTTTCTGAGGCATGTGATAACCACAGGTAAGTCAATAAATCTCAGGTGTTCCACACATCTCAGGCACCTTCATAAATCTTGACTCGGAAGACTTCACAGAGCACTCCAGATTTGTGGGAGAAGAACACAGCTTTCAGGCCACAAGCCATTGGTTTAGAAGGGACCTCTAAGTGAATCACTCTTCAGAAGGTATCACCAAATTGAATCCTCTCTATGACAATTCTATTTAAAAGCACCTTCATCAGCCGCTTAGGTTGCTTGAGCCACTAATCCTGCTGAATGGCTCTTAGAATCTCATTCCTCTGACAGCTATACACCTTACATATCCCAGATCAATTTGTTCATGGACATTACTGGTTTTGGTTTTCATTCATGCAAAGTCAGAGGTTGGTACTGAGATTTTACTTACTTTAATCACTTGATTATCCTAATTTCTGTAAGACTCACCCCTCTCATTGCTGAGCACCCTTGTAATAATGAAAGTTATAGTACTGAGAGACAAGTAAGACATTCTGCCCTTACAGGCATATCATGCATTACAGCGCCTGATGTACAGTTATGCAGTGGTAACGCCAGTAAAACAATACAACCTCTAGTTCATTTGTAGGAGCATATGTAGAATATACTCTGGTGGGGAAGATTAAGGTGAGAATATAAGGCTGTCATTTAAGTCTGGCATGGTGCTGAAAGCTGAAATGCAGATCTTTGCTAGGTTGGGGTATGTTGCATCTTTCACAGAAATTTTTGTGGTGGAGTTGGAAATTGCTATTATGTCCTAGACCTAGCTGTCACCACAGACCATACAGAACCCTATGGAAGTAGAATAAAATACGTGATCCACTAGGAAGCACTTTAGAATCTCATCGCGCAGCTTTAACACCTACAGCAGCATTGCTGGCATCTACCTCTTAGTGTTAGTTCTTTGACTGAACAGTAAATCTCATGCACTAGTCCTCGGAACAATCCCTGTGGTTTGGCACCGCACACAAACACTTAGGCAGGTACTATTCATGCCCACTTGTGTGTTCAGTCAATGAATAGGGAAGAAGAAAGGTATATTTATTCTCTCTGCTCCAACAGCTGCAGAGAGTACATGGCCCTTCAATGCTAAGGGATCAGCACTCACATTTATTTAATAGCTGAGATTCTTTCTTGAAATTGTGCAATTCAGCCCATGGAAATTTCCTTGTTTGCATAATTCTGTCATGTTGATATTGCTGGGGTTAAACTCAAAATGTTGCATGATGATGACTGAAAAATCTCTTCTGGTAGAAGTAAAGGGAGGGGGGGGGATTTTTTTTGTTGTTGTTGGTTTTCAAGTTAACTTCCAGTAAGGCTTGGAGGTCATTTTGGGTTGAATAAATTGCAGGCACAAGTCATCCTCTTCTGAGTATAAGCAGTACAATTCCCAGAGTCTTAGGCATAACAGCTAAAACAGTATTTAGAAGTTCTGGCTCATCTGCTCCCAGATTTCCTGGACAATGGTTTAACACATGCAAGAAAAACCTGAATCAGTAGCAATGGAACACAGAAGTTCAGTCCTGCTGCTCTTCTCTTTCCTGCCCAGATTTTCTCAATGAGGCATAAAAGTCCATCCTTAACCCACAGGCAGGGACTAACAGAACTCTCTGAGGGTTGCCACTCACCAGTATTTAAAGGATCAGTCAGACTTTCATAGGAGATCTGACTGAACTTCTGTCATGCTTGTTGTGTCTCTTTTGCGCTTCTGTTCTTCCTAGCTGATCTTCAGGCTATGACATTAAGCTGCAGGGGCTCACTGCTGGCAACATAATGGCAAGCAGGCTTTGATTTTACTTTTTTGTTCTTGTAATGTTACATTACTTTACATCAGAGTACTTCCGTATTGAGGGACATGAATCTGTAGCTGCTAATGACGTAATAGGCCAACTGACAATAGGTTAAAAAAAGCAGAACTAGGAAATACCTAAGCCCTATGCCTTTAAAATACCCTTGTCTTTTTAAATAGTTAACAGAAAGGAGCTACTTCTAACAGACAAGTTTTCATTAGTGAATGGTACGTCACCAACGGCCTTTTCCAGGAAATGTGTAATCAGGGCACTCCCTCGACTCATACTGGATTTAAAAATAATAATAATAATTTTATATGACTAACTTCCTTAGAAAGGAAATTTCCCTAAGAAAAACACCACTTTGTTTTGCTTACACCTGAGAAAAACTGTATGAAATTACTGAGACAGATCACCTCTCTTCACCTGCTGCAGGAATGCTAACTGTCCATCCCTAAAAAAATTTAAAAACAGTTATGGTCACATTAGTCTAACTATGACATGGGTAAAAGGGACAAGGGAAATTCAGATGATTTTGGTTTCAAATATCCCAGCTCTTGATCTCCATTGTTTTTTGAGACTACTCTTCAATGTGAGCGTGCCACAACTCCTGCCCTTCTGCTACATTCCCTGGCCACCAAACTGAGCAGATATTCAGTGAAAATGACAAATACTTTCTTTTCGAATGCTACTTTGTGTACTTCAGGGGGTCTTTTGAACTATGTCCAAGAAGGCTTTGGGAGATAATTGAAAAAGTAAACCTATGGTCAATAAGCCTTGCTTAGCGATACAGGGATTGTCACCTGCCCTGGAAAAAAAAAAAGTGGAAAGAGCAGCATTGGAGAGAACCACAAATTATTGAAGACTATGAAAAGTCTGACTTGGCCCATCTTATCTGTGCCTTATATTGAATTTTAATCCAGGTCTTCAGTACTAAAAAAAGTAGTGTACCGATTCACTATATTATTCACACTTTAACAAAGTGAGGTGCATGGGGAGTTGCATCTTTTTTTCACCCTTTTCCTTAAATGTCACTTTAAAGTAACATTTGTTCAAATACTGGGACAGAGATTTCCTGGAGAAAATCATTACGTCCATCAACAGTTAGTAAGTTAAGCATTTTTATACACAATCAGGCCTAGGAATTGAAAACCCCTAAAATCAGGGACCGCGCAAGATTTTCACTTTCAACCCTAGGGTTTTCTACGAGAATCCATTTTCTCATGGGAAGCAAGTGCAGCTGGTGTAGAGCTAATGCCATGTTGTAATGCAGTCATAGTGACAACTTGGGCAACATACCAACTAGCATTGCTGCACACGTAGTTCTCTCTCCCTCCGGATCCCCAAGAGAAGAACCTACCTCAAAGTTAGGCTCTCCCAGGACTCCCTGGGAAGCTCTATTTTATTCTTAATCGAATAACTCCCTCAACACAAACATATAGATATTTAGAGGAAGTCAAACAGAGTCAGTGTTTACATCTCTTTCCTGTTAACATTTCTTGCTGCAATAGATCTGTGATGGTAAATTACACTGAGGTGAAAAAGGAAGCATTTCAAATGATCGGGGCAAGATCCAGCTTGATAAAATACCAGTTACTCTCCTGACAGCCTACAAGCCAGAATAGGACAAGAATCTGAAGAATGGTTACCTTGAAATGATCTTTAGCCCAGGCATTCTTTCCCCAACTATTCCAACACCAGATCTGCTGAGTTTTCTAAAACATTGCACATATATCATGCAGCACTGTAGGAGAAGCAGTGTAGTAAGAGAAATGCCTGCACACAGCTGGTATCAACACCATGCAAGCAGAGATTTTGAGCGGTCCAAGTCAGTGTAATTCAGAAAATGGAAACTTAGCAGGACCAAAGGAAAATGGAGGCTGAATGCCATTCTCCTATGGGTGAGACTTACTTGTCTCCCAAGAGAAGTCATAGAGGCTCCACCAAAATGGACAGGCATGTAACAAAATGAACTGTGCTGGAGTGGGAACACGTATTATACCCCTCACCATCTCCAGCTTCTCTCTCCTTTCAAGCAGAAATATATGCTACACAGAGGGACAGAGCTCAAGATAAGGACACAGAATGCCACCAGTAAGAGCAGAGTCTTTGGGTAATAAGTTGTATCCTACCTCATCTCTCCAGTCTTTCCTTTGTCCTCAAAGACCTTGCATTGTAGCAGCTATTCCTATGATAGGATGAATTGCCTACAATTTATTTAAACTCCATTGCTGCTAGTTCTTAGCTGATTAGAGAAATCCCTATTGACCCACTATTGCCAGAAGTGAAATATAAGATTTCCATCCTCTGCCAACCCAGCAAGAACGTCTACTAGGAATCTTTGGGCTTTCCACGTGGAAGTAGGAACAATACCCTTAGAGATCAGTCGTGCGGTTGTGATTTTCATGTCCTTTTTCTATCTCATTTCCTTTCAGCACTCTTTTGATATCATGCCAAGAACAAACAGTGAGTGTGTTTAAAGCAAGAAAAAAAAGAGCACAAATTAAGTGTCCTCCCACCCGCATTTTACTGGAACTCACTATCATTAAGCCGAATAGTGAGCTTGGAGTGGCACCTGATTAACAATGTAAACCTCTGTTATAAAAGAAAAAAAAACTGAGTGGAACTGTTCTGTCCTACGTGCAGCTCAACAATTGTGCTCCCACTCAGATTTCCTCCTGGCGTGGCCACGGCTGCTGCCGCTGCAGGATATTACCTAGATTTTAGTTCTGACTAGATTGGAAGTAATTCAGTTTAGTTTTTACTCAAAAAAGAAAAATACAACAGAAATTAGTTCTGTGTTCTTTGGGGAAAGATGAGAGACTAGGAGTTCTCAGTTTGGGAAGCAGGGGTGGTAAATCGCAGAACTGTTTGAGGCTGCATCAAGTACAGAGAGAGGAACAGTTCACTCTAGCCTAAGAAAGAGGCAGGCAGGCATTGCAACTGCAATGAAGTTTCTTTAGGTGGAGATTAGCCGAACAAATTACGTTAGCAAGGACAGAAAGAGGAGCAACATATGTAAACAGCATGATGTATACTGATTTTAAACATTACTTTAATGCTATCAAAGGTGGGGACAGCATAAAGGCCTTGAGCAGGGTGTTTATCCATGCTTTGCAATCAGATTGCCTACTACACTTCTGGGTGCCTCAAAAATCAACAGTAAGAAACTGGCCAAGCAGTAAGCCTGTTAAACGTCCCACACAAGGCCCCATCCAATGTATGTCATCCACTTTAGCCAAATGTTAACAATTTAGCCTCTAAGACCTTTCAAGCTGAACAGACATTGTATCTGGCATGGAAGCCGCTTCTGAGAGGCCATCCTCAAATTCCAAATCTGCTTCTGAAAGCAACAGCACTGCAAGTAAAAGTTACCAGGTATCTTACAAAACAGATTGAAAACAAAGTATGTATTTCCATACTGTTCTTTGCTGGTCTATATCTCGGCTGCAGAAACTGTCTTTTTAAAACCAGCACTACTTACAACTGCATTCAGCACTGCCTTTTAAAATGTTTCTGTTCAGGATTTTCATTGGGTCAGGAAGTAGAGCAACTCAAAATGCAAGTGGTGGTAAGGATTTTTCTGCTCTGAACTTAGTTTGCAACCCTTTGCAACCCACTCTGTCTCAATAATACAGCTGAATGAATATGAGAGCCTACTATCACACACCAAAAGCCTGCCTCCCCCAGGAACGCCTATATGCTGTAGCCCTGTGGCTGCACATCCTTTGTACAGGTTACCGAGAACGGATCCTTCCTTACTTCCATTTAAGAAGCAGTTCCGTGTCTTCCAATTGCTGTAAGACAGCCCTGGCCACATCACAGCACGGTGTCAGATTTGCTTTCACAATGCTGTCATGCATTGTATGCATGTGGTATATAGTATACCAATCATGATGAACAAAGTTCTACATTTTGAACTTTACACTTTGCATATCTGTACAATATGAGGAATGATTACAACTCGTTATTGATGAGACAGTCTCCTAAACTAGTAGCAGAGTTCTGTTTCTTCCATACCTCCAGGACTACCAAACCCAAATATCTGAAAATGAGGCAACTGGACTTCAGTGAAAAGAAGTTAAAACTGACAAAGCTGTAAAAAATAAGTCATACACATACGATCTCACACACACATATTTTTTCTTTGGTGTCCTTCGTAGCTGGCTTCTGAGTATTGTGAATCACATTTCCTTGCTTTTCTTTATGCAGTCCAGCAACTTGCTTAAAAAATACAAATAAAATCTCAAATTCTTTCAGTCATGTGACTTTAGCAGCTGCAATTTTAGAGAAAAAAATCCCCAAACTGACACACTCACTATAAAATCCTAACAGAAAACAACGTTCTGCCAATGATTCAAATGTCTCAAAAAGCCTAAAGTAACTACTGAAAAAAGTGAGGAGGCCTCCTTACCAGGAGGCGGCATATAATACACACCAATTCAGAAGGCTACTGCAAAGTACTAAAGCTGTTTTAATTACCAGCTGAATAGGAGGCAGGGAATAAAGGCCCACTCTCAAAGGAGGAAAAAGAAAATGCTGATTCTACACTTGTTACCAGTGCATACCAGATAAATTTGTACAACTAGGTATTATTAGCAGGATGATCAATAAATTTTACAGATGAAGTAGTTGAGACAGAAAAGAGTGAACTGAAACTTTTGTATGTTCATTTCCCCTATATCTATGTCATCTGAAATTATATCCTCCAACTCCATCCCAAATGTGTTCAGCAACCCAAGCAGTCTCATCTAAGCACTTTGCCCAGTTCACCTGAACTCCCAGCTCTAGGAAACCCATAGGGCACAGTGACCCACTAGTGCTTCCCTTCTCACTTCTCAACCAATTAGGATCGTACAAAGCAGGAAAATAACATGAACCAATTTGTGCCTATTGAAAACTCTGCTGTAACAGCCTGAGCTCTCTGGGGATGCCCTCCCTCCATTGTGTCTTGGCTGGAATGGAGCAAAGGTCCTTTTTTTCCTCTGATTTAACAGGAAACACATCTGCAACCCCTCCTCCCTGTCATTTTCATGATCACGCCAAGATGTTCCTTTTTATAGGGACTGACTTAAACTCCTTGGTACCCCTAATTTCACCTTACACAATCACATGCACAGCCACGGCATCCAGTTCTCGTGGTAGCCACTTGCAGTTTCTAGGTCCCACGTCCGGGGCTCTGGTAGCACCAGCAGGGCTTAAACCGGAGCCATGGGAGGCGGAGCAGAGTGTCTCCTCCATTTAACAAACCATCTCCAACATCACACCCGTCTGCCTCATTGGTTGGAGGGGGTTGTAAAAGATATATGAGACAGCAGCAAATAGCAGGGGAAAGGAAAAGGGGGAGGCAGGAGAGGAAAGTGAGACTTACAGGGAGGAAGGCTGGGGGGAAGGATATGCTCTGCTACAGAGAATCCAGTCAGGATGCAATTTATTTTCATTTTGTGCAGGAGTATAATGGTGTACTGCCTGAGCTCCCTCAATAGCTGTTTTGAAGCGAACCAGGCTGGTATGTCTTTAATTTATCATTTCATTATGAAACAGTTTCCCTTCCAAGAAGCCTTCAAGTCAGGAAGCTCTGTCTGCCCACACAGGAAATTCCTTTGCAGCAACTTCCCCAAAAAGGAAATTTCCCTCAGAAGCAAGCCCAGCTCATGCCTTTGAGCAGAGCTGTTTGAAGAGGCTCTGGCATGCGAGCCCCACAAACACCCCTGGCTTCTCCCTGCAGCCAGCGTGCCGGGATCTGCGGCTCTGCCTTTGCGCTGGTGTGCACAGACCCCGCTGCACTTGACTTTTCTCCTGCTTCCCCTGCCAGAGACAGCCAGAAGCACTCAGAGGAGACCAATTTCTGAGCTTTTACTAGAGAAAAATCTCTCTGTTCAAGAAAGAGGCACAGGACGCATGCATACATAGCTGAGACTGCTGTGAAATAGCGGTGGAAGAGGACGGTATGCTGTAGGAAAACTTCCCAGACTACTCCAATCCCCTAACTTGGAAATCAGGGGGAAAATCTGCAGTGTGTCTTAGAGCTCTTCCAATGGCACCCCAGAGACCGCACTCCGGCCCTTACACGTACTCTGGTTTTAATTCAGTGAACTTTTGCAGTGAAGATTTGCAAGCAAAGGGGAAGGGAGGGGAGAATATATGGATGGAAAGGGGGGGGAAACCACATTTACAAAAATGAATCTCACAGACATCTTGTGAATCATTAAGTGGGAGAAAGCCAAGAACATCCAAGCCAGAGTGAATAACAACATACAGCATTTTATGAAGCACCTTAGCAAAGGGGACAGACATAGATCAGAAGCACTGCCAGACTTCCAGTAAGTTTTCAATTTACTGTGTCAAATCACAAGTAATACTGAATAACTTTTTTTTAATGACTATGCCCAGAAACCCAAACTGGGGTAAGAGAGGAAGCAGAATTGAATTTCACATTACACATTATATGGATGAGACAGGGCCACATAAGGGGCACATGCTGAACTGGATCTTGGACTGGATGACAACAGGAAAATGAAAGCAACCCTCTGAGAGCATGTGGGAGAAACAAGTGCTAGGGATGACAGAACCACCTAAGGGGGTGATTACAGTCCACTGGAGGCCTATACACTACGAAGAAATACTCTCAGCCTTTCCCCTCACTCTCTACTTTAAAATTTGTTTTTCCAACACTTGATGGGAGATCTGGTCCTTGAACCCAAAGCTCCAGCAGGCAGCTGCCTGCCCTCCTCTCTCATTCCCTCCTTCACCAGATAGCTTTGCCCTGTTCCCTCGCCAGCTAATTTACATGACTTTTTTTTTTTTCTATCACTGCCCTTGGCATTACATTCAGTGATTCAGTCAGCTGTTGTGTAAAGAGACTTTTGTCAGAATTGTTTAAAGGCAAATCCCCCCACTTTTATCCACAACCACTAGCTGATGAGTTAGTTATCACCTAAAAGAGCCCTTTGGCATAGCAGATGCATACTGAATACTTATTTACTTGGATGGCATCCACACTACTGTCAAGCCACTGGAGAAGGTTATGAGATGGGGTAAAATTTAAAAACTGCCACACTAGAAAAGACCGCTGGCCCATCTAGCCAAATGTCTTTGGGAGTGGTTGCATAAGCAGAAAGTACAGGGAGTAAGGAAGCATTAAGTAATCTCTTCTATAACACATTGCTTATCTCAGTCTCTGGTAATCCATGCTTTAAGGACCTCATGAGCTGTGGTTGCGCTGTGGTTGCAACCAGAGCATTGTCTGAATAGTATAAACATAAATAAAATATAAAGTATAAAATATGTATACATAGTGTAGAATATACTGACCAAGTGACCTACCCCTTCACAGGTTTATTTTGTTCTTCTTAGATCCAATTACACTTTCAGCCCCCTAAATATCTTCTTGCAACAATTTCCTCCATATAGTGATGCATCCTTATTCATGTATCTTTTATGTATGCTGCCCAATAACTTACTTCAGTTCTCTGGATTTGTTGTTCTGGAAAGAACTGTGAATACCTCTTCACCTTCTTATAGCAAGTGTGATTTCATAGCCACATGGTAACTAACATTCTTTCTCCGTGTCAACCCATTCACTTAGGAAACTATCTTATCCTCAGACTGCAAAATCCTATCGTTGTCTTTAGTCTCTTGGGAAGCAGAAAACTGGGGAAGCAGAGAGTTGTGGTTAGGTTCCTTATCACAGCAAAAACGACACTGTGGATAAGACCACAGACTAAGTGGGACTGAGTTTGAACAAACACAAGGTATTAAAAAAAACTCTCTAGAAGTTCACGAGACTCAATAAGGAACTTCTACTTCCTAGCAATTTTGGTGCAAAATCATGGAATTGATGCAGAGTTGCTCAACAAACTGGTGACTGATTTTTGACAAATATCTTTGCTTCACTTTGCACTCAAGGGACATTCACAGGTTATAAAGTAAACCCCCATCAAAATGTCATAAGCTACTCACATTCTTAACTGTTTTCTACTGAACAGCCCCAACATCTTTCTGGGTGAGATTTCCCTGTACTGTGGTCCCATACAAACACCAGGAGCTGAGCTGCTGTCTCTCAAGAAGAAATGAGGAACTATTATTAAAATAAGAATAATTTACTGTCATCCCTATTCTGAGCGACACTTGGAGCAGTTAATTTAGCAGATGACCATAACTTCAAGCGGTAAAGACATGCTAGGCCTTTTATTCATACAGAAAACGATGATGTCCATGCTCTTCCAGTTGTCAGGATCTATTAAAGTGCAGTTCTCCTCAGATGCAAATTATAAAAAGTGTACATGCAATTTAGAGCTGGTTAAGAGACAGGTTTTGTACCACTTTAACTGTATTTTTACAGACTTTGCATTTTTGATGTTACATCAACTTACAATTGTTGTAAAAATGCTTCAGAGTGGGGACCGTGTAATTTCAGAATAAAACTATCAACGTAAACTACCTTTATTTACTTTCGTAGAATCATAGAATATCTCGAGTTGGAAGGGACTCACAAGGATCATCAAGTCCAACTCACACAGGTCTACCCTAAAATTCAGACCATGTGACTAAGTGCACAGTCCAAACGCTTCTTGAACTCCAACAGGCTTGGTGCAGTGACTACTTTCCCGGGGGAGCCTGTTCCAGTGCGTGACAACCCTCTCGGTGAAGAACCTCTTCCTGATGTCTAGCCTGAACCTCCCCCGCCTCAGCTTGACACCATTTCCACAGGTCCTCTCACTGGTGACTAAAGAGAATAGATCGGCACCCGCCCCCCCTCCACTCCCTCTCGTGAGGAAGCTGTAGACCGCAATGAGGTCCCCCCTCAGCCTCCTCTTTTCCAGGCTGAACAGGCCAAGTGACCTCAGCCGCTCCTCATACGTCTTCCCCTCTAGTCCCTTCACCATCTTTGTAGCCCTCCTCTGGACACTCTCCAACAGTTTTACATCCTTTTTGTACTGTGGTGCCCAGAACTGCACACAGTACTCGAGGTGAGGCCGCACCAGCGCAGAGTAGAGCAGGACAATCACTTCCCTCGACCGACTAGCGATGCCAGTTTGATTATTTCAGTTTCCAAAGTGGTGACAAGACTGTTTGTGAATTAGTCTTCACATTAGCAGTCTTTAGGAAGTGGCCGATGGAGTGCATTCAGTAAGAAAGTACTACATGCAGCTGACTGGGTTGCACCTGTAACTCTAATCTAACAGATTTCAAACCATATGCAATACTGCCAACTCTGTGCACCTGATCTCATAAAAACAGATTGAAAGATCATTTCACCTGGGCCTCTACTTTCAAACACAGGCTAACTCTCCAGAACCTGCTTCATGCAGCTGAGATATGGGGAAGACAGCACTGTGAGCCTACTGGGGAGAGCACGTAGCACAAGAGGTGCTGTCCACCATTTTTGTGTCCATTTTTTCTGATCATAAGCAATAATTTTACAACTTTGCCTAAAAGGGGTGGTTGTAACATGCTGTGTTAGTAAGTTTCAAGGGAAAAATGAAGAGTAATAGAATCTGTGTATGAAACCTAAGTTCTTGAGCTAGCCTCTTCTCCATCAGATCTAAGTATTTCAAACATGTACATATACACGATGTGTCAAAGTAAAAAATAAAAAAAATAAAATTGAAGCTTCTCAGCTTTGACAAATTTTGACTGCTAACTCTTCTCTGGGTTGAATTTTTTTTTGTGCATACATGTTCTCACTGCAAACAGCGGAGCACCAGGAAGGCCCAGGGTGGGAAGCAGTGCTTTCATGGTCACGCTGGATTCTCCCAGAAGTCACACAAGAAAATCACAGTTACGGAGGACTCACCACAATACTAAATATCCAACCGATTTGAGAGAGAGATGTTTGGATTTACCTCTGGGCATTCTGTTGAACCGAATCAGACACCAAACTTCGAGATTCAGCCATCATTACTGCACATGCCGATAATGCCGTGGTAGGAGGCCAACAGCAAACATTGACTCTTTACCAGTCCAGCTGCTTCAGGTCTGCCCACCACAAATACGGCTACTCTTGCTGTCACCCTCAGTCCCTCTGCTTGTTTTTCATTCTGATTTTAAAATTGAGAGAGGGTTTAAAAGTAGATGAGGACTGTAAGTGTTCCATCTCTTACAGACATTGAGTGCTATCCCTTATTTGCATTCTGCTGAGCTCCAAGGCTCTGATTCTGAACCAAATCTTGAACTTCTACTGTACGTGACCCATTTGCTGCCACCACACACTGTGCATTGCATCTGTGAGAACGATACAACATGGAAGTAGAGAACAACTCCTGTGATCTGGCTATGCTCCCTTTCAACAGGTGAAAACCACCAAGCAAGTTGCAGAGCAGTGATGAAACAAGCTCAATGTATTTAACAATGGTATTTGTCACCAGTGCTTATTAGTATTTAAAGAGCAGTAAAAAAAAAAAAATACCTCTAGTAAGAAGATCAAGGTGCCTTAAACAATTACACACCCAGCAACACAGTAATGACTACCCATAGTAATGCAGCTAAAAGCCCAGAGGTAATAGGACTAAAGAAGTTTCCAAGGAAGCAATATACAAAGAAGTATGACACAGGAAAAAAAAAAAAAAAGAGGGAACAAAGAAGTATCTGTGTTTTTCTGACAAAAAGCCTTCACTAAAGCACAGAGAGGAAGTGAAAGCCAACAAGGAGGTTAAAAACTGAAGGAGACAGATTGCTTGGAAGAAATCAGAACGGAAGAGAGACTAGGAAGGAGGAACTTGTATACATAAAGGGAGATTTCCCCCACTAGGAAGTACACAAGGACACACACAAGTGGCAGAACTGAAATGAGTAACTGGTTTGTGGACCAGCAGGGACCAGGGCTAATTCCTTCTGCACTACCGAGAAGGAGGAAGTGGAAAGGGAGAAATTCTCAGAATTGCATAAGACAAAAGTGGCACAGTTGTTCCTTCCTCTCTTCCCCCAACCACCGTTCAAAGTAGAAGCACAGCACAAAACTCCACGTTTACTTCTACACAAACATTCTGAATAAAGCCACAGCAGCTGCTAAGGCAAAAGACAACTCCTATTGACAAGTGGATCCAGAAGGTCACACACTTTTTTTCACCCTGCAAATATCTATTAGGCTGGCTTGACAAACCCTTTCTGGTTCAGTACCAATGTTTTCATCTAGTACTTGTGCATTTTTACTCAGGAGAGTAGATCCACAGTTGTGCTTCCTGAACCTTTCTTTATCACTATTATTGATATCAGAGCCCAGGGCAGCAGGACTTTGAGCTCTAGAGTCTGTAAGGAGGGAGGGCTTAAATATCACAGCATCTCTTTGTTGGCTTGAGTTGGTGGAAATGTTCTTTAAAGCTCAGCATCAAAGCATTCACTGTATAAGCTGGAAGCTTTGGTTCTTGTGCCAGCAGTGACTTCTCCCCATAATTAATTAATACCATATTAATTGTGCATGTTCCACAGGCCTGTTGAGGAGGTGCGGCAAGACCTGCACACACAGATCAACCTTTTGGGTGCAGCCCCAGCACACAGGAGGGAGAAGGTAATGACATTTCAAGTACTCTCCAAGGAGAGCAGATTACAAACGATGTGCTCAGGAGGCTGTGCAAGTTGCTTGCAAGCCCTGCAGTGGCACTTTAGCAGGTAACACACAGCAGGGGCAAGGAGGGATCTTCCACCAGCTGCACCCTTGTGCAATCTGATGGGATCCAGGCCAGCTCTGAGGACAACCAGCAGGCCAAGAGGAAGGGCCCATGGCAGCTGAGTACCCTCGTGGGTAAGATTTGGCCACAAGTCATAAGATCCTGCAAAACTGCTGGAAGGAGAAAGGGGTGGGAGGAGGAAAACAGAGATGAGTTGACCCAGTCCCTGCCATGCTGGGACACATCTCTCAGGTAACTGCCATTGGCAAGAAAGTCACACCCATCCAGTTGCTTTGACCATGGAGGAACCTGTGCTCCCCCTCAGAAAACCAAGAGGAGAGTTGAGACAGAAACCAGGGAGAAAAGAGGACACAGCCACCAACGCCACCTGTAAAGCTGCATGTCCTCAGACACGCTGCAGGACGCTGCTGGAGATGGCCACCCACCCATCAGCAGCCACATGAGACGCTTCAGCCCATGGGCAGATGCAAGGATTGAAACCAGCACTAAGGCCTACCTGTTGATGAGGGTGATTTATGGCATGGACTCATCCTCCATAAAACAATCATGCTGGTGGACACGTATACATTTTCAATTGCAATCTGAACAACGGGTACAGCTGGCCTGAAATCTAACCTGTAAAGAAGTTTTCACTCTACTGCTTGCACCAGATTAACTCATCTCTATAAAATTTTGTGTGGGTAAACAATTATTTGCTTTTCTGAAGGTATTGTGTGTTTGGCACTGCTAAAAGAACTATTTAAAGGAACAAAGAAAAACAGGACTAGCAAGGGAAAATTTTAGCTAGAGTCCAAAACCAAAAGCTGCAACATTAAAAATACATGAAAAAGAACCATAAAAAAAAGGGAGATAATACAGAAAATTTGCAAGGCTTATACACTAACAGCACAAATTTATCCCAACAAGTTACTTTTAGAAAAAGGGAAATCTATGCCTTACTATGAATGTGTTACAGCACATCCACAGAAAATACTAAAAAAAAAAGAAAAAGTAGTTAAAAAGAAGTGTAGATAAAGACCATGCTACCTATCCTGAGATTACAAGTCACCTTAACAAACTATATATAGAAAGAGAACCAATAAAAAGCAGGCTTATAGCAAAACCATTGTGAATTCTGCTTAAGGCAAGTAATATTTTTTTTCTCATGAGGAAGGCTAAAGGCAATTTATGTTAACCATATAGAAAAGTAGCATTTTTTTCCTTTACAATGGCATGAGAAAGACAAGCAGAAATAAACAGACAACTAAACTTTATGTAATGTAATTAGTTGTATAAATACAGATTAAAAACTTAATCTGTGGATCTGGAGATCCAGTGAGTGCCAAATCTAAGACTCCAATCCTATACTGTCCCATTCTTTCATCAGTTTGAAAGAAAGGCTGAACAAGTCTCTCTACATTTTAAAAAATAAAAAGGTAGCTATTTATAGCTGCATTTATTGGAGCTGTTTCCTTATCAGGAAGCATGTAGCTGGGAATTACTGTCTGCCTACATCGGAAATTCTTTCAGAGATACAAAAACCCAAAAAGGAAATTTCCCTTCAAAAATATTCTTCTTTTTATTTTTTCCTGCTGGTGGGTTGAAAATAAAAATAGTTAGTGCTCTGACCCAGTCACTGCCCATTTGGGAGGTCTGTTCTGTCAAGAAGCTTCAAGACACCTGAGGAGAACATTAAAAAATGCTTCTATAGACCTGAAAGAGCACTTTGCCATAGGAGGAGTCCCTCATCCCGTCTCTCCACTGAACACATACCACACTACACCTGTGCCTCTGAAGGCAGGAAGGACAGCTGGTGAATCACTGGAGATATTAACTTAATTTTAACTTGTCACAGCTTAATTTGACAGTTTCATTTTCTGATCTGTATAATTGCTGTAGAGTTACTTGACCCTGCTGTCAGTGGAGAAAAGACACTTTCACTCAGTGGGATATAGAAGTATACAAAGATCAAAATCACACAGGCATATGTAATAAATAAAGCAGGTTGCCCAAGGCTATTCCCAGGGTATGATTTTTATGCGTAAAGATCTATAAGCAAAGATTTGGAGCTGAGCAAACATCCCAGTTCTTTGACCATAGAAAGCCCATCAGTGGTCACTGTTCATTAACTCCCAGCATCACTAATTGTATTCCTACTAAATATATAAACAACTCCACAGATCTTGAACAAAGATCACTGGCACAATAATAGTAGCATGCTAGCCCTGTACAAAACAAAGTTTTAACAAATATGTTCACTTCTTGTGTAAACATATTCATTCCACAAAAGGCAGACAGTGCACAAGCATCCACAGCAGAGGACTGGCTGACTCACAAGTGCTTTCCCCCTCCAAATACATCTGGAAAGTGATTTGAGAAGAGATTCTTAACTAAGGTGTTGGTGGCTGGGCCTCCAAATCTGGATAGAACCATCTTACAAAAGACTTCTTCAATGAACATACAAATCACTGAGTCCTTCTGCTCCAGCAGTAAAATGAGGAGTTGTAAATCAAGCATTTAATGGAGATTCTATCAGGCTGTACTTGTTAAGTATCAAGAAGGAGTGCCAGCACAGGGGAAAGAAGACATACAAGTAGTGCAGAAGGAAATCCAATGCAATAAAAAGGACATCAAATAATTGGTGTGTGTGTGTGCGCGCGTACACACACATCTCATTACATTAATCCCAAGTGCCTTGAATCTGTAGTAGGTTTCTCCTCACAAACGATGAGCCCCTCTAATGCTAGACAGTGGTGTTCTCTTCCAATGTTCAGAGGCTCAGCCCTGTTTTATTATTACAGGACTGGACATAGCATGCATGGCCTGTTGCTTCTGAAGTTGTGTGTTTTTGGTTTTTTTTTGTTGTTTTTTTTTTAACCACACTTCTGTTTTTTGTTGCAAGGTGCTCGACACAAAACGGTTTGTTATTGTGGAGTTTCTAGTCATGACTTACACACAGTCTGTCTTCTGTGTCTTCTTTAACTGCAGCATTATTATAAGTATCGGGCTCTTTACATTAATTTTAGTTCTTAAAAAGATTAACGTAGAAGCATTTGTAACATAACACAAACGAAAAAAATAAATAGACACATTTGGGATGGAAAAAGAAAAAGCAATCTAATTTTAGATTCAGTGATCTTGACAGCATCCCTTTAAGACAAAGCTAAAAATGCTTCAAACACAGCAATACCATAAATGTCCTGCTGCTTTTGATTCTTATTCCTCCCCACACTTTCCAGGGGAATTCCACTAGGGATCGGCTTGAATCCCACATTAAAGGGACAATGCTCCCTTTCCCCTCTGAGCAGAGGTGAGTCTGTGTTTTGAAGACTTAAAACCCTGGAGTGAAGATTTGCAGGAGTATAACAGACTGGCTTAGTACCACTGGGAATCCCACACCACAACCTGTATATGCCCCAAAGCATGGGTCTCACCCTCCCACCTTGGGGCTGCTTTACAAGTTCCCTCTAGGATAGGAAGGATCCTATCCTTCCACACATTTTGACTGGGATTGTCACTGCAGGAAAACACTGCACTAACTTCGTCTGCATATATACATGCATGTGTGTGTGTGTGTATACAATATGATACACACATACACACAAAAATACGTGTATACATAAATGCATATATAAATTAACAAACAAACAAACAAAACAACACTCAAGTCCAAAATACTCTCTCAAGAAGCAGAAGCCAACTCACAGCACTGTCCCTCTAGGACACTTTTCACACTTGATCTGGATGCCTCTGCCAACAGTAACTAGGCAGCGGTAAGGAGATTTAGGGTTCAACTCGCCTGCTGTTTGTATCAGGCGTGACACCTAAATGGTCCCCGAGTCACCCCGCTGTAAACCTTGTGACAAAGGGCTCAGTTTCCCAGAGGTGATGAAAAAAGACCACGTCAGAAAAATGTAAACCAGGATTTTCCTGATGCAAAGGTCACGGTTTTCACAGCTGGATCAGTGATGAGGGTTTAGCCCTCCCAATCCAGCATATTCTGGATCAAGTTCTTTCAAGAAGAGTGGCTGCATCTGTACTGTGTTCAGACATGGTGCCAGAATGAATCTGAGACTGGGCTTCCCACCCATCCAAATTACCAGCCTGTATGATTGCTTCAAAGCTGGCTGGAGATTCACTGTAAGAAACACCCAGGAGGCAGGCTGTGCTTTATAACACACCCAAGAGGTCAAAGGCCTGCCATATCGATAAACTACATTTTGCTAAGCTTTAGCATACATCCTTTGCTTTTGTGGCACGATCTGAAACAAGCAAAAATACAGACAGTGGTCCCTGATATTAGAGAAAATCTGTAGATGAGTTAAATTCAGATAAGCCACTGGGGAAACTGGCCTTTTAGGCAAGAGACAGGTATAACTGACCTCTCAGAATCACAGAATCATCTAGGTTGGATGAGACCCCCAAGACCACCTAGTCCAACCTCTGACCTAACACTAACAAGTCCTCCACTAAACCAGATCACTAAGGGCTACATCTAAACGTCTTTTAAAGACCTCCAGGGATGGTGACTCAACCACCTCCCTGGGCAGCCCATTCCAATGCCTAACAACCCTTTCAGTAAAGAAGTTCTTCCTAATATCCAACCTAAACCTCCCCTGGCACAACTTTAGCCCATTCCCCCTCGTCCTGTCACCAGGCATGTGGGAGAACAGACCAACCCCCACCTCTCTACAGCCTCCTTTAAGGTAACTGTAGAGAGCGATGAGGTCTCCCCTGAGCCTCCTCTTCTCCAGGCTGAACAACCCCAGCTCCCTCAGCCGCTCCTCGTAAGACTTGTTCTCCAGACCCCTCACCAGCTTGGTCGCCCTTCTCTGGACTCGCTCGAGCACCTCCATGTCCTTCTTGTAGCGAGGGGCCCAAAACTGAACACAGTACTCGAGGTGCGGCCTCACCAGAGCTGAGTACAAGGGGACAATCACTTCCCTAGACCTGCTGGCCACACTGCTTCTTATACAAGCCAGGATGCTGTTGGCCTTCTCGGCCACCTGAGCACACTGCTGGCTTATATTCAGCCAGCTATCAAACAATACTCTCCCTTGTTCATGCTTTTCATCCTAACAACTAGATGTAATTCACAGTCATGAAGGAGCCAGGCCCAGTCACTTCACTAGGGCTGACCAAAATAATGGTCACTGAGGCTGAAAGGACGGCTAGCTAGCATTTCCGCAGTCCAGCCAGCCTGTCAATAGATTATTATGAGTTATAAATTGTGCCTTAAGACCACAAAAAAATTATGATCTACTAAGGGAGGCACTGCTAAACAGTGTAAACAGATAGACCCTGCCCTTAGTAGCTCACAATATAAATGTGCAAGAAAAGCCCACAGTGGAAGAAGATGCAACAGCAGAGAGATCAAACATTCCAAACAGCAAGGTGGTAGTGAACAGTGCAATTATTCTGTTTTTTTTTTTTAATTATTATTATTTGTGTGGTTTTTTTATTTGTCTGTGTTTTTGTTTGTTTGTTTTTTGAGTGGATTGGGATTTCTTAGAAAAGTACAAGCTATCCAGAGAGAGAATAAAACAAAACATAGAAAGGAGATGAGGGGGAGAGGCGAGCCTATAAAGGACAGCAAGAGGGAGGAATGAGGCTTAAGTGGCCATATTGTGAGAGAAGAGCAAAAAGGGGTATGGAAAAAGCCAATCATCTCAGAAAGAGGCCAGTTCAGATCCTGTTAGATTCAGTGGGAATCATAGCACTCATTTCAGTGGGACCAGGATTAGTCTCAGAGTCATTAATTTGACATTCTGGCCACCTCGCACAGTCCCTTTGTCTTATGAAGCTTTTATTTTATTTTCCCTGAATGTGCGTCAGTTAGTTTTGTTCCACAAAGATCCTTCCAAAGCAAATATTTTTATTGCTTGCTGCTCTAAATGTGGCTTAGGGTGAAGGGCTTTTTTTCCCGTCTCACTACATACTTTCAGTTCAACGCACTGAATATTCTAGTAACTAAATAACAATATGCTTAATGCTTCGAAGTGGCTGTTCCAGCTGCTAGCCAAAACTGCAGAATAATTAACAGGTGCCAAAGGATTAATAAAAGGAGTAGCATAATTAATAGACACTACACAGAAAAAATGGATCCTTGGCAACCCTGACAGTGTTGCTGTTTCCTCCTCCTTCTTTATTGTTTCCTGCATTCCCTTAAAAAAAAGAAAACTGGTGCCCTTAAAACACAAATGACGCATCTAAACACCAATGTATGATCAGGAAAAAGAAACTCTTGCTTGCTTTCTTTAAATTAATTTTGGGTCTGATAAATGCCTTAGGTTAAAGTACCCACCAACTGAAAGCCCTTCAACTGCTTGGCCTGCCCTTCTAACTCATGTCCTGACTTAACCATGACAAAGAGGGCCTTTTTGCAGAATGTGGTACAGCTAGGGTCACGAAGATGTACAACCAGCACAGAGTCACGAGACTGTTCTCCACTGAATTAGAGTTTCAAATACCAATAAAAAAAGGCATGCAGGAAGATTCCTATGAAGTACTCACTTAAAAGTTAAAGTCCTTAATACAATCATGTCAGAAAATTAAACAGATTTCCTTTCTGTCCTCCTCAATGAAGGCAGTAGAACAGACAGTAGATACAAGGGACACAAAGATGTTAAGATAAAAAATATGATCAGACTAGCTGTATATGACCAGAACTATATGCTCTGAAGTTCATCAAAATCATCTGTAGCCTGGAACATATCCCAGACTGGAAAACCAAAGACCAGAACCCAAGCTTGCATTTGAAACAAGGAGTTCTCAAAGAATTTTACAAACAGGTTCCCATCTTCCTCCGCCTCCCAAGCCCCCATCCTAAAAAGTGAGTGAAGTCAACATGATGACAAACACCACATTCCCTATGTAAAAGTTCTCCCTTTTGAGGCGATGCATGTACTGTGACCTCTGGGGGTGCCTTTTCACTCTGAATATCAGTGCAGGCTGTCAGGAGTTCAAAGAAAGGCAAGAGCAATAAAAGTTAGTTGCTGCCAAGAATAATTGGTATGTGCGTACAGAAAAGAATGTGCAACGTGCCTTGCTATGACAATGGGTTGCAGGCATATAAAGGATGCCAACACTAAAGAAAGAAGAGTAATTAGTGCAGAGGAAGAAATGAACTCTTGTTCACGCTTGTATCAATAGAGAACACTGAAATCTTTGCCTGTGAGATAATGTCCATCTCCTTAAACAAACACATGCGTTCCCAAAGGAAGGCGCCCTTCAGAGATAAAAATCAGACCGTACAAATTGACAGAAATGTGTAAGGGGGAATGCTGCTTTACAGGCAAAGACACAGATCAGAGCATGCAACAAGTCCTTTTTCAGCATTGATATTTCTGTCTCTCTTCTTAAAGAAGTTTTATGTTCTCTCTGAACATAAAAAAAATAATCATGAAGCCTTTAAGCACATAATTACAGTTGCTGTTCTAGAAGAGAAGGCAAAACACCTTATTTTTATTCTGTATATTAAAAAAAAAGGAAAAAAGGTTGTTTTCTCTCTGACTTATTGCATATTAAGACATATCCATAACTTAAATGGAGTTCCCTCTATTCTGCTCCAAGAGTTTTTTACCCCAAGGTATTGGCCATAGCAGAAAAAGAGTAACTAATAGCATTGAACCAGATAAAAAAGGTTTTTGTTTGTTTTTGTATTAAAATCTGTTAAAAAAAAAGAGAGAAAACTTTTTCTCAATTGTAATATGAAGTAAGCTTCCTTGGAGTTAAGGGGTTAAGGGGTATGCAAATAGTTTCACAGCTTCCACCTATCTCAGCATTCTCCATTATCACAGTATCTGGGCAGACACTTTATTAATCTTCACAACTTCTAAAAAAAATCTATGCAATCACCGTTTTTTCATTTTAGAGTAAGGAAGCTAAATCAAGATGCCCAAGGTCACAGAAGACACCAAGGGCAGAGCCTTGTATGAGAACTGAACTTGCTTCTCTGGAGTTCTTGGTAAACATCTCCATTTTCCAAATGTTCTCTCTACCTGACTTCAGTGCAGTCTGGTAGAGATTAGATTTGCTGCAAAGTTACCACAGCACACACACCAGGGACAAAGAGCAAACTGGAGATGACTGTACATTCTGACTACATACTTAAAATAGAGGAAAACAGTCTCCAGCTCCCCACTAACAGTTTATTTACAACGCTCCCAATACTTATTTAATAAATAAGAAGTGGATGTTAGGCAAATGTCTATGTTTATAAGTATGGGTCAAAAATCTCTTACAGAGAAGTACAATACCAGAGAAAATGTTGCACGATCAGAAAATCATTCTCACTATTCCACAGCTTTATAAATAATACAGCTGATTACACTGCAGTTCTATACTACAGGAGTAGTAGCTGGGAAGAAACTTGCTAGTTAAAAAAGAAAAGGAGGTGTAAGAATGGAAAAAACTTTTCACATCAACCCCAGGATACGGGGTTTCTCTGTAGACTTCAATCTGTGATGACCAAAGAGAAAGGAGAAGTGCTTTGTATGCTTGCAGCTAAGAGGGATATGCATCCCACTCTTCCAAACTTTTCATTTCTCTTTTCTCCAGTCTCTGGATCAAGTCAGGCCAGCATAGCTAAGAACCATGTGCTCACCAAACAGTGAGGAATAATTCATAGAACCAAAAGAAATTGCTCTACTAATTGTCCAGATACTATTGGCTATTAGCACCTTTAAAGTGCTCTTAAACATTAGCAAAAGTGAAATTTCTAATAGGAAGGTACAGAACACAGTCCGAATCTATCGAGTGCATTTCATGGTCCATCTGAAACATTTCTCTCCTGTTCTTCTCCTCCTACATTGCCACTGAAGGTGAAAATCAGTGCTTGGGCAAACTGTTACTTTCACAGTTGCACTTGTAGCACAGCTCTTGAATTCGCAAATTGGCAGAAATGAAAATGTACAGTTTAGGACACTGAACTCTTGCCTTTGGTTTGGTAAATGTCATCAGAATTTCATGAAAATAGAGAATGAGGGTACCCTCTCCAACTACCAGTTCTGTGTATGGCTGCAGACACTTACCAGATTTCCCTGTTGCGTTGGAGTGAGGGTTAAAGGAGATTCTTAATCTTTATATAATGCTTTACCTAATCAACAAAAACAATAATAAGAATGGAACCAAACAAAAACTCAGATTTAAAAAACCCTCAGACTTTGGATCTAGATCTAGTCTTCATACATAGTAGCACAGTCTGAACTAGAACATGGCTACTTTCCCTTTTAAGGTAGTTCAGATCTGGGTCCAAATCTGTGCCTCAGACATCTCTAAAAAGTGAGAGGGGTACATGCACAATTTGCAAAATCCCATGTTAATACCTCTTGAACCTCATGACCCCAAATCCAAATGGTACTTAGCTTTCTCTATACCTGGTATTAGGAAGACTGCTCCTGGAATATGATCTTGAGCTCTGATGTCCTCATTTTAAGAAGGATGTCTTAGATGAGAAACAGTTCACAAGAGATGATACAAAAATAATTTGAAATCTAGAAGCAGTACAGAAAGATTGACAGCTTTGAGAACCTCTCTTCCTATCCAGTTTAGCCAAGAAAAGGTTAAGAAGTGACTTTATCTAAAAGCACCTATATCAAGAGTAGTCTTTTGACAGTATTTAGCAGGAAAGGCGATAATGAGATCTAATAGTTTGAAAATGAAGATTGACAAATTCAAACTATAAATAGGGCACTTAAAAAAAAAAAGCAGCAAATAGGGAGGATAATTAAGCATTGAAACAACTTACGTAGAGGCCTTCTATCCCTTTCATCACTTAAGTCTTTACATGGAGAGAAGAAATCTTTCAGCATAACATGCTCAAACCCTTACTGAACTTAAAGGCTACTATAACTCAGGTAGTAACAAATTATTTTAGAAATGCATAACGGTCCCTTCTGGCTCAGCTATGAATCTGTATACTTTAAACGGTGGTTCTTAATGTGACTATTACTGCATACTGAGCTAAAAAACACTATACTGACATGTACCATAACTAGTAAGGCTATGTAAACGTGCTTCGCATTGTTTATTATCTGATACACCGACTTTGTGGAAGGATATTCCACAGATGCTTAATGATTAATCTTCTATGTTTTTACACTGTAGCACATCAGACTGGTGTGGAAGTATTAATGGGATGAAAGCCTCCTTGCAAGTTTAAAAATATGCCAATCAAAACAAAATAAAAAAAAATAAAAAATCGAGGCAAAAGTTGAATCACACCTAAAATAGCAGATAAAAAAGCTTTGACTGAAAGGAAACCCTTTAAACTTCACACTTTACCTAGCATGCCGGCTAGCTGATGGGAAGGAAGCTGGTAGTAAATACACTGAGTGCCCCACCTCTTTCAGTATCAAGGGTCTCCGCCTTCCCGTCTTGTGCATCTGCTAAACCCAGTTGGGAAGGCAATAATTAATTTGAAAGCCAGCCATGATCCTAGGTTTGGAAAGGGCAGCGACTCCCAATGAAGAATTAAATAGCACCAACTAATGGGATGAAAAGGAAAAAAAAAAAATCTCGGGCTAAAAGCCACGGTGTGGAGAAGCACTGCTTCTGTGTCTGATTTTTTCCTCTAAATTTTTGACATAATCTTCAAAATGCGTTCTAAGTGCCACAGCAAGTCCTCCCTGGACTGGGGAAAGAGGCCAGCAGCCACATGCACAGGCAGGCATGCTCTGGGAGCTCTGGAATACTGGCAGAGGCCAGAGCCAGGCAGAAAGGCTGCGGTGCCAGCTTGCATTCCTGCGCATCAGAAGTACAACCTGGGCTATGCTGCAGAGCACAGGCAGAAGGGAGCAAGAGGCAACAGCAGGCAAAATCACGACTGTGCAGAAAACAGCATGGACAAGGAGTGATCCTGGGGCAGTGCAACTCACTGGCCTGCAAGCGAGCAAGCACAGGATTACTGAAGTGCTGGGAGAACAGTTTGCATCCAGAAAGGAATGTGCCTGAAGATTGCTGAGGACAGGAATGAGAACATCTCATGATAAACATGGACTTTTTTTTTTTAATAGACTACCTCAAAGACCATTTCCTTTTCTAAAATCCCAAAGACATCTGTGGGTTAGCAACACAAAGTTAGTTTGCTGCTGACCTTGTTGCTGCTTGTTGTTCAACTACCCCAGGAATGTGACACCTGAAAAAAGTTTTCTTAAAACCTCTCTATTTACATCAGAACTGTTTCCTCTCTAAAAAGGAAAATTCCACACTTCCTCATCCCCGCCCTATCTCACTAATTCACCTCTCAATGGCCAACAGCCCTTGGCCTTTCCTATTCCTCAAACATTAAATCATTTCAGTAAGGAAGTGCCTGGCTCTTGCCTCGCCCCCAGCTCCAGCTTTTGTTCCAATGTCAGGGATGTGCCCTTCCTCCTTTGCAGCATCCTTTTGTGCACAGCTAGGCCCTTTCTTCCTCTTTCCCCACTGCTTCTGTCAGTGCAGTAGTAGTGTGTCTGGGCACCAGGAGCATTTACTACTGAGACCCGTAACAGCCTAAAAAATACATCTGTCACAGTTTGTGAAACTGACCTTGTGCCACAGCACATCACTGAGAAACTCCCACTACTTGGACAGATGCACAGTGCTTCCCATCAAAATAAAACCTCCATGTTTTTCCCTGTCATGAGAAATAAGCCCAAACTTTGATGAGAAGTGGCAGGGGGGAGATGACAGAAAATAACATCTGCGCTGTAATTGAGTGAATTCCATTGTTTAAAAATAATATAGAGAGAATCAAACTAGCAAAAGCTTAGAAAAAAGTCTAAAGCCAAGGGCTTCCCCCACTTCTCTTCCATGAAAATAAATAAATAAAATCACCCCCTCACCCTGCCCCGCACCCTCCTCAGCTGCAGGAGGCATGCCTCCGCACTGACACTCACGCAGGTGTGCTGGCAGTCTGATCGTGTCTTCCTCCATCCTTATCGCTCGAGGCACTGGGACATGTAGTGGTGTCGAGGAAGTGTGATTTGGTACCGGGCTCGCTGGAGGTGTGTAGGAAATTCTTTCCTGCTGTTAAAAAGAAAGCAAGGGGGAGAGGGTAGAAAAAAAGAGAGGACAATGTAAACTTTGGAACAGAGGTGTGAAACCAAGCCGGGGAGGGGGATGCAGGAGGAGGGATGGAGGGGTATGCATGGTGGGGCCAAACGGCACCGGGGGTCACGGCTGGACCACAGCCTGCTCCGAGCCTGCAGCCAGAGACTGAGCAGCTTTTACAGTGATGGTTTTAATTTTCAGGAGGCCCAAGAAGTTTCCAAGGGTTTTCTCAGAAATTTGCTAGGGGAGGAAAGGGAAGTGACACAGAAGTGGGGAGCCTGAGTGGGTTTTATGTCGGTGAAAATCTGACAGCAACAACATTATATGTGCAGGCGTACTGTTACAGAAAGCACTAAAAACACTTAATCTTGTGCTAACAAAGATCTGAGCTTGTTTATTAAGTATTCAACAGTTCACACCTTCAGAGCATTTTAAAGACATTGGTTTTCTGCAGCGAAGACAAAACTAAACTATCACTGAAAAGTACCCTATCTACCACTGAGTAATGTGGCACTTTTTTTTTTCTTCCCACCTAAACTAGTTACCAGCACTTTCTTTGAAGTAGTTTATCTTGCAACCAAATAAATCAGCATACAGAAAGCAGCTAAGCAAGGACAGCAAAATAGAGTTAAAGGACAATCTGCAAATGTTGTGTTAGGTTCATAATTGTCACTTTATTTATTTATTTTTTTTTACTAATGAAAATGTCTGCCAAGAAATTCAAGACTGAAATTTCATCCGATCTGATGGGAAAACTCTTCCATATTCTAAACATGACCTCCAATCACAAAATAAATTTTACCCTTTGTAAATAAACATAGCCACGATTCAGTAGAAACATAAAGAAATCATTATCATATGTTTCTTGGAAGGCAGTGAATATTATGCCCCAGAATTGGGCTGCCAACATTTAATGATGGCAGTGCAAAGAGCGTGGATTTACATCCACATTCTGTAGAAGCAAAAGGAGCTGCTTTTGCTCCCAAGTGTTTGCAGGACAGTATAGGTGCAACTCCCTACCCTCACCCTGATCTCTGGCAAGTGGAAATGACAAGCCCTGTTGGAGGAAGAAAAAGTAATCACTTCCATTACAAACTACAACATTATCATGGCTGTGCAACAGGGAGTTGGACTGACACTGATAGAGGCACCTGTACAACATAACATTAGCACCCTCACTGCCAGCAAAGGGAAGTAGAGCTTTGTACAATATGAGTAAATAAATATACTAAACAGAAAACTCTTTGGGCAGACTAGGTGACATGTCCAAAGAGAAAAGGGCCATGCAACACCTGGAAAGTCCCGTGTCTCTCAGCCACTGCTTCTAACCAAGCCCAGGTCAGCCTGGCATAAGGTGCTGCTATCAGGTACCTGCTCAGGTAGAAGCAGGAGTCTCACCTCAATGTCTGGATTCCCACCACTGTACTTTATCTACCGCTGCTGACTGTCAGATGGAGAATAAGCAATCCATTTTAACACTACCTGTTCTGGGTTTAGGCTGAGTGGGATGGCGGGCTGATTCTCACTCCACCACCACTACGTTGCTAATTCTGTGAGCACAGCCTCCCTGGCTTTCAGCATACTACTTTGTACCACAAACTGTTCACTTTTATGTTCCAGTCTTCCACAGTGTCCTTCAGTGTCTTACTCTGTCCACTCAGGCTCGGCTTTTGTCCATCAGCTCTTATGAATTTAGGTATTCTTCATCAACAGGGATGTTCACTAGGACATGCTTGAAAGACACACCTGTGGAGCTTTCTGCTCCACAGCATTCTGCTTCTAACTTACACAGTTCATTCCCTGACCTGAAATGGCTGGCACTAGGCCTCACACTCCTGGGAGGTTCAGATCCATGCCCAGAGCACATCCTGCAGCCTCACTGGGAATTTGCACCTTCTCATCAGTGGTGTACATACGAGCGATTAGCAACAAGACCAGCCACTTCCTAGCATTTCCTGCTGCGATCCACAGCTCAGATAATCGAACCACACTGCAGCTGCTCATTTTGTTTATAGAATATTTATAAAAAGAGGAACACTTCTGAAACACAGCCACACAGATGCTTGCCTCTGCAAACAGGCACTAGAGGACAGATGGGAGACCTGAAGTCCTTTTCCCCCTGGAGAACACAGGGTGCAGACCGACCTCAGGTCCCACTTCATGCTCACACAAATACTCAAATCACCACTGCAAAGTCAAGTGCTGAGCATCTTCAAAGGGCCTTCTCACTGGCCAACAGCAGGAGGAAAGTAAAAGAAGCAGACAAAACTAAATCCAATGCATTTCCCTCAACACCCAGAAGGTGCTATACCAAAACAAGATGTAATGCATGCAGTACAAGCTGCCTTTCCCTCAGCACTGATTAACCTCCTAAAGGCGTATGGTAACCCGATTAATACCAAGACAGTTGCATGGAGATGTACTGTTTTAAGTAAATACATTTGATTCATTGTTTCCTAGTATTCATAAGAACAGGACAGCAGAAAACAAAAAGAAGTTGTGGAAATGCAGACTCATTCATTCTGTCCCAGTTATTTTTTCCACACAACTTAGATATCCACAGTAATGTGTGAATTGGTAATATTTGCAGAAAACATTTTAAAGGTACAAAGGGGAATTAGTTCTCTGGCTCTTATTTGTGCCTTTGAAATGTCCTCTCTTACCAATTCTGCATTTTTTCCAGCACCTTTAACCCAACTATCAAAGCAATCTGCAGACATTAGGTAAGTCTTTTTCTTTTTATTAGACACATAGGCAACCTGAGTTACAGAAAGAGCAAAGCTCAAATGAGCTAAGTAATTTCAGAGTTAAGCTGTCTTGAAAAAAGACCGCATGTGCCTCTCAAGTGCAATAGACTTAACAAGTGCATCCTGAAAGAGTGGCCCTCGTAACTGTCCTGGCCAGATTTCCAAAAGGTGTGGAATAGTAAAGTCACAGGGAGGTCAAGTCACTGGGCTCGTGAAAAAAAATTAACATCATCCCTGTTTGCAGCATGAGTCAGTAACATGGCTGGAAGCAGAACTGCAAACATCATTCCAGCCCTGCAACCTACCATAGCTCCGTGCTTCAACCATACACAGCACCCTGCCTACACAAGAGTGTGAATGCATGAGGTCACACATGCTTCTCCAGTATTTTTGAGGCTCTTAAGAGTCACGCTTCCACAAGATATCTGTTGTCTTCATACCAGTGAAAACAGATTGTTTGAGAACGGTTGTGGAGTTGTGAAGATAAAAAACAAGTGGTACTTTTCCTACAGGATCCATCAAACAAAATATGGCTGGTATCTCATGCTCTTAAGGTTATGCAACCAGATACTCTCCTACAAGAACTTTTTCTGAAAGAGTTTCGTAACCAGTTAGTTAAATATTTTCCTTTGCATTAAGGCCAAGAATAGATGGTTCAATGGTAGGGTTGTTCAAGCAACAGCTTGGGAGGCAGGATAGGTAGTACAGGGAGCAGAATCAGGATGAACCTCATTGTGTGTACTTGAGCCTTGCTGCAGTTTAGTCTACTAGTAAAAGAGGCTAAGTCAATACACATTTGTTGTGGTCCTCAGATTATTGGCGATGAGTGCTAGGAAAGAGTTTGGCATTATTGCATTCCAGATTCACCATGCGCCAAGGGACTCTAGAAACACTTAAACCCACAAGGGATCAAATGCTCAGCCCCAAACAACTAGAATCTACAAACAACTTCAAAAAATAGCAGATCCCTAACATTTTGCAAGTAGCCACAACGCAGTAGATAAAACAAATGGCACCTTGCCTGCTGTGATAGTTTTTGAAAGGCTTTCTTTAGCTCACACTGAGTCAGGGAAGTTTCACCATGAAATGTCACCTTGATTACAGGAAGTCAGCCTTCACAGAGTTTACTCTAGGGGTTGCTCCAGTGGCTGGTGCTCCAACAGTATCACTGAGACAACCACCCAGGCAGGACTGCTGAGACCACAGAATGCTTTCAGCTGCCCAATCTAGTAGGGACTGATTTAGATATATGCTTAAGAACCAAGACAAGGTACCTTTTTTTCTTCTTTGTACTAGGAAAGTACGAAATACTAAATATCCAGGTGCTGAGAAAGCCTCAGATCAAACCATCCTGTCTAAAAAAAGTAAGGTAACTTAACAAGCTGTATTGATCATGACTACCTAGTGGAAGTGTACTTAACAGCTGACCAGACTCCTGAAGCCACTACACACTGATTTCACATTGAAGAACTGAGGTAGATCCTTTACAGACAAAACCTAAACAATTAGAAAATTCTGGTTAGGAACACAAATTGTTCATACTGCCGGGTTTTAAATATACATGTATATCCAAATCGTAAAATTAAATTTGTAGTCGCCTTTTAATAATAGTTAAAAAAAGTTTAACAGTTGAGGACGAGTGACATTGCAATTAAAAAACAACTTCACACCTTTGCTAAATGTACACCCTCCTAAACTCTGAAACAGTGACCTTCATTACAAAAGTTCTCCAGCTTGCATTCTAACAGTCTTGTCCCTTTATTAAGTCTTCTCTGATGGCATGCACAAAAGACATATAATTTCACATAAATTAAAATAAAATACATAAAGTATGGTAAGCAAGCCCCTATGTTATCCCAATGACATGACATTGAAATAGCTGGATTGAGTGGTATGCCAAAATGACTTTTTTATTTATTAATAAAGCAAAGAAATATGTTACCAATGCAGCAGCCTCCAGGAAATCAAAATGGCCAATGTTGTCTGCAAATACGCTACGTTGGATATAAGGCAGCTGACTTATCACTGTGTAAAAACCTATTCCTGTACTTAATGCAATGATATTACAAAAGGCAAGTCAACCAAGAGAGAAAGTTGATATGCACTTGCCACCCAGGCTGCTGGTGTGCCTCCATCACTCTGCCCATCTCATTACATTTCCTGCTTACCCTAGCTACTCCAAACGGCCAAGGCTTCCTCCAGCTTCCCATGAGAAGTGGGTGGTACCACTAGGTGGAGATATGGAAATTTGGGTTGTGGTAACTATTGGGGGGCAAACAATTAGAAGTAAAAGAGCAGAACATTACCTGTTGTGTCCTCACAGGCTGTCCTTACTCATTGAGATGCTGCTTTAAAGGGAAGCTCCCAGCTACCTGGGTATCATCCTATCACCCTACTCCAGTTCCTCACCTGTGGGATGCGTTCAGAGAGGGCAGCACTAGCAGGTGTGCTGAGGTTTTGGTGCCCTCTTTGATTCTGGGGAAGCCCTGGCTTAAAAAACCCTGAAGTAACACACTCTTGGATTGCGCAAATCCAGGTTTGAAATGTATGGTTGTAGCTCTCGGGACCACAGAAGCCAATGCTCTGCACGTAAAACCATACACCCCAAATCATGGAGGATGTTCAGCTCTGCAAGGACACATCACCAGGGCTTCCACCTCCTTCAGCAAACATATCTAGAAATGGAAAGTGGTAAGACAGGTTCTAGGGACCAGGAGCTGGGGGAGCCTGGAAGTCTGGGGCGGGGGGGCTGTCTTTGCTACTGTGGCTCTTCTTAGGCATGGGTGCCTTGGGTAAGTCAGCAGGAAAAAATAGCCTTGGAGGAGAGTGCTGCTGGTGGGAAGGAGCTGCTTGCAGGAAAGCCTCAGAGGGCCCTGTATTTCTGGGCACTCAAGAGGGCTATGCCAGCAAACCTGCCGAAGATTAGCACAGGAGTCGACAGCAAGAGAGCAAGCATCATTAGGGAAGAAAGTCAGGAGAAGAAGAAAGGGAAGGAAGATGTATGCAGTGTTCACCAGTGTTTTGTGTGCAATGCTACAGCTGGATATAAAAGTCCAAGAGACCACCCACAGTTACAGGGTCTAACGCAGGGAGGAGGGAGGAAATCGGAGCCCCTAAGAGTCTGTACAGCACTGGGTATACAAGTAAAATATTGTGGGATTTTGGTCAATGTTGTAGCTTGCATACTCTAACTGCTGCCAGGGAAGAAGGATCAGGCTCCAGAAAAAGAAAAGTAAAGCTCTGCAGTATCAGGGTATGAATTAAACTCTCCACTTCCCTCCCTTCCCCCAGTTGCTGTCGTCTCCTTAATTTCCATGGCAGACTTCTCCTCATTTTTGATCCCATTAATACAGCAATTCACGTCAAATCTATAGCAGCATAATCAGCACACTATCAGTAATTAGAGAAATTAAAACAAACACAGCTCTCTGGAATGGACCTTATGCAAAGCAGCACTGGGAAAAGATTAACATCTCATTTCCTGCACACAGGGAGCAGAGATTGTCTCAGTGACCTTAGTGATTTTGTGAAGTTCAGTTCCTCCCCGCCTCCTGCCTTCAGCCTGCCTCTGATGAAACTCCCAGCACAGGGGCAGGAGATGGCTACCCCCTCAGGTCTCAATCCTCACTCAGGCAGATAAAAGACAGAGAGGTGCAAAAGAAAGGGAAGGGGAAAGGAGACAGTAGGGAAGTTCATGCCTCTCCCAAAATGATTACAGCCACTGCTCTAATTAAATTTAAGTCTTACGGGCAGCAATATTAATGCATTCAAGTGTTGTGAGAAGGCAGCTTGCGGAGGTCAATCTTGTTGTTGAAAATGCCATGAAAGGGTTCTATTATTGTCTGAGCACCTCAAAATATCTCTAACAAGCAAACATAAATGAAGCAAGAAACTTGCTGAACCACATTCTCAAAAAGTATCTCTTCACTAAGGTCACTGCTAATATGGCGGAATAGAGGGTAGAAACAGGCTGAAGGAAGATAACATCAAGTAAAACTACAAGACAATACTCAGGCAAAGAGCTTAGTAAGATTTAAGAAAGGATTATTCATTTCTATGAATAAAAAAAGACTGTTGTCCATAGATATCCAAGGGAGGCATCATAAAATATATATGGGAGGCAAATCCTGGTTCAAAAATTGCAAGAGGAATTGTCAGACACCAAGATGGGAGTAAAGCCTTACCAAGTCGAAGCAGGAGACCCTTCCAGGCTCCGCAGAGAGGCAGCAAAGCTCACAATTGGCCCACCTGGCCTGCTACTTCAAGGCAGAAGTCAACCTTGAATTCAACTGCCTGATGTTAAGAAGAAACTCCAGCTCCCTGTGGTCTCCCCGGCTCCCTTCCACCTGTAACTACGAAGTTTGTGTTATGGGGTTATCATCTCAAATTTCTCTGAAAAATCTGCTGCTGACCTCCGTTCAGCCAAGATATGGTGAAAGTTAGCTGCTTCTGTGATCCAAACAGCAACCCCTTTTGCACCTAGACCATGATCCTGCTTGCACATGCTCTTAGCACAAAGCACCACAGAAGGCTCGAGAGAGAGGTTACAGCAGGGCTACAAAAACACGAGGCTTTAAAGTGCTGTGGACAGTGAGCAAGAAGCAGGGAGAGCAATTGAGAGACTTTCCAGGCTGAGATAGCTAGCTGCACACATCAGGGATTTTACTGCACTTTTTTTTGCATTCTCATTTGTAAAGCAGGGAGTGCTGGGGAGCTTCATCTCTAGCATATGGAGGTTGTACAACCCTGTCCCTGTGCATGGGAACTCACACCCTCAACACCCATCATGGGAGTCACGCACTCATCACTTGAGTGCAAAATTTCCGGAGGCCATGAAACTGAGATGGGAAAACAAAGGGGAAACACGGTATACAAGGAGCTGCCCTCTCTCATGTTACAGGAATGGACAATCCCAGAGCTACCCTGCGGTTTCTTCGGACTAGCATGGCAGCTCAAGTGTTTCCACTTGGTCACATTAGGGAGCTGTGAGGATACTGGAAAGCTGCAACATTTTTACTGAACCTACAATTACTATGAACAGGATCTTTCTTGATAGGGGATATTAAGCACTTCCATAGCGCAAACCCCATGTCAGAACCATCACACGGACAAGTTCAAGTCATTCACTGCCATGGATTATCCACGTGCCCACCAGTCAAGCAGAAAACCCAGGGGAGAGTAATTCGTGTAAAAGTCACAGTTTCTTTTAATCATCAGTCATTAATAGAAACAAAATTCTTGAGCAGCTACAACATTGCAAAATACACATGTTTAAAATACCATAAGTATAAGAAATGGCCTATCTCAATCCTGTTGCATGGCTGGACTCTGCTCTCATCTGCACCTGCAACGTTCTCCAGTAGCTTTCTGTAAGCAGCAATTCTGGTCCTGATTTAAACCATTGGAAGTAAAGTCCACATAGGCATCTCACTCAATCTTTACCTTCCCCAGCAGTCACTTAATTTTACTCTCTCCCCATATCTACATGAAATCAGTTGGAACCTGAGGGTGAACGGTGTGTATACCTGTTTGAAAACAACTTGCATCATGATATGCCATAATTATCTTGTAACTGTTATCACTCAAAAGTACAGGCACACCCAAAAATCAGCTACTATAACAAACTGAAAAAAAGTTGTTTGTGTGTGATCAGGTAGGTGCCTGCCCTGGTAAGTATGAGAACGTGTCCTCTTCAAGAAGGTTATCAACTTCTGGAGGCACTGAGAAAGCAACCCTGACTGCAGGCTTGGCTTCTGGCACTAGAAGACCACTTCAGACCAGAGAACAGTTGCACCAACTGACTATCCCACAAAACTATAGTTTAACCCTGCAGGGTTGAGGTCTTTACAACTTACCTCACCAGCAAAATGAAACACATGGCATACACTGCACCACCTCATATCCATGATGGCATTTTATTACACCTCAAACTTCCCAAGAAAAAGGACATACCAAATAAATACCCAGAGAAACCCGAGGGTGCCATGACAGGGTCTAACCCTACACCTTACAGTTGCTGCTCCTGAAGGTTCAAATGGTACAAAAGCAACTCAGCATAGGCAGCCAGGCAGAGAATGTGCCATACCCTCCTGTTCAACACCACCTCTAAGTAGGTAAAGGCAACTTTCCAGAGGGAATATAGGCCAGTCCTCCCTCTCCTCCCCCAGCCTGGGAAGAGGAGAGCTATAATAAGGGCTGTTGGTGAAAAAACAGGCAGACCCACTCGGGTGCTCAGGTAAACCGAACAGAATCCAGGGAGAGAGAAAGACAGCCACATAAAATACCCATTCTCAAAGATCTTCTTAATAAGCCAGTGCAGAAAGAAGTGGAGATGGATATTTGCCACAACAAAATATCAGGTCGATTCAGATTATTTGAACCCCAGCATACTGAATGCAGAGGGAGTTCCTAAAAAGGGCCATACTTCCACTGACCTTGTCTGCTGTACAGAAACTGGATATGGAAGAAACATCAAATTACAATCCTTCCCTCCCACTATCTTACACCTACTCCAGCCACTTACTTTAAAGTGAACAACATGAGATCAGTGTGACTAAAAAGGAAACTCTAACAAAAGAGTATATAAAAAACAGCTGGCAGGATTTCTCGTAGAATATTGCATCCTGCACATTTGGTGGCTTCTCATTCTGCATTTTATCCTATATGCACATATATATATACACACACATATATACACACATCTCCATGTATACAAGAAAGACAACTATTACAAGAGTCAGAAGGTCTAGCTTATAAGGAAGGAATAAAGGAGCTACAGAGACAAAGAGGGATATGACAGATACAGCCCAACAGCCAAAAGGAAATAAAAACAAAGGAAAGGAAATATATACTGTGAAGACATTGTAGAAGGATGATTAAAACATTAAGATTCAATGGAAGACCACTGAAGGAAGCTGAGTTACATCAGAAGAAATAAAATCTGCAGACAGGTTAACCTGTAAAAGAAACATTTTTAGCAGCTACTCAACAACTTCTTTAGCAAGCTATTTAACAGCTTTTTGAAGGTCCCTCCAGACAGCAGTCTGTGAGTATCAGAATGCACACTAGAAGAAACTGAGCCTTCTGCTGATCTGATCAACACATCAGATACAAACCATTACTTAGAAAAAGTAAATAAACCACCTTGGAAGATAGCTTGAGGCACAGCAAAATCTTTTATTTCCTCCAAAACATGGTCCTTCCAACACAGAACCATCAGCATTGGCAGAACTTTAAGGAGACTTTTTAAATATGTTTGTAAAGAAACAACTGGCATGGCATATCTGATTTAAAAGAAGAAAAGATGAGCTTTCACATGGGCTTGAAAAGAAGCTGAAGATTCCTAGCAAGCCATCCTTTTAAGAAGAGGTGATAGGATGAGAGCAGGGACTGAATTTAACAATATGGTCTGTATTCTGGGGACAATGACAGGGTCGAGTGATGTCTCTTTATTAAACGCTTTCTCCTCCACTAATGCTGCACACTCTAATGATCTGGCCATTAGCATTAACAAATCTGCAATGTCCCTGCCTGGAGCTAATAAGTAATGAACTAAGCGGGTGAATATTCTGTTGTGTAAGGAGCGCTATTAGCAATCCTTTCCCAACTGCTCTGAAAACAAGAGATGCCTTCCAGGTACGACCTGTCCATGTGACAGAGTACATCCCACACAACCCTCACGCTGTGGAAATTCCACAGGCACTCCCAGCACTCCAAAGGGGAACAAGAAGTGGATCACCCGCTGCACAGTGCTGCTGCATGGGGCTGGGCAGCAGGTGCTGCACCACGGGGTGCAAGACAAAACATGCTCCACAGAAGAGGCTTGAAGAAAAATGGTGAAAAGGACAGGAGATGGGAAGTTCTGTTCCAAAACTCACTCTAAAAAACAAGTTGTGGCATTACCACAGCCCTGTGAACCTCTGTTGTGCCAGGGAGGCAATGGGATAACGCTGAGCCCACAGGCCTGTCAAGCCTTGGGATGGCTAAGTGCAAAATCATCAATTTAGCTATTCTTCTGCTATTGCTTTTCCTGGTCACTGAGTACCCCAACTTTTAATTGTTCCTTTCAGCCTCCGCATTGTGTTTTGTTCTTCCTCAAATTATTATTTTGTTCTAGCTTATAATCCCAAAACATTGGTTATGACACTGCTCCTGGCAAAAAAGAAGTGCTAAAGTTTCTCTCTGGTTGTCTTTGGCTTGTTTTCACAACAAAGAACTGCTAGTTCATACCGGAACGGACACTGCAGTGAGATCCCCTCCACCGTTACCGTAAGACTGCTGATGAGCTGCAAATATTGCCTCACTACAGGAATGACAAGCTTGGGAAGTGAGCCAACTGAAATCTTGTAAATCGATGTCATCTTTAAGAAAAAGAGTGAAATGCTAGTTCTGGGCCAATTTTGGCTCAATATGAAAGCTTGTTTATGGGCCCCACCACCATGCTATATCTACATAGGCCCCATAACATCATTACCGCTTTCCTGCAATGAAGAGAAGTGTTCTTACACTCACCTTTAAAAGCAGAGAGACCCAAACACAAGGAGACTAGGCGATTAGCCCATCAGGAGCACAGGGCAAAGCAAAAAGCTACTTTGACACCTTAGCAGGTAATATTCTCTCCTAAGAACACTATCAGGATCTAAAACCAGCTATTACGACGTGACCATTACACCGTGATAACACCCGGAGGCAAACCAAACCATAGTGCTGTTGTTCAAGGTGCTGCAGAAACACAGCAAAGGATAGCCCCAGCCCTCGAGAGCTCAAAGACAAAACAGTTGAGATGGAAAAGCACCAGACGAAGAAAACCTTTTGAATCCTATTTTACAATCAGGAAATGGAGGTGCAGGAAGTAGCAGGAAGTTGCCTACTTCCCATCCTGACTCTACCCGCAGTGTCGTGTTTCTGCGGTTACACTGCTGCTCTGGTAACAGAAGGACAAAGATGAAGGGAAAAGCTGACTTCAGGGAAATCAGGCAGGCGAGGTGGCATGCAGGTATCATGTAAACACCCTCAGAAGGCATCATTTCATTTTGCATTTTAATATTGATTTTAAATACCCCTCAACCTCCAAAAGCACTTCTGACTTCTTAATGCTCCTCCTTGCCAAAGCATCGACCAAAACCTTCTGACAAGCACGTAGCAGAGCTCATCTGCACAAAAGAGAGCCGTGAGCCCATTCCAGAAACATGTCCCTCCTCTGCCACAAGAATCGGGACAGAGGCGCCCCAACCCTTCCCCCAGTTATGCAACTCCACAGATCCAGCTTGGAAGGCAGGTTTCCCTACCCGACCCAACTGTCACAGCACAAGTGCCTTGAAAAGCAGCACAGCATTTCTCAGGCACAGGCAGAGCAAAAAAAAAAAAAAACAGAGGGCACCAATCACCCCCACCTAACCAAGCAGGGTGTGTTTAACACCCGAGCTGCACTGTGAGACTGTCAGGGGAGATGGGGTGGAGAGGGGGAACCACAACAAACTGCTTACAAGAATCACGACAAAATGCTGCTTCTGCTCCTACAACCAAGAAGGTGGCCGGGACAATTGCCCAGCACATTCCCAGCATCTGAGGACACACGTGTTCATTCTAGCAAGCGTCCCCCAGCCCTTCCCACCACACACCCTTCCCCACAACCCTGCTCACACATAGCAATGGCTGAGGTTTTCGTTAGGGGAAAATTAACCGGATTTTTTTTATTTTTTTTTCAAGCTGGCAACAAAGATGTGCGACTTTTCCTGGCATTTCTCCTGTTTATACAGGACCTGCCAAACCGGTTGTGTGATTTTTATGCTGCTTTCTTTTCCACAAAGTCCTTCGAAAGGCAGAATAACAGAAAGCAAATAAGGAAAAAGTTTGGTTATATAGGTCCAAAGATCAACCCTTGGTAATACAGTTGAAAATCAAAAATTAACTAGAAACTTCCTAAATTTATTTTGAATAACCAAAGTTGTTTATGCTTGTTAGGACTATGTCAAAGCAGAGCAGTTGCTCTGACTAGTGAGAGGCAGTCCTACTTCTAACTGTTTAACATCCAAACAGGTAAGGTATGCAGCAGATAAAATGGAAAATGAGGCACGGACCAGTCAAGTGAGTCGCTCTAGGTCACACAGAGCCAGGGAAGGAAAGCAGGTCTTCTGATCATCCACCAAGCTCCATGGATATTGGGTCATGCCATTTCCCTATGTGCATGCGTCTAATTCCCAACCAAGGTTGGCCTAGTCTATGTGGGTATGGCTGCCTTACCTTCAGCACAAAATAGTTCCTAAACATGGAGAAGTATGCTGCCTTTCCTCCTACAATGCACTACACAAGCACTAATTATCCATTGTAACTGCCCAACGACAAATCCACTGCCAGGGATCTGAAGACCAGAAATGGTAACAAATTTTACAGTTCACATTTCTCTCAGCACCCACAAAAAACCAAAATATTCCAACAAAAATAGCTATTTCAATTGCTACATAACTTCTTTTATTTTTATTTTTTCAAAATAGCTTATCTTGATTGCAGTGGCACACTGTGCTGCTGCACTTTCCAAGTGGAACATTTGGTCTTTGACTCAGAAGAAACTTCTATTTTGATATTAATTTTGCTATCCACATTCAAAAACCTGAAGCAAAATGAAAAAAAAAAAAGGCAGCCATGCAAGCCTAGCTTTCCATTTGGAGCACTCTTGTCTTGTTCTACTCTCAGAATTTCCTCACAGGATGAAAACGCTACAGGCATAAAAAAAAAAATCAATCAAATGTATAAAACCGGTCACTCTACCTACAGGGCACTGGGTGCCCAGTGTTTACTCAGGTGTTCCCCTATCTTCTCAGATGGCACAGAAAGCACAGCTTTCTGGCAGAGAAAGCACAGCTTTCCCCTCCAGCACTGGGGTATTGTGCGGCTCTTGCCCATGAGGCCACCTAGTACGCAGGGAGCCTGTCACTCAGATGGCCCTGGTGTAACTGACACAGTAAATATTCATTTACACTGGGCTGTATAACAAAGGATGAGATAAAACCTTGAGCAAACAAATGGGCAAAGTTCGAGCTTACAGCTGCTCCTTGTGGGCCACTTTGTACTGACACACCTGCTTCTTTGGCAAGTGGTTTTGCTCCCAAAGGCTTGGACTTTGCAAGGCTGCTGCAGCAGGGCTGGATGATGTGTTTATACAGAATCCGCCTGCCAGCCAGAAGGATCCTGAAGTGATTTACAAACAATTTAGGAGTGCTCACTGCACAACAAGTGAACAGGCACCACTGCTTAACAAATTGCAAGTAAAGAAACCACTAACCAGGTTCCATTTACACCAGGAACACAACTGTACGGGAGCTCTTAAATTGGCTTAGATGAGAACCACCAGCCCTCCTGACCCCGCACACTACCCGGGAACACCATCCCTATGACTGTAAGCTGTCTGAGCCGCACCAGGTCCCTCCCAGCACCCAGCAGGGCACAGGCACAGGCATAATGCAACCACCCTATGCAGAATCTTCTATAGCGTGCGTCTTTTGAGCCACTTCTGGGCTCAGGCACAGACACCCCACCCATGGGCACTGCGCTTCTTGGCACCACGAGAACACGGTCTGAATTAGCATGGTGCACGCTGTACATGTGATGGGATGATGTCCACGCAACAAACCGTGTTCACCATGCAAGCAGCAACTATTCCACTTGTCTCCTGTCTGCTAATCTGCTTCTACTGTGATCAGTGCTAACATTACATAGCTTTGTGAACTGCCACAAAAAACGTATTTCTTTTTTCCCCTTCTCCAAAAGCTTCTCCTCTTCCTATCCCCAAGGCCCCAGACTGGAAATGCTGAAACTACTAACACATTTAAAAGCAGAGTTTGTAAGGAAACCTCTAACTTTTTATTGGATTAGTTGGTGTCATTGTCAGAGTGGACAGGCTCCCAGGCAGAGATCCATCTTTCAACACATGCCTGCATGTGTGCACATACTGGCACGCTGTACATACATATCATTACATACCTCCACCGCAACTTTAACCTTAGTGTTGAAACTTATAGTAATGACCTGTGCTGAAACGCATCTAAACCTGTGAGTCTGTAAAAATAAAAGCAAGATCTTAGTCTTTGATGTTGAATGAACTAATCTTAAAAAAACTGTGAGTAAGCATTTGTGTTACTACTGACAAAAGGGAGCTACAGGTTTCGCTGAACACTGGAAAATACGGAAGTGGGAAATGGAGATACCGGTATCTTTAGTGAGCAGAACTACCTGCTCCTATTACTTGCAATAGCTGGCTGGTGACATAGTCTGTGATACATTGCAGCATGACAATAACCCTTGCCATAGCTAAGCCCATAATTACAGAACAGCTGAAAAAAATGCATCAACCCTGTGGGGAAAAGAAAATAAAAGAGCGAGAACAGAGATGCATATAACAATCTTGGCACAACAGAAGCGATCCTTAGATGTATACTGAGCTCCTCTCCAGGTTTGGGGAGAGAATAAGGAAGCCTGTTACTGAGAGGGAAGGATTTAAGGGCACATATTCCCTTGCACACGGAAGAAGAGAAAAATGAGATACGCTGCCAGCCCTAGCTATAGCACAGAACACAAAAGAGAATCACATCTCACCAATGGGCAGGGAAAGGAAACACGAGGTGCCCAGGAAGGCAAATGGGAGGAAACCCCATGAGCTCTCTGGTCTGAAGCAGCAAAGACTATTACCTTCAAGGTATAACCATGAAAGGTGTGAAAGTCAGAAAAAAAAAGCATTCTTTTATAAACATTTTTAATTAAAGATTTTTCTTTTCCTTTACGGAAACACAAAGCTCTAAGGGCACTAGACAGGCAGACTTCAGACAACTACAAATTCAAAAAAGCTTGCAAGTCCTAATGAACAGACACTGAAGTACGTTTGTGCCTACTAATACAATGAACAAAGCAAGTCTTTTTTCCTTAAAAAAAATAAATAAATAATGTATTTTACAACACCCACGTACCCTATCAAAATTAGTTCTTCTGCTTAAACGTAAATTTGTAGATTTCTTTTGGTCAGTGTGGATTCATTAACACCAGCTGCCTCTGAAATACTTAGACAAAGCCTAGACAAATTCTTTATAGAGAGACAACTCAATGCTAATCTTACGATAAAACTCATTGCTGTGCTGGTGGTCATATCTAGAGTTTTGTTCTCCTATATTAATTCAAAACAATTTATCTCAGTACACATTAGAAGAGACATTGCAGGTGCTGCAACAAACATATCACATGCCGTCAGTCTCAGAAAGTGGTGTATCAGCCTAGGAAAATCACCCACAGCAGGCATCCTTAACGAAAAGTTAGTGGTTTTTTTTTTTTTTTTTAAAACTGTTAGTTAATTTCAATTTATACTGGACTGCAACTTCCAGTCCAGCCAAAGCACAGGGTTCAGCAAACAACTGTAGGGGTTTAATTGCTGCTCCTTACCACCCTCCCATCAGCAGTCACTAACCCAGAGCAGATTAGGCAGAGTGCAAGTGCTCTGTACCCACTCAAGCACAAAGTCCTGCACTGGGGGGGGGGAGCAGTTCAAGCCCAAGCAGGAATGACCCCCAGGTTAAACAGAGCCATTTGGCTAGCAGCACAGTGACTGCATCAGCAGCTGCAGAGTTAATGTAACTATCACTGCTCTCTCTCAGCCAGGTCTGTAACTTGAGCTCCGGTAACAGAGGAGTTTCAGTGCTTAAGCTCAAGGAAAATGCAACACTCAGGTGGAGGGAAGGATATGCATATAAACAGGAGACAGCAGAGGAAAAACTGTAAGTACAAGATGAACTCTCAGAGCAGTGAGGACAAATCTTTAGTGGCCAGCCTCTCTTGAGATTGTTTTTTTCCACAAAACAGGTGCTAGTTACACCATACAATCTGCATCATTAAAACAAAAACCAACACACTCCCCAACTCCAAGAATTCTAGTGCAAATCAGACAACCTGTGTTTTGACATATTGTGTATACACTTAAAATACTTACCTCCCTCTTCCCCATTTCGATGCATGATCCCTAACCTCCTGGCAGCTAACCTGTTCAGCAATGAGGGTAATATCAGGTGCAAGCGCTTTGTTCCCTGACACAGATTTACAGGGGCAATTTGTATCATTAAAGAACATTAGCAGCCACATGACTATTTGCCTATCTTTTTCTTTACATCTTTTTCTACCTATCAGTTCCAGAAACTGTGAACACAAAAAATAGTGGCTTTGTTCACTTCACACACTGACACAAGGTCTTGGCCAAGAGTCAGTAAATCATCAGCACCCAGAAACGATCCATTGCTACTTTCTGAACATACACCTTAGGCTGTGGTTGCCCACACTAACTCCTGCATGACACACACTGGTGTAGATAGGGGAGGAAAAAAAAAAAAAAAAGCTTTGATGGCTGGGCAGCACAGCCTGAACAAGCTTTGAAAGTAGAAGCAGTACGGCCACATGAAGCCTTGCTGTCCTCACATTGCACTATGCTGAGGTTATGATTCCCTGGTGCACCTATACAAACATTGACCAAAATGACACCTCAGCCTTCAGAAACCTTCAGGTCTGTATAAACAATCCTTACCTCGTTATTCCATATGATGTGCAAACACTTCTAAGGATGTTTGTACAAACAGTAGCTGTCACATGCTGTTTTGTTGCTATCATTCAGCTAGAATTTAGAAGTTCAGAGTTTTATTCAAAGACCCCTGAAGCCCATGGGAAAAATAAATAAATAAATAAAACAGGGAGAAAAAACAAATGAGCTTTTCAGTTAGATTTTACTTACACTGATGCAACAAATCTCCACCACCACTGCAAACCCACTGAGTCGGGCTGAACTTTGGCCTCATTTTCTTCAAGTTTCATGAAAAAAACAGGCTTCCAGACAACTTGGACATGGTTTTGTCCCTTTACAAGTACTTGAACCATAGATTAAACAAACTTTGACTCTTCTTAATCTCTTTACCATGGGGATGACTGTTCGCACTTCTCCAGGCAGCTCGTTGCTGCTCAAGTGTGTCTCCTGTCACTCAGGGTAGGTTAAGATTTCAGGTGGGGGATTAGCAGCAGGGGCAGACAGATTCTTAAGAGGCAAATAACATTGTTCTCATGATGGCATTGTTTGCAAGGAAAAGCCACTGGAGGAATCTCCTCTCCCCCCCCAATTATGTCAAAGCAGAATTTTTTCAAGTAAAAATCTTGTCCAAAGTTTCTTGCTGCTGGCCTTTTGGATGAAATACTACAACATACTTCCTTTTAAACCACTGTCACCTGCTTCTATCAGACCACAAACATCTGATTACGGAACCCCTAATAAAGGCTCAGCACCAGACAATTTCAGGAGGTGACTAAACTGCCACAGTAGAACGGCTCCACCGCTCAAGGAAAAACCTGTTGTTACAGGAAGGGTTACAGCCACCTCCCTTCAGCCAGAGCTGGAAGAGACCAAGCCTGTCTCTCAGCACAGTCATCCTGCTAATGCTCACGCTTATTGCTTAATCCTATCTCGAAGTCCTGTGAAGCATCCTTCCTAGCAAAACATGAAATCAGCAGGATACAGAGATGGTTTATGGACTACATGCTGCTGAGCACAAGCCTTGCCGTTTGCATCAACAGTTAAATTTAATATAAAAGAAAGGGCCTGAAAGAAGGGACACTTTGCCCCACCAGACTGATGAGACCCTCTGCTTCTAACTCTTTTCCTTACTCTCCCTAGTCTTTTAGAAAGAGGAGTCACTTTCTCAGTAGTTAGCAGAGGGATGAAAATTGAGCTTCAACAGATGTTGCAGAGCTTGTGATAGAAAGTGATTAACATTTCCATACAGAGTACACATATAATCGCCATGGAGGCAGAGGAGCCTGGTTTTGCATGGAAGACCTCCTGACCCCAGGCAGTAACTCTGCCAAATCAAGCCAGGAGAATCACAGAATCACAGAATCATCTAGGTTGGAAGAGACCTCCAAGATCATCTAGTCCAACCTCTGACCTAACACTAACAAGTCCTCCACTAAACCAGATCACTAAGGGCTACATCTAAACGTCTTTTAAAGACCTCCAGGGATGGCGACTCAACCACTTCCCTGGGCAGCCCATTCCAATGCCTAACAACCCTTTCGGTAAAGAAGTACTTCCTAACATCCAACCTAAAACTCCCCTGGCGCAACTTTCGCCCATTCCCCCTCGTCCTGTCACCAGGCACGTGGGAGAATAGACCAACCCCCACCTCTCTACAGCCTCCTTTAAGGTACCTATAGAGAGCGATGAGGTCGCCCCTGAGCCTCCTCTTCTCCAGGCTGAACAACCCCAGCTCCCTCAGCCGCTCCTCGTAAGACTTGTTCTCCAGATCCCTCACCAGCTTGGTCGCCCTTCTCTGGACTCGCTCGAGCACGTCCATGTCCTTCTTGTAGCGAGGGGCCCAAAACTGAACACAGTACTCAAGGTGCGGCCTCACCAGAGCCGAGTACAGGGGGACAATCACCTCCTTAGACCTGCTGGCCACACTGCTTCTTATGCAAGCCAGGATGCTGTTGGCCTTCTTGGCCACCTGAGCACACTGCTGGCTCATATTCAGCTGCCTATCAACCAGTACTCCCAGGTCCTTCTCCGCCAGGCAGCTTTCCAGCCACTCATCTCCCAGCCTGTAGCTCTGCTTGGGGTTGTTGCGCCCCAGATGCAGGACCTGGCACTTGGCCTTAAACTTCATACAGTTGGCCTCAGCCCATCGCTCCAGCCTATCCAGATCCTCCTGCAGAGCCTTCCTTCCCTCGAGCAGATCGACACACGCACTTAGCTTGGTGTCGTCTGCAAACTTACTGAGGGTGCACTCGATCCCCTCATCCAGATCATCGATAAAGATATTAAAGAGGACCAGTCCCAGCACTGAGCCCTGGGGGACTCCACTAGTAACCGGCCTCCAACTGGATTTGGCTCCATTCACCACAACTCTCTGGGCCCGGCCATCCAGCCAGTTTTTAACCCAACAAAGCGTACGCCAGTCCAAGCCACGAGCAGCCAGTTTCTCGAGGAGAATGGCGGCAGCAGGTCAGCTAGAGCAAGGCTGGGATCAGAAAATACATCATGGCAATGAATTACCTGCTGATTAAAGCTGCAGGGTGATAATTTCAATTACCTGCAGCTCTGAAACCCAGCCTATAGGCAGATGGGAACAGCACCTCAGCTGCACAGCTCCTAAACTAAGCCATGCTCTCTGTGCCAGCTGCAACTTAAATCTGCAGAATGATTCAGGCTACAAGGGAGAGGAGTCTCTTCATCCCCAGCTGCCCACAGACAGGACAATGCTGCAGCAAGGCAAAGCCTGCAGTAGTAAAGCTGAGAGACCACGACACTGCCCTGGCTGCTGGGGTGCCATGCAGTACAGCCCAAGGGCAGGAGCAGGCTGGCTGTGTGGAGGTGCCCTACAAGCCCAGCCGATGGAAGGATAACTGTCATCCATGTTCATTACTTCTGGTTTCAGCCCGTGCGCTTTTGTTTCCTCTGTGGCTGTGAGAAAGTGGGAGCTCGCAGCAAAACATCCCTTTTGCACCAATTAAGTATCGACATCCCTGAACAGATTTCAGGCACACACGCCCAGCCAGACACAACACGTCAATGCCAGCAACACCACTGCCTTGTCCACACAGCGCCTTACAAAGGAGATAGCACCTTACACCCCTCAGAACAGCATGCAAGCAACCAAAGGGTGTCCAGGTTCACCTCTCTGGCCAGCGGCAAAGCCAAGGGAAGCAGCCCGGCTCCCTCCTCCCATCACTGCAGCCTGGTGATGCCACATCAGTGTGTTTGCAAAGATGGGGTACACCTGCAGCACAAGTAGTTGCCACTCCAAGTACCGCTTTCTGAGGAGCCACAAAGTGAAAACACCACTGCTTCTGAAGAAAAGGAGAGATGCAGGCTGCCCGGTGCTGAGGTGGCTGGGGCACTTTCCATGCCATCACTTAACGCCAAAACAGGAGGGGCAGCGGAGGCACTGACAGCAGCACTGCTGCTAGTTTTCCTGCCTTGGGGGTCCTGTGCGCCCCAGCTTTCTGGCCAGCAATCCCATGGGATCAGAGATGGGGAGCCCACATGGGGAGCAGCATGGTGACAGAACAGCCCCGCCCAGCACCCCAGCCTAGGCAGCCCCCGGCCCACCTCAAGCCATGGCCATAGCGAGGGTCAGGACAGGCCTTGGGCAGCTGTGCAGCACCTCAACAGGCAAGCCAAGACCCTCCCCACACCCTTACCAGAACAAGCCATTCCCCAAGAGCAAATAAAGTAATGCACGCTGCCAAAAATTCCTGCCATCTGCTTTCCATATTTTCCTATAATGGAAAAATAGATCCTCTGCTATTTTTAAACTAGACTTAGTTTGCTGTCTTCTTTTCTTTTTAACTAACGTATTTACCTCACTATATATGTGCCACTCAGAAAACAGGCTTTAAATATAGGAAAAACCTGGCTCAGGAAATCAGAAGGGACCCTAGGACCAGAGGGAAGTAAATCCTCTTAACCTATTCTCCATATTGGAAATACTCCCTACCCCAGGTTGAAGCCACTCAAAATACACAGCTACCAGGGGCAGGAGGGGAAGGAGAGTTGTGTTAGGAACATGGGAACCTCAACTTCCCAAACAATTTCACCATTTAACTTAAAGAAAATGTCAACTTCCTAATTAAAAATAAAACAAAATCCAGTATCTAGAACACATTAACAATAATTTTAAAAAGCAAATAATTTCATAGAAGTGGATTAGGAAGCAACTACAGAGGCAAACCTGAGAGAGTAAGAGTCAGGTTGGAGGTGGAAAGAACAAAATAATATAGCAAGAAGCCTTTGAGGCAGCATCTCTTCAATCCAAGTTAGTTCCAGACAGAACATCACATCTGACCAGCTCTTCAACCTGATTTCTCCAAGTCCTGTGACATGCTGATAAGCTTCCATATCTATTTGAATTGATAACAGGTGAGGGCACTCAACAGTTTTTACGACAGATGTTCATAGCAGAGATCAGAGCAGATGGAGAAATGGCTGATTTTCTGTTGTGGTTTACAAACTTAAGTCCTTGTTTTTATGAAAAGCTGTGTTTCTTCTGAAAATTGATGTAAAAGAATGTGTTTTTTAATTAGAAAGGAAAACCTATAAAGATATCATTTCTTTTGACATTTTCCATGGAAAATGCCCCTTAATACTACTTCTATTTCTCATCCTGCAAGTTCCATACTCATATATGAATTTATGTATAACAAAAGGAAGGGACCAAGTAAGTTTTACTTTAATCCCCCCATCTTTTTTTTTGTTGTTTTTTTTTTTGTTAAACTCCTGCTTTATTCCTGAAGTGGGTGCTTTAACACATCATCATGTGGGTGATTTTCTAAAAACTGGCTTGTGAAGTATCTGGAATTAACATCATGCATGTGCATGTGTGTAGTGTATTAGCCAGTATTCACATTAATAGAAAAGTTAGAGAGGTTAAAAGTACAGCTAAAATAGAAAGGAGTCATGTAAAAGCTTTGCAAATGAGCCCAAAATGCTTAGGCTTACAGATCTTGTTAGATCCATGGGATTCAGGCACAAACGATGGAAACTGTAAAATCTCATCCTTGGGGTCTGTTCCAAGTCCATTTGTAGGATCCAAACATGTTGCAATATGAGTTAATTTATTGGATATTTTTCTTGTTCTGTACTAGTGCAAAAATGCAATGACAGATAAAACTTGTCCTCTAGGTTGCTTATCAACATCTCCATTGGAATGTGAGAGTGGGTAACCTTGTTCAGGGATCTCAAAAATAACACCGTTCCAATGCTTTGAACCGCCTGGGTCACACCCCAGATTCCCCATGTGTTCACCCCCAAAGCAACAGCAACACTTACGCTCTTCTACTAGTATGGGGCCACAATCCTACAATCAGATCGGCGTAGGTGGGTATCTGCACATGTAAAGAGTCCCACTGAAGTAACAGGCACAGAGGTCCACCTACACAGACCTGATTGCAGGATCAGAAGTTTGGCTGGAGTCCATAGTAAGGACTTGTCTACACTTGGGTTTGGGGTTGTTTTCTTGTTTTGTTTTTAACTAGAATAACTACAATTCAGCAAAACTTCACAGCAGGAGAGCTGTGCTGATATAAAAAGGGATTCATATCACTGCCTTTCACCTCAGTTTAAAACACACATTGCCTACAGAAGGCAACTGAGCAGCATAACTATTGCAGATGAAGCTGTTGCCCAATTTTTATTTCGGAGTAGCTACCCATGTGGAGACAATTCTGGAATCAAAGTATTTTTGCTCCAGAATAATTATGCTGCTAGTAATGTGGGTAATCTATTCCACAGTAACTAAATTACAGCAGGATAGCCATTCTAGAGGAACTGAGGTAGTTAAACATCCCACCATCATCCCATACACCCAGTAGACTAGGCCATAAGGAATACGGGATAGATCTGAACACCAGTTAAAAACAGTGGGAGCCTTCGCAATGACTTCAGTGGGCTTTGGCTGAGGCACTGTATAAAGGAAATTGCTAAATTCCTGTGTATTTTTAAAAAGGACTCTAAAAAAAAAAATCATACAAAACTGAGCTGCAAGCCTGGAGGCATTCAGACACGTGAGTAATCCCACCAAACCCAGTGGGAGTTGTGTGCATTTGTAGAACTGTGTTCTTGGTGTGCGAAGCCTACATCCATACATCAAGAGCAGCCAGAGTAAATTATTAACCCTTAACTTTCTTAGTGAGAGACAGTCCAAGAGAAAGTCTCAAAACCTGTTCAACCATGACACACACCTTGCTTTCATCTACCATCCTTCTCTTACCTTGAGCAATATGAAATTAGTATGTGAATTAAATATACCATGGTGACAAGCACTGCAATCAATTCCTTTAAAAAAAAAATCACTCCATATAACGTTTTGTCCTTCTTGATGGATTTATTTTGTGGTTGTTTAAGCATCAGTGATTTTTTTTTAAGGATAAAATCTTTCCATCTAAAAATTCTAAACAGATGTGGATTTCAGACTTCCAAATTTGGGAATGTTCAGATCAAGAGCTGTTGTTTTAGTCTTTTAGCCACGATCATCACTGTAAACATAAAAGTTTTCAATTATTTCACCCCCAAACCATCAACAGACTCAATCTATATTTGGCCAAAACTAAGTACAGGTCCGTAAAGATCTCAGTAGATGTTTACAGGAGCTAGGCCTAAATCATAAAACCTTTGATCGCACACATTTCGCGCAATTCTGCTAATTTGATTATGAAAGTTCACCAAATTCTCTGATGCAAATCTAATGTATGGCAATTACCTGGGTGAGTTAAGGACAAATGTCAAAATTGGTTATCTGTGCTCCCCACCCCAAATCTGGATCACAAATTGCAAGTTTCTAAGAGAGGTAAGTATATTCCTTTCTCCAGCAGGTCTCTGTTAATTGTTAATCCTGGTCTCCTGAGATGTTGCAAAGATGATCAATCCCCTTCTGAACTACTAGTTACATCTACCCCATGCATCTCCCAAAACAAGAGAGAAATGAGAAAATATTCCTTTTGTACTATGGCTTTAGCTTTCTACTAACAACTGAAAGAGAGGGGTGGGAGGAAAAAAATATGACTATGTTCTTTGTGTTATTTAACTAATTATTAACCCTTCTGCCTACAAAATTATAAGAGGTTAAATTAACTTGATCCTTAACACTTCAGTAGTACCTTTATGGCAGTGATCAATTTCTGTTCTCCTTCCACATATCAATTTTTGCTTTCCTTTTTCACTCATCAGTTTAGACATCAGTCCATCCCCTTCGATCTTTCACAGAATTTGCTTCTCCTCCCTGGAAACTAAGTTATCTACATGTTTCAAACAGCTCAGACAACATCAGTCCATCCCTGTTACCAGTTTGTCCTTACATTCTGTGGAACATGTTTGAGGATTGCTGCATGCTGTGCAGACAGGAAAACAGTTAAAGCCTCCCAGCACTGTAAGGCAAGAGAGCAGCATTCCTCCTTTTTTAACACAGGAAACTGAGGCACAGAAGAGGAGCACATAGAGGGCTCAAGGAACAGCCCATAAGAGAACAACATATATTGCACATACCATCTTATGATGTATATAATGTATATTGCACATAACAGCACACAGTAGTAACACACAACAGAGACTCATTTTGATCCCAAATTTAAGAGTAGAAATTTATTTCAGTGGCAATTAGTAATGAAAATTGCCATTGGTTCTAATTGGAATAGATTACATTCTGATGCTAAGATTATACGGCTCACAAAAATTCTGAATTTACAGATGTAAAGAAACAAAAGTATGTGTATTCCAGAGGCACGATACTGAAACTTGCCCTCTTGTAAACAGTCTCATTGAATAAATCGAACCCAGGTGAAAACTTTGAATCATATCCTTCCAAAATCAATGGCAAAGGCCCCAAGATGATCAAAATATCCAGAGGGATATACTGAACTGAGATCGGCCTGCAGAGTAAAAAATGAAGAGTGTCTCACATGATATATGAGAAGAACTCAAGCAGCAAATGGACTTGTAACACACTTTCTAGGCACTGAAATCCCACCATCCCAAGTTGAAATCCCACCAGCTCCCAAGTCGAGACTCTGGAAAAGGTAATTTTCTTGGTAACAATAAACCGCTGCTCGTACAAATACTAGGCTGGCTGTCAAACCTTTGAGTTCATTAAAGCAGCTTCCCCTGCCAACCTAAATCTGCCCCTTAGCATCACCACAAAACACGTTATGCCAGGATTGTTGCGAAGACTGAAGCTCTCTTTGAAGACAGAGAAGCAGATGTATGGAAAGAGTCACTGTGTGTTTGGTTTGGGGTTTGTTGTTTGTGTTCTTAGGTTGTGTTTTTTTTTTTTTTAAACTGAGGCACTGCATCGTTTAAATGCTCAAGGCATGAATAACAGGGGTCACAGCACGGCTGTACGGATGCATCTGCTCTGTGACCCTGTGCTGTCTGTGTGTGACTGCTCTGAGCCCACCTGGAGGATCATGAGTTTCTTTTCAAGCCAGCTCCATCCACGAGCCAACCACAAGGCCACATTTGTTTGTCTCCATCTCCTGCAACCCAACTGGTAACCTTTCTTACTGGTATGGATGACTCTCTGCTTCATCTCATGCATCCTTACTGGTAAAGCAGGTTCTACAGGCCAGATGTTGACCTCCTTTACACCAGCAAATACAGCTTTGTGCTGGCTGACAGCTTGGGCGATGCTAATGGGTTGGCATAAGTGGAAACGGCCCTGCAGTCTGTGCTCAGCAAACAGCTCCATTCATACCGTTCTGAAGAGAGAAGGAACTCTAAGGGCACGATTGCCATGTCTACCATTAAGCATGTGCTTAAGTGCTATGCAGGTGCCCAGAGCACTGGGCTAGGACAAACTAGGTCGCTATTCCCATCTTAGGACGGCATATGCAAATAAGCTCTTCCCTTTCCGCCACTTCTCCTCTCTGCTCATTTTCCCAATTAGAAAAGCAGAGGAAACAACACTGATTTGACCTGTAACACCTTTGGAAATAGAGGCGAGAACATGAAACCAAAGCTGGGCCTCGCTTCACTGTGGATGCAAGCCCCAGTTACTGTCCAGCAGATCACTTCCCTCATACCCCACGCTCTTTACCGTGTCCTTTGGTGCCAAGGCATTTTCCAAACAACCCAGAGGAGAAGACAGACGGTCGACTTCTGTCATTCAGTGGTTACATGGCTGCTTAATGGGGAAGGAAAGATTGCCCCTCTGACTACGCCATATGGAAAGACACCTTCGTTACTGCAGTATTGAGGATTACATGCCCCATAAAAAAGGAGCAGGAGCTCACTCAACAAGCCAACAGAGAATTTCTGGGCCATCCAAGAGAGGCTAACAGTGGGGCAGGAATGCCTGGAAAACCTAACACAGGATAAAAAAGTGGAGTTTGCCCTAATAACATTTTAACACCCTACGGGGAACAAACTTTGGCTGTCATCCATGGATGAGAAAGGGTCAGGAAAAGTCTTGAAAAGGAAGCTCAGAATGAGAGTGAGGTAAATGAAGTCTTGTAAGTTCAGGTGCTGGTTGCTACCATGACTTGAAAGCAAGCCTCCACTGTCCCATCAACATCCAATACCTGACACAACTGGCTTAAAGGCAAGGAGTGCCGCCCTTCTTATCTTACAGAGGCTGGAGGAAGGATGCAAACACTGATGGACCAGTACCCAGCCTGACAAACCATGCACTTTACAGATCTGCAAGAGGAGAACACCCAGCTATCTCAGCTCTCCTCCCAGGTGCAGTGTATGTCACAGGATGTGATCTGAGCTGTCCCTCACACCTCTTCCATCATTTAGAAGGGCTGCCCATACACAACAGGCATGTGCAGACCTACCATTATGCTAGAAGTGCACTTCATGGACTCAGCCATGCTGGTAAAACCACACTCACGTTGGAAGAGTATGCTTCACTAGTGGACAGTGGTGATTTTTACAGTGCTACTGCTTTGCCACGTGACTACTTTTATCCTCAGGCCACTCTGTCAATATGCTCTGTCTGCTATTCCTGTCTGTGTAAAGAACTGATATAGCTTCAAAAAGATTTACTCTTCCTTTCTCTGGCCTGTACTCCCACACTTTCAGGAAGCTCTTTGAGCTTCCCAACCTCTCATTTTCTGATCTGCTATTCCTACACACACACAGTCCCCAGCAACTCTGCTTCAAACCACAGGTGGCCAAAAATCCATCACAACTGCAGGACTGTGGGAGTCAAGAAAGGTACACCAAAACGTGCAGCACCACTACTCAAGATGTAAGTGGTAAACAAGCCACAGTTCCAAGAAGCACAGAGCAAGGCACATTTATACTCACCACAAAATGGCTACAAGCACACGCAAAATGTCTCAGGGGTCCCGTGGGAAATGCAAACTTTTCCAGGAACCTATCATCCTGCCCTTTCTCAAGGCATTTAAGAACCAGCAGTTCTTCACAGGGATATCCCACAGGAAAGGGAAGATGCTCAGATGGAGCTCCCTCCCCCGGCACTTCAACCACCTCCTTCTAAAGCTCACATTGGCACCTAACTTCCAAATAAAACCTCAGCCCCCCAGCAGAACATGCAGGAACAATCTTTGGTGGTAAGGGGAAAGGACAGAAAGAAATGACCCACGAAGAGTTGGAGACTATTATTTACAGAGCTGAAAACATCCTCCCACACACATACACACACCTTTCCTTGTCTGCTATACTGGTCCCAAGTAGTAATTGCACAATAACACTGCTTGAGCAGTGTTCTAATTCAAGGATGGATCCAACAAAAAAAGATTCACAGAAACATAAGCAGCAGGGGCAGCTCCAAAATCCTCTGTCCAGCTGCTCAAATAACTGAATAGGGATGCAGATTCAGTGCATCAGAAGTCTGAAGGCTCAGAAAGTGCCTGTTCTCAAACAAGGTGGCAAAAATTTACCACTTTAGCCTAGAAAAGGAAGAGGAAGGGAGTAATCCTTGGAAGCCAACAGCCAGGACAGAGCCACTGTCCCTTAACAGGCACTACCAGTGAGACAGTAGTGCTTGTGGGATGTATTTCAGAGAAGCATGGAGGGCAACACACAGTCATTCAGCAAGGCTAGCAGGGATGCTGTGTTTCTAAATCAAGCATTTCCATTTTTACATTATTTGCCTCCATCTAAAAAAAAAAAAAAAACAAAACACACCTCTCTTTCAGATCATTAGGAGTTCTCTTTGATAATTACAGTGTTCTGAGAGCTAATGGCTATTTGTTAATAGCCGAGTCTTCTAGATAAGGCTTCTCTTCTTTCTTAAGCTAAAGAAAGCAAAATCATTCAGCACTGGACCTCTTCACTGCCTGGTACAAGTTTTCATTCCATCCACATCAAACAAGTCTGTAGTACTACTAGTCTGCCCTCACACCAAGGTACCTTTAAATGGTGCAACGGGATTGGGGAGGAGTAGAAGGGAATCATTTCTCTGAAATAGGACCAGAGACAAAACCAATATAGACAAGTACTGTAAATATACCAGAAAGTGATTTAAACAACTAACAGATTTCTTTCAATCACAATACACACAAAGACCTGATAACAGAATAACAGCCAGATGAATGAGTGGAAATATTCAAGGCCAGGCTGGATGGGGCTTTGAGCAACCTGATCTAGTGGATGGTGTCCCTGCCTGTGGCAGGGGGTTCAAACTAGATGATCTTCAGAGGTCCCTTCCAACCCAAACACTTCTCTGATTCTATGAATGGAAGACAGGTGGATAACAGCTCACCCAAGTAATCAATAGCTGCTGCATCAATTTCATACTTGTCTGAGAGACCTCCTGAATGTTTTACATTTCACAGGAGGGGGGGAATTGAGAGAAAAAAATACAAATCCAACCTGTCAAAGTCTGTGAGCCTAGTTTTCCAGTTTGCAGGAAGTTCAGAGGTCTGGGAGGAAAAGATGCCTCCATGTGATGCACTGAGGTGGGGCAGCATAAAGCAGCTTTGTATCACAGCCAGCATGAGTCCCTGCCTCCTTTCTCTCCCATCAACAGTGCACACACATCAAAGAGAGCTGACTCATCCTGTCAAGGTCAGCCTTAATATCTGTCGGGCTTCAAGTTGTAAAATCTTGAGATGGGGAGGAGGCAGGTGATCAGAGAGCAAGCCACCTCTCGTAGCTGCAGAGGAGCAACAGCATCAGGCAGAAAGGCTGCTGCCCACTGTATAAGAGCTGGAACAGCCAGCGAGTTGCCCCTTCCCCGAGCAGGCTGCCTGTTGGACAGAGACATTGAGCAAGCTCAAGAGACACAACACCTGCACAGTTTCAGGCGGTCACCAGCCTCACCTGAGACTGGACGTGAAATATGCACAACTAGCTGGGCTGAGGGGCAAGAACAACAAAACAAAACAAACAACATAAAACAACAGAGGGTTTGTCATCTGCCTGCCATGCAGGTGCCATGGGTAGGACGCAAAATACTGGTTAAAAAGATGCAATGGACTCCTCTCGTGGCTTCTTACTGGCCCTGTGGCCTTCAAATTCATATATTAAAAATTAAATTAGAAAAGCTACTTAGTACCACCATTTTCTATTTTTGTTGCTGTTGGTGCCATCAGCTGCAGAGCTAATGAGAAATTGTCTATTAGAAAACAGGTCTGATTTCTGAGGGAAAGGTAATGTTTCAGTCAACTTCCTTAAGCTGCGTCAGGAAGAACAGCTGAAGAATGAATCAGTGTCTTGTCTCAGAATTCCATTCTGCTTTGTACAAGAGTAACTCAAAATAAATAATAATAAATAGACAAACTGACTTTCCTCAACAAATTTCCTTAACAAATACCTAGGAATCTGACCAGACATCCAAACTTTCTTAACCAATGACATTTTTTTCATCCCATGTTTGAACTTTGGAAGATGAATTAATTTAGAAGCAGTGATGTCACCTGTGTAACATAACATCTGTCTATTGACTAGCTTTCAGTATAGCCAGTGCCAATGCCTAACTTTAAGTTTTCCTTTATTAGTTATCCCTCGATCAATTACCACTACAGGCTTCAGTCAAAACCTCTTAAGTCAGTGGAGCACAGGGATCAGGTCCACTAAAATATTGTCTGCTAATCTCTGGTAAATACTTTTGTCATGAAGAGTGACTTCCCTCCTCCTTTAGCTGCAGAAGGGTTTTTTTCAGTTTTTCAAGTAACTCTCAAAGAGGTAGGATAATTTTTCAAGTCTTCACCACAATGATAATCTAAGCTGCTACCAGCTGGAAGGAACTGTTTTACTATAATCTAACCAAATCTCCAGTGCTAGGGTAATACAAACTGATGCTCAGCAGTTCTAATACTAAAATGTGCACAGCATAATTTTTGTTAAATTTTAAGTTAATTATCCAGCCATGGTTCAGGCCTCCTTTCACGTGTGAACAAATAAAATAGTATCTTTGGGAGTCTTCAGACAGTTCAAAACAGAAGGTTTAAAACACAAAAAGTGAACTGACCAAAAATCATACCCAGGTACTGTTAGACCCTGTGTCCTACTGACTATAATCCCGCAATGTTAATCATCCCAGTAAGGGTTACAGCAAGATCATTACTAATTGTTCATATTACAGAGGCACAAGAAGTTTCTACCCTCAATTAGATTGCATTTTGATAGGCATTGCGCTTTATAGAGGGGCAATCACACTAAATAATTTCAAGGACACAGAGCATTCAGTGGCAGAGCAGGGACTGAACTAAAACCTCCTCTATCTCTGTTTTGTACCTTTAACCCAAGCTTATTCTTCCTGTCACGGATAACAAAGTATACGTGCCAGCCTGGTATATTTTTATAACCATATCACAAGGCCAGCATATAAAACGTAAGAAAAATAAAACAAAATCTATAAGCTGCTCTCACTTTCTATTGAGAGGACGTCAAATTCCTTTCATGCCGAAGCCAACACAAGGCATCTATCAAGTTCCCAGGAAAGCTGTGATGAGTGTGGATCACGAAGAGCTAGTGTTTACAGGCTGAACGAACGTATCATTTCCGTGTTTGCATGTTTCAGGAACGCAATTTTAATAGATAATTGAAACTCTGAAATGACCTCTAGATTAGGTGCACGGGACGAACTTCCTCCCCTGACCCAGAGAGGCTTCACGCCTTGACGCACGGTTAAGCAGGTCCAGACCGTCTGTCAGCACCAGCACTACAGAGCAGCATAAATTTGCAATCATAAAGTGTGGGGGGCTGGCATTTGGAGTTCTCAGTCCGTCTCTGAGGACTCGATACATGCAAGTCTTCCTTGTATTAAAGCAGCATTCTCCTACAATTAAATCCAAACACCACAGTCAAGGTGCGTGCAGAAATGCAAAGCAAGCCACAGCACAGTCGGAAGCCTGCAGATGACAGCAGTGGGGCCTCACGCTGATACCAGAAGGCTCGCTCATACCTCCAGGCAACAGCTCTACCCTTCACACTAGAAGAACAACCCATGCTGCTTCAGATGCTTGGTGTCTGCTGGCATAAGGAGAGGAGAATCGGTTTCTCAGCAAACAAGGAACTGTGTTTTAACAGCCAAAAGCTAACAGTGACCAGTCTTCCTGGAGCTACTCTATCTACCCTGAAGGGACAGTCCCCATAAAGAAAGCAGGTGGGAGTCTTTACAAGCTTTGTTTCTAATTCCAGGTAACACACATCTGGCCAAAGCCTTGCTCTGAGTTTCATCAGCACTTTAATCCCAAATCAACTGACAACACCGCAGAAAAAACGTGTCCTGCCCTCCACATGTTCCCAGCTGCTTGTTCCCACCTCCACACTGCTCTCTGCCTCGTGCTAGCACACACTGTCCACTTTAATCCTGGTCTCTTGCTCTATCCAGCACACATCCACCTAAACTTTTGTGCCAGCCCAAGGGAAGAGAAAGAGAAAGGGTGGGACAAGATCTTCCAGGGTGCTATCACCTTATCCTGCACCGAGGTCCTCATCAAACTACCTTGGCAAAATAGCAATGGTGCACTTTTGTAGCACCTTTAAAGAATGGTAAAAAGCCTGTGCAGAAGCAACCAGCTTCACATCAGCCTCAAGCTGGACATGGGCAAATACCCCTTCACAGGAACATCTATGGACATCTGGACATCTACATCCAGGACAAGAGGGAATAGCCTCAAGTTGGACCAGGCGAGGTTCAGGTTGGAAATTTGGAGACATTTCTCCTCAGAAAGACTAGTCAGGCATTGGGACGGGTTGCCCAGGGATGCAGTGGATTCACCATCCCTTGGGGTGTTCAAGGAAAGGTTGGACCTGGTGCTTAGGGACATGGTTCAGTGGGTAATATTGGGGGGGATGGTTGGACCAGATGACCCTGCAGGTCTTTTCCAACCCTAATGGTCTGACTCTACCTGAGGCAGGGAGGGATGGTATCATATAGCCACACCATAAAAGAATTCAGGAACCTGCAGGTTCAGTGCAGGATGAAGATCCAGGACCCCTGACCAAGCCACAATTTTCACTTGCCTCACTACATGCTGAACAGGACTCTTCTTCACATGCTTAAAGTGCCTCACCTCTAACAGTGTCAAATCCCACTACGCTTCAAAAGAAAACAGTTCTACACAGAAGCTCTCACTGAACAGCTTACGGCGTAGCCTGATGAGATAGCCTGTGACCTCATACGTGCACTTTTACACTAACAAAGAGTCATGGCAGAGTTTAGAGAGAATGTCCCTACCCTCTGAAAAGGGAACTGACAGAACATACAAGAGTCAAGAGGAGGCTAAACACTAGTTGGCCTCGAGAGAAACAGATGCCTCAGCACAAACAACTTGGGCCTGGAAAAATGCTTGGTTTCCAGGGCTCCTTAACGAGCCCACACCCAGCAGAAGGAACAATGGAAGGCAGCGGAGGCCCTGGAACGGTGGGAAGTAAGTTAACGACCTGGCCACGCGAGCAGCCTGCTACTTCTGTACACTGGAATCCACGCACTGCCCTTTCATTTCAGGCAGATGCTAGGCAAGCCAGCAGCAATGGGAAGTCAGAAAGGCTATGATTACCCTTTCATCTGATGCAACGTTAAGAAAGTTAAGGTACTTTCCATTAATGGTCTAAACCAATCCCAGTTTACCATTGTGTACTGCCATGTAGACTATCAAACACTTGTGTTAGCCTTTTTTCCACTGGAAAAGATCAGATTAGAGTATGTCTGCTCTTTAAAGCCAGGCAAATCATTTAGCTCCCGTTTCGAATGACTTCAATAACAAAAGGACAGACTTTGCAATCTGCAAGAGCTGTGTTTTCCCACTAGTCTTGTCACCATCACTTTTCAGGGCTGGGCTTCAGTGATGTTAAAGGCAAGGTAAAACTTGAGGTACAAACCTGAAGAAAAACACAGCATGGAGACTGTTGCGTAAATGAACAGACCTTCCCTTTGGAAATCTGAGAAAGGAGCAGGCTGAAAGCTGAAAAAGGCTGGCATTAGAAAATTTAGCCCTGCTTCACCCAGCCTAAAAATAGGGTTGGATTTGAGAGTGCATAGTCAACTGCCCATTTGTCCACAGCTGGTGTTTCAGCATCCAGTTCTGTGATGCCTTGAACAACAGTGATAGTCAAAGCCTAAGACTGAGTAGGAAAACTAGAAGTTAAAAAGTTGAGTGCAATCAGCTAGGCTATCAGAAGTCAAATATTAAAGATCATCAACAATACCTGGCAAATAATATGCTCCTTGGTCACAGGATCATGTTACTACTGTGCTCACACATTGAGGCAGGAAAACATAAGTGTGACTTGGTAGTTAGTACATGGACATATTTTAATTCACTTTTGTATGGAGTGGTAAAATTAACTTGCTTGTGTTTAACACTGGGAAAACAGAATTCCCTCAACTACCAGAGTATTTTGGGAATTTCTGCTTTTGTTTCCGTGCATTGGTAGTGGGTATAACACCTTCAGACATTTGGGTTCTGTGTACACCCAGGGCTTGGAAGAGCCAAGGAGGAGCCTGTCCCTATAGGGACCGTCCAGGCTTGTGCAGGGGGAGAGCACTTCAGGAGGCAGTTTAAGGCGAGCAGGTTGTGCGGCACATGCAGACAGCACATACACACCGCATGAGAGCTAGCTGCTCTGTTACCTGTCTGCTGTGGCACACCACTCCAGATGCAGGGCTTGGTAGAGGACACAAATATTTGCAGGGTTTTTCTTCTCCTTCTTTTGTTTCAGCCAGCTCACCTTTCTAGTTTTTTAATTGCCGGCTAATTGCATTAACACGGGACAACAATGGTTTGAGAAATAGTTCACTTGCACTGATGGAAAACATTTTGTGTATATAGGGTCCCATGAGAAGATCCTGTTTGCCAGCTTACTCATTTCTTAATCATTATGAGTAGAAAAAATGAAGTCCAGGCACTCAGTAAACAACACTTCCTCCTCAATTTTCTCAGCTATTAGGAACTTGAAAAGAAGAGTCAGGGAACGAAAGGCAAAGAGATTGAACTACCAAATCAAGATAGTCACTCCAAAGCAGGCTGCAGGCACGCTGACGGAGCAGATGAATGGAAGTGCTGAAACTGTCCCCGTATTGTCTAACACCTGTTCATCAGCAACACAGTCACACAGTGGCGTGTTTGTGTCATCCAAACAAACGCATCCTCATCTTGCAAAGAACTGTGTTCACTTGTCTCTTATCAACCATCAGAAGAGGTGTGGCTGACACTGCATGTAGCATCTGAATTATCTAATTATTTTTCCATTCTCTGTCAGCCAAATCTTGGGCAAAACCTGCAGAAATAAAACAGGTCAAAGCACTTTATGCCAACAAATGGCATAGACCAGGAGGAGAATCAAGGACAGGAAAATCCCCAAGAGTTTTCTGGAACAACATTCACAGAGAAGTCCTTCCTAATCTGAAGAACATTCTCCTCATGAATTTCAAATGGTCAGGTTGCCTCTGCTGAGGAAACACCACAACAAGAGCAAGAAACGGAGCAGAAGGCTTGATTCACAAGTGGTTTTCTTCACTACTATTTTTTCACTTGTCAGAGGTATCAGCACAGCACCCAAATATGAAAGGCCTAGATGAAAACAGAAAAACAGTAGTTCTGGTCACACCAAAGGTCTCTGTAGGCTAGTACCAGATCTCCAGTAACATCCAGTAGGAGATGCTCAGGGAAGGAGCATAAGAACAACCCTGTTGCATGCTCCCCCAGCAATCTACAGGTCCAGGGCTTTCTGAGCCAAGGCCTGTGTTTTTATCTTTGCAATTAATGGTCCCACATAAATCCATCTAGTATGAGCTGTCTTTTGAAAATGGTCTCCTGTTTGGCCCTACATTGCAACTTCTGGCAGTAAATTTGGTAGCCTCACTGTACACTGTGTGAAAAAAATACTTTCTTCTGTTTAAAACTATTGGATGCTTCCATTTGATCCTCCTAGTTCATAGGAAAATCTCATACAATGGATTTTTCATATTACGAGAAAAAACATTGCCAATTCAGCTTCTCTCTGTCTCTAGAGAGAAATTCCTTCCAGAGCAAATTTTCATGATTTTCACAGGAGCTTGCAATGGGCCCAACTGCTTGTAGTTGCTGTCACAGCAAACTCCTTCCCTTTACTTCTTAAATCCTTTATTCTCAATCCCACCCTATTTCCCTGGCTTATGTTTTCCTTCCTCCACTAACTCCAGAAAACTGTTACAGTCCCATAACTTAATGTAGGCATAGTACCCGGTCTGTGTTCGGTTCAGCTACCTATCTGTAAAGGGGTGGAGAACCACCCCATGTCAAAGCTTGCATCTTGCAGCAGTGCTGAGTAAATTTGTCTGTCTAGCTGTGAAGGCAGATAGGCATATGAGGGGAGCTCTGGTGGAAATTAAGACAGAAGTTCCAACCCTGAAGTATAGCATTGCTCACATGGACTTTCCTCAGCACCAGCATACATCTAGAAAAACCTGCAGGTGAACAATTTTTATAGAGCTCTCAAGTCTATGACAAAAAAAAAAAGCTGTCTCAGAAAGCTCACAGTGATGAATTCTGAACAAAAATGTCTATTTTTCAAATATAAGTCCATAGGGGATTAGGAAAATCCACTCCAGACCAAAGGAAAGTAGTAGCCCTCTCTTTCACAAACATTTAAGTTCGCCTTCTCTCTGACTAGCTGAAACAACGGCAGTACAGCTCTTTGCCACCTGGGGAGGAGCAGCAGGACCACAAGATACTCTCTTAGTGCTCACCCCAGTAAGCAGGAAGGGAGACCATGAGTGATGGGGCAGGCCACCCCGAGCACTGCATGATCTGCCACGCAAAGAGCGAGAGGGGAGTCCCAGGTAAGATGCAGGCAAGGGGCCCGAGGAGACTGTGCTGGTAGATCACGGCATTATTTTACTGCAGCTTTAAGTACCAAGAAACTATGTGAAGCCATTCAGCTCCTTACTCGTGAAGCAGGGCAATCATAGCTCCCCACCTCACAAGGAACTGGCTGTAACACCACACACATTAAAACACTGAGCTAATGGAGACTTTCAAGTACTTTAGAAAGCATACAGACACCTATACTATGGAATGCAAGTTAAAACCTATTCTTTCAAAGCCTTGTTAGTTTTTTGGGTTTTGTGTGTTTTTTTTTGTTTGTTTGTTTAATTTGGAACCAGGAAGCTTGTTTGACATTTAGGACTGCTTTCCCCATTGTCTGCAAAACCAAACATTGATGCTAAACTGGAGAAATACCCCTAATGTCAGCTGATTTTTTACTGCTTCAGACCTACATTGCTCATGATTGGTCTTACCACTAAAGCATTAGCTGAAAAATCACAATAGGAGATAACTTACAGAGGCCAGAAGGACCTTCTGACTAATGCTGTTTTCAAAATCCACCAAGGCATTATGGCTAAACACACATAATTTTTCTAAGGCCCTTCATTTAAACGTGAAACTAAAGAAGTGTATTGAGACCCAGTCATAACTATACTAAAGAAAATAATTTTAAAGTAAATCTGAAGTACAGAGCTATGCCAAAGAACAGAAGTCACATCACATGAACTAGTGGGACCCATTGCCATAGACCTAGAGCCTAGGCCTGCCAAAGAGCCAAGCTAGCTTTTGGCAACAGGTACAGAGAAAATATTTCCTTCTTTCAGTTTAGTCAATTATCTCATTCCAATGACTGGTTCACCCAAACCTGAAAAATGCTTTGGAGCTGCAGAAATGGAAGGCTTGTTTTCTTCCTCCAGTCAACAAATAAACATGAAGGGTGAGGGAGCAAAATCTACTAATATTTAATCAGCATGACAAGAAACAATCAGTGCAATAAAAAAAAAAAAAGACAATATTTCATTTGCTTAATAAGAAAAGCTTGGTTTTTAATCAATTAAATAATATTACCTCAAAATGTACCAGATGCTTCCTTTTCATGTATAATTATCAATTTATTTATTTTATTTTTTAAAAAGATTTACTTTTAACGCCCAGGACTTTTAGGGGGAAGGTTGCACTTGTAACTGCATTTCGCTGCAAAGCCATGTGCAGTCTATCATACATAGCATTTTAAAAAATAAAAATTAGTCGTTCACCAAATAAGGTCATTCATTATTTTCCAAAAATCAAAACATTTAATAAAAAGTTAACTAAGTCTGTATAAGGCTATCTAATTACTTAAACAGATGCTTATGGACACTGTATAGATTAGCAGAAAGGAGAACAAAATTTAGGTTACAGGCCATTCTTAGCTGCACATCAGTACGTTTTAATGGCTCTTCACAAATGTGGATCAGCTTCTCTTTAGGAAAAAGAACTAAGAATTACACATGTAAAACTGATCAAAATCAAAAACGATGTAAATTAATTCTTCTCCTTGCAGCACAAGCCTGATTCAAGGACTGTACACGACAGCACTTCTTTGCAAATGAGACAGTTCAACCACTGCTCACAACATTTGGTCAGGTAGTGAAAGCAGCTACTCTGATGCCCATCCCTGCAGGCTGCAGTGGGGACACCATTTGATCTGTCACATAAGTGGAAAAGAGTTAATGCTTCAGGAACACATTTCACATGGGTGATAATGGGAACTGGGAGACCTTTGGAAAAGCATAGTTCAACCCACATTTGGCTCCTAGAAGTAAACAGTATCTCTCCCTCAAAACCAGAAAACTTCCGTTTTTCAATGCTGATCTGTAATTCCCCTTCCATGTATTCCCTGAAGGTTTTCCCCTCTTTCATTTGAATAATTAAAGCAACAAAACCAATCTCTTGCTACTTCTAGCAATCCAGACTTCACAAACCCCTCAAAGTCACAGACAAAATCTTCCTCAGCTCTCTTCCCAAATCAGAAGCACTCTTGAAATGAAGAGCTGGGGGCTGAGACAGAGACTTTGGAAACAATTCACAGGAGATAAATAACTACTTGAGAACAGTCTTACAGCAGACTAAATTTTACATCGGAGCATCTACATGCCTATGTACCATCAGAGTACATCTATCTTGCCTGGGATCTCATCTCTAAAAGACACAAAGTCTGTTTCAGAAAAGGCTTAACAGACTGAAAAAAATCAATCTTTCTCCAGTGTAGTGACAGGTATTTTTTCCCCTTAAAGGCTGTCAGGCTTAGTATCTTCCTCATGTGTGTTCATCTACCCTCCTCTTTAAATCCATTTATACTTTTAGCCTCCACAGCATCCTGCAGCAGTGAGTTCCATAATTTAACACAGAGGGAAAAAGCACTCATTTCAAACTTGCTGGCTGGTAATTTCATTACCTGCTCTAGTTGTGTACTATCAGAAGTAATTGTTCCCCATACACTACTACTGTGTGATTTTATAGACCTCTGTTATACCTCCCTCAGCAGTCTCCTTTCCCAAACTGAGTCGTTTGGTGAGTTGTAGGCAATGTAGCTTTGCCCCCTGTGGAAGTTTCCCTGGGCTTTCCTGCAACTTCACTACTCATTTTTGTTTATTTTTCGGTGCCACTACAAGCCCTCTTAATAACAAAGAAACACATGCTGTAACAAGAACTGATACGCAGCATGGATTTAAAACATAACAGGCAGATCATTTCTATTTTGCTCTGTTCCTTTCCTACTATGGTTTTAATTGCCTGTTTGGCCCCCAGTTGAAACCTGAGCTCAGTTTTCTCTTTCACTTGTCCTCAAAACTGTTTCCTAAAATCAGGTTCCAGGTGTAAGACCAGTTCTGGAAGGCCTATCAGAAGACAGTCCTAAACTAAAACTACCAAGAGGAAAAGGAAATAAACAGGAATACTTCCCTCTGTCTGCTTCTCTGAGCCTGCAGAACCCAGCTACTGCCCATCAGCATGGTTCAGTTGGCTGCGTGCTATTAGTTCACTCTTTTCTTGCTTTGAGGTTTAAGAGAAGTTGTAATTTGTCCCAGTTGGGAGGTAATAAGAGCCAGCACATGATCAGTCACGGATGGCTCTGATGACTCAGCTGGTGTGGGGTAGCTTACTAAGGCACTACCTCCGTGGTGCCTGAGCCCACTGTTTATTGTGCAACTTGCAACACACACATATCTCAGGCCACACGCCATGAAATATTTTACAGCCCATAACCTTCTACCCCTGGAAGCTGCTCCCACACTCTTCCCCAAATTCTCTTCCAGAGATCGCATTTGCTCGAGTCATTTGACAGTGACACAACCACTCGGACTGTCAACTGAGAAAAATGTTTTACATCTACCAGCGCTCCTGTTCCTGTAAACTGGTGCCCTTCCTGGCACCCTGGGACTTGGCAAGATCCTTGTCCCTCGGTGAAGACAGCTCAGCCCTTCATTTCCTCAGCTCCCCAGTCCCCACACGGCCCTGGCTGCCCCCCTCGTCCTGGCACTCACACATGCCTAAGTCAGGCTGTCCGACCAAGCACGGCAGTGCTCCGAGCTGGAGGGTGCTGGTCCTCCAGGGCTGGGGTGAGGCTGCCGGGATCAGAGCCTCCGTGGTGGAAAGGCAGTGAAACAGCTGATGATGACCCGCCAGTGCTACCCCAGTGGCTCTGCGGGTTTCAAGCTGCACCTCAGTGGTGCCCACTGGAAACACCCGAGGCTGCTCCTCAACGGTTCAGCAAAGAGGGGAGGGCCCACCTTCCAGCGGCCTCCACTGAGGAGTGGGAGCCTCACCACGGAGCCTCTGGTTCCTCGCATCCTAACACACCTGTAACCTCAAGCCCTGGACAGGTTGGAGGAGGCTTGTTTCTGCATGTGTTTTTAAGCACAGGGTAGCTATGAAGATAAGAACTCACCGTTCAAGGGGCAATGTGCTGTGACAAAGATGTCCTGGCCTATGCCACCAGAAGAAAGCAGAATTGTATCAGTCATAGGGAGGAATCCCAACACAGACCTCAGATGAATTCCTAGATTGCAGGAAGGAGCTCCATTCCATTGCTATAATACTGGGTTTGCTCCATTTGACCTCCAAGCACATCCGTAGTTTCACTGAGCCCCATCAACAATGGAAGCTTCTTTTTCAGGAAGTCCTTTTTAGGTGGGGGAAAAAAAGGAGTAAAATAAAAAGAAAAGGTGGTTTGCAGATACTGAATGCCTCACTGTGGCCCTACAAACTGGATAAACGTGTCTCTGAATTCTAGTAGTACTATCTCTGGCGGTTCTATTAAACATTTCATTTATCTGGTAGAACTCCAAGCCCCTGGATTTCCACAAGATCGCATACAATTTAGAAAACATTCCTGCTTTCTGTTAATAGATGTTTTGGAGGAATCCACTGAAAGCATAATGGAAAAATCACTTCATCCATAGTATGTTGAAATACAAACTATATGAATAATCCCGCTCTCTACTACATCCCATCAGTTTTAAGGATACTCCTTACTGGGTGCCAGTTGGCTTCTTCCAGGTTAAACTCTCAAGAATTTTCAAAACGAATAATTTCCAAGCTTGATCAGACCCTAACCGGGCTAGCTGGGGAAAAAAAATTCCACACAGCAAGAAATCACTCATAGCTCCTATTTATAGAAGCATTTTATTTTATTATAGAATTAAAAATCCAAACTCTGGATTTAATATTAGCCAGCTGTTAATATTTTAACATGTAAAGCATGGTTGTCACATTCGAAGTATTTTTGCGGGGTTGTACTAACATTTAACTCTCTCGGTCACGCCCAGTGTTACTCTTGGCATTATACACATCTTAAAAACGATTTACAATGCTATTTATTTCCATGTGCAAACATTCCACAGAACACCAACATAAATACCACTGTGTCTGTCTCTCTTTCACACCCATCCTCTCTCCAGACTGTCTTAATGGTTACATTATTTGCAAACTATACAAGGACAACATTGAAGCAAAGGAAACTGCATGCAGTTTAACATGGAATAACCTTTGGAAAATCATTTGGATGAAGAATCATTTATAGCTTTCCTTAATTGCTATGCCCAGTTCACTTTGGAGCTCAGTGCTATTACAGTGGAGAAGCAATACCATCTATCAGTGAAAAACTTAACTTCATTCAAAATCCTTTATTTACTGCAGTTCCAAATATTCCATAAACAAATACAACTTCAGCTAAAGTTTTCTACGTTTGTTTTCTAGCCAGCAGTGGCATTTTTGAAGGGGAAAAAAAAAGAAACAACAGGATAACCTAGTTTTGAGTTCCATATGCTACTAAAGAAGTAGGTAAAACAAATAGCTGTCCTCTGTGCTCCAATAAAGCACTGCCTAAAGACAGCTCAGCAACACCAGAAACACTATTGCCTACGTTTGGCTGGTGTTGTAGACCTAAAAAACAACCCAATAGTAGAATCAATTGCCGTAACTCTGCTTTCAGAAGCACAAGAAGCTTTGGTAGCCTGCTTGGTCTCTGTTCAGGCTGAACCTCAGCACGCCCCTGAGATCAACAAGCACACTTCACAGCCACGTGCAGAAGTGCAGTCCTAGGACAGAAACCCTACAGTCCCCGGCTTCTTCAAGAGCAGCATCTGCACATGAGCTGCCAAATTTAATAGAGATACGTCCTCCTTCCCCCAGGAAAAACACCACCTGGGACAGCCACGTGCACAGCCCACTTTGCATGTGGCTTTAGGGAGCCCTGGGAGAGACGGCGGAAGGCAGCAGGGATGCTCTGGCTGTGGCAGGATGCCTATGCCCGCTCCGCAGTGCCAGCTCTCCCGAAGCAATGCCCGAGGCGCCTACAGATGCGGCTGAGCTGCAATGCTGTGCCCCCACTGCTCAGCGGAAGTGGGGGGACCCAGCCAGAAGAACCAACAGCCAGAAAACAACCACTGCTGCTGCCCCCCAAAACCATCACTCCCCGCACACCGCGCGACCTAAAAAGCCAGGAGCAAATGGAATCAGCCTGCTGCCGGCGTCTGTGATGAACGCCATTTGTTTCCCAACACTCAGCCTCACTACTGCCCTGAGGAGGTAAGCTCATTATTATTTTATGCCTGTTTCACAGATAGGGAAAGCAAAGGCCAAAGCAAACAGTTTCAGAAGCACTTGCATATGGTTTGCTGTCGCTCTGGGGATTCCCAGCTGATGGAACTGAATCACTAAAACTTTAAAGCAAACGCATACAATTAAAGGAAAAAAAAAATTTTTAAAGCAGTCAGTTTTTGGATCGTAGGTTAGAACCATACTACTGGCCAAAACTACAGGTTGCCCTCGCTCTCCTATGTCACAGATTACATGGAAGCCTTCTGTCAGAAGACTTCAGGATGCAAGCTGCCATTGGGAAGCACTCGAGGACCCAGATAACTTTTCTAAAAGGCAGAACAATTACTTCTGTGTAACCATATGAGGCTTCACCTCCTGATTATCACCATTTCTATCAGCAGAGCGTTGCTTAGCCACCTCCCTTCAAAAGACACTTTGAGATGCAAGGTGTAATATACATGTAAATTATCATTAAAGTATCCTCTGTTTAATTGGGGCATTTCAGATTGGGGCTGCTGTTTTAATGGGTTGCCTCCCAGGAAACTGACTTTGCCTATAATGACACAGTGAATAGTAATGACCAGTGTTTAATTGGGACTGTGTTAGTAAAATTTGGCTTCAGAGGGATTAAATTTAACCGGTGCCAAGAAGTTAAGTGATTAATCAGACGTTAAATACGTATGTACTTCTAAACTGGTCTTCTCCCATTCAGTCCTACACCCTCTGAACTTAATGGGAGTTTTGCCATTGATACTAACACAAGAAGGATCAGCCTCCTAGTACACACATTCGCTAATAAACATTAAGAAGCGTACTCTGTGCTAACAGATACTCATCTGTGGTTAAGGGTAACAGGATTCTGTCTGCCTGGTGCTCAACAGTCCCTGCTTAGCATGGGAAGCTTTCGGTGGGAGAGGATTATTCACAAAAACATCACGGTATTAATGAAATATTAGGAAACATAAAGCACTAATTAAAATTAAAAAAAAAATCTGGGGAAGCCAGTTAAGGTTGAAAGCTCAACCACTGTGCTGATTCTTTGCCCTTCGGCTTACATGAGCAGTCTTTTTTTCCCCTCTTCCTTTTCTTTAAATGATTACAATGTACATCCTTGAATCTGAAATGAGCACTGGTGAGACGAATCCTCAAGCTACAGGGTTGTGCCAACTCCTGCAGGGTCCTTGCAATCACAGGGGCCACGTACAGCTCACTGCAAGGGAGAGCGCTCACATCCACCAGCGCACAGCTTCACACAGGCGATGCAACACGGGAACCAGTTGTGAAACCTGACTCACAGGAAAACTCCACACATTCAGTGCTGCCCACAGAAAGCACACTCGGCTCAAACATCTGATAGACACATGCAGGGGAGTTTGGGCTTGGAGAAGCCCTGGTCTCTGCGATCTGAAGCAGCCGATCCCCCACAGATTCCCAGTTTTAGTTCCCCCACAACTGCGCGCTTGTGCCATCACACTTGTTTGTACGGTCTCATCGTAAATCAGGGTAAGGAAATGAAAGTGCCAGGTTTATTTTATAGATATATTAACTACGTGTCTTTATACATATATTATGGGACATTTCTATTGGCCTTTGGGACCCTTCTATTTGCCTGCTGAGTTCTGAGCCTCTGTATGACAGCACAGTGATATTCTTAAGGTATTACTATTTCAGTGGAAAAAAAAAGACCCTTACAATCAGAAAGCTCCAGGTGGGGTTTTAGACAGACCTCATTACCACGTGGATCCTAACTGATCACAAAAAGTTACCATCAGTGTCCAGGCACCAAGCTTGTAGCCCTGGCTCCTGTGCGCCTTTGCTCTGGTGTAATAAGCCTTTGCCAAGATGTTTGCACTCTTCCTGTGCCTCGGTTCTCTCGGATGGAGGAAAAGAGGCAAAGCCATAAGGGTCACTTGCTCATACGGTAAGGAGAGTGGGGGGAACATCGTGACAGTATATATGATAACGTATCTGTTAACTGCTAAGGCTCAGGAGTAGAGAACGGTTTGCTACCAATGTAACATCCCAATGGCAGGGTCAAAAAAGGCATCCAATAGTGACAACCATATATGTCCCTTCTCAGCCCGCTTTGGAGTCACAGCCCTTGGGCTGTCCCAGGCTGGAGTCTGCCGCAAGCCCAAAGCCTACCAGTTCCCAGCAGCGAGCCTGCCAGTGCCCGAAGTTGTAGCCAACACCGAGGGCTCAGCCTCCACACCAACCTCTGAGCTCCCAAATGCCATTTCCAGAACGCCAGCAGTGACTGCTCCCTCAGATGTACACCCTTCACGCAGACACTTCGCTGCCTGCCGCACCAGGACAGCAGGGCTCCCGGGGCTGCCTGCCATCAGGCAGGCATGCACACACCCAAGCGCTGGCAAGAGCAGGACGTTAGCCCTGTGCTTCTCCTGGACAAGGAGCTAGTGCAAGTAAACACACACACACACACTTGCCGCAAAGCAAACACGTATCAATATACGATCACACACACACTGATAAGTACTTGACGTGAACCGAGATATTACTGCAAGTTTATACTGATTGCAAGCAGCTAAATACATACCAAAATTTCACCTCCTCAAAGTTTTCCTAAACCTTATTAGAGTGCCTCTCTAATAAGGTAGATAGGGAGACCACGCATGGAGCATCCCGGCATAAACGGAGGTCTAGCCTTTACTCCCTTCGTTGAAGCTTTCCATGGTTCATCACCCCAGCTGCTGTGGAATCTACTGCACACAGCCTTGCCCCGTGTCAGGGGAGGGGAAAAAAAAAAAAAAAAGAAAAATAAACACAAAATACAGCAACCAGCACCACTGCTTCCAGTGCACAGGCTCCTAATGAAGCCCTGCAACACTCTCCCAGCACACTTGGCTACTCCTCAGGGCAGCGCAGCAGCCACACCGCAGCACGGCTCCTGCTCACTCCTCTGCCTCTGCCCCGCGCCGCACGAGCTGGACTGGCGCGCTGGGAAATAACGCATCCTACTTGTACAGTCACACCGTGGCTTGAACTACTCCTCTCGAGTCCAGCTGCCGATCGCAACCAGCTTCCGCTCGGGCTGGCTGAAACAAGCACCCCAAAAAACAAGGGTGTGTGAAAAACTGAAGGGAAAGTTATCCAGAACGGCTCGGTGAAGAAATGTTACTGTTTGAAATACGTATTTCTGTCCGAAAGCTTGTACTTCCCATATTTGAAACTATTAAAATCATCACCAGGAGAGAAGCAAAAAAAAACTTCTCCCCATTTTCTCCTCTGTCCCCCTTTGAACTTTTTCCTCCATTCCAATTAATCTGCTTTTCCTGGCCTTCGGGACACCCTCTGAAGTACTTCACCTGGACGGTAGTTCCTGTCTCTCTACAAAGACAGCTGCAAGAGTCGGCACGTGAAGAAAATGCATGCTACAAAATAAGTTCAGACTGCACTAAGTTCAGCATGGCACTTGAAATAGGCAGCTGCACATACAAATGTGAAGTCACAGAAGGTTTGAGGTTGGAGGGGACCTCTGAAGATCACCTGGTCCAACCCCTGGCAAGCAGGGTCACCTACAGCACGTTGCACAGGGTCGTGTCCAGGTGGGTTTGGAGCACCTCCAGAGAAAAGCCTAATTAAATGTAATGAAAAATTGGCGTTTAAACGTTTCGGGGCTCCAAAAGACGTTTTCTTGAATCTGTCCTGCTAAGTAGCTAATCCTGTACGATAAGACTCCATAATGTACCTTAGGGTTAGAGAAGAAGCAGCGTTACCGTTCCTGAAATCAACAGTAGTTTTGCTGCCAGCTTCAGTAAGAGCAGAAGTAAGCCTCCTATTTTCAAAATGCCCCATTTCTAAAATAAGGAAACACAACTCATAGGCTGCTAGTTTTTTTGTGCGTGACATTCGCCTTCTCTTGCCTACACCCCATGTTCCCACAGGATCCACCAGGGAGAAAGAAAAAAAAAAAAAAAAAAAAGACCAACCAAGCAGCTACGTTTCACTTTATATTTACCGGGATTTGCTTAGCAAACCGCACGCCTGTTGTACACAGGGGGTGCTCCACGGCCCCACGCCGCCCCAAACCTGGGTGCCTCTTTAGTACAAGCTGCCGCCACCCGCCGTGGCCCCCAAAATAGAGCCAGGCCGGAGAGCACCGTGCAGCGAAGCCGGCCGGGTGCTCGCCCTCCGCTGGAGGCTCTGGCGGCCGCGGGCGGGACAGGGAGTGCCCGGCCGGGGGAAGGAGTGGGGTAAGGGCTGCTTCCAGGGGGTTCCTGGGCACACATGGAAAAAAAAAAAAAAAAAAAAAGAAAAAAAAAGGGCAGCCGGGTTTTGTTCCCATTGTCTCCGCTCCTGACACCGGGAGCCGCAGCCAGAGCTGGGCACGGCCACCGGCCGGGAATAAAGCGAGGGGAAGGAGGGGGAGTGAAGGGGAGGAAAGGGAAAAAACAATTTAAACTAAACTAAAATAAAATAGAAGCCCCAGCGCCCCCGCGGCAGCGCCGCCGAGCGCATCCCATCCCCGTCCCCGGGCAGCAAAACTTTGCGCGAAGTTGGCGGCGGGGGGAAAGGAGCACGCAGGGCGCCCGCTGCCGCCTCCCGCCGCCGCAGGGGGAAAAACAGCAGAAAAAGCGAAAATAATAATAATAATAATAATAATAATAATAACAACAATAATAATAATAATAATAATAATAAAAGGAACACGCGCGGGGCAGGGCCCTCCGTGCGTAAACACGGCGTAAAAACAGCGCGGGGGGGTAGCACGGGGGGAGCCCCCCGCTGACCGCAAATAATAAAAATGATTAAAATAATGAAAAAAAAAACCAAAAACCCAGAAGGCTTGTTTTTTATTATTTTTACCTTGATGCAACACTGGGCAGCGGCCTCAGACATCTTTCAGCCGGAGCGCGGCGCAGCGCGGCACAGGGGGAAGTTCTCTCGGTTCTTTTTTTTTGTTGTTTATTTTTTTTGCCTTCCCCCCCCCAAATTTCCGCTCCTCCGCCGGCCCCTCAGCGGGAAGTTGCTGCCGCCGCCGCCGCCGCCGCCACCATCGCCCGGCGGCGGGCGCGGCCCGCGGAGCTGCCCGGGGGAGGCGCCGCCACCGGAGCCCCGGCCCCGTCCCTCGTCGGGGGGCGCACGATCGCTGCCCGCCCCCTGCCCGCTGCCCCCGGGCTCTGCGTGCGTGTGCGGGCCCGGGCGGGGAGGGCGGGGCCGGGCGGCGAGGGGGCGGCGCCGGGCGTCCCTCCCGGCCCCGCCCCCGCGCCGCCCCGCGCCGCCCCCGCGCCGCCCCCTCGCCGCTGCCCTGTTCCGCATCCCCGCAAGCGACGTCGGTTCCCGGCAGCCGGCCCCGCCCCTTAAAGGGGCACGGCGGCGAGCGGAGCGGGGCGGACAACAATGGCCTTTGTTCTGCCGCCGCCGCCGCGGCCCCTTTAAGGGCCTGGACCAGGAAGTGCGGCGGAGGGCACGGGAAGGGCGGGGCGGGGCGGGGCGCACGGCAGGGTCGGGGCCTGCCCCCCGTTGTTGGGGACCCCCGGGTGCCTGCCCCGTGTAGGGGCGCTGCTCCCCGTCTCCGCAGCCTGCCCCGCCTCGCCCCTGCGGGGTTTCCCCTCTTCGCACCTTTTTTCCCTTTTACTGCTTTTTTTCCCCCTCTTTCGCCTTTTTCCCCTCTTTCCCCTCTTTTTTCCCCCTTTTCCCACTTTTTTCCCCGTTTCCTTTTTTTTCCCTTTTTCCACCCACGTGGCCGCTGCCGGCCGTCCCTGGGTGCTGAGTCACCCGTTACTGTGCACCTCCGGGCAAGGAGCTCTCGCGATTCCTTATATTAACCGTAACACATCAGAACTAGGAATTGGATGAGAAATGTGGAAATATGCTAAGCGTAGGGGTGCGGGGTGGGAGGGGCCTGCTGGGTCACCCTAGAGGATCTGTCCCCTGTACTTTTAAATGGCTCCGGTAGCGGGGCTCCCGCCTCCTCTTGGAGGCTCTTTCACAGCCCCTGCGGTCAGGCAGGTATTCAGCCTGTATTTCCACGTGTCCAGTTTCACCCAGTTACTCCTGGTTATAACCATGTATTGCAGTCCCCTAAACAATTTTTCTCCTTTCTGGCAATTCGTGCCTTGCACCCAGGTATCTCTACTTTTCCTAGCCATTGCCATTTGTCCTGGTTATCTCCTTTCATTAATCATTCTCTGCATACACAGGCGTTAGTCTTCCCTCATCCCCACCCAGTCGGTCCCCATCTCCCCGGCCCATGGATGCCCACATTTAGAGGTAACTACCTGCCTCATCCTTTGTGCACACAGCCCAAACGCCGGAATGGTTTAGTTCGTCTCCAAATTCCCTCACAAGCTTGTTCAGAATTTGCCACCTGCCAGCAGCCTGAATCAGCGTTACTGGCATTACAGTGACATTACAGCATTACCAGCCCTGTTATTCCTCATCATTCCCCTTTGCGATGCAGTTGCAATCTGATTTTCTAAGTAGAGGTTATGGTGAAGCTTTGTGTCCTGGATCTCATTTCTCTGCCTGTAGTTTCGGTGTCCATACGTCCTTCCTTTCTGTGTTCACTGGTACCTGCTGTCCCTCCCACTTTGCTCAATGACCCTTACAAATACAAGCCATTAAAATCTTGGCAGACCTCTAAACCAGTACAAATGGATACAAGTGTCTGTCCAAGATAACAGCCTGGTTTAGAGCTGTTCTCTTCCAGCTCCTTGCGCTCCTTTCCCCACTGCTCTACTGAAGGTGAGCGCGATGGCTGGGGAGGCAAACATGTCTGGATGAAGCACAGGCCACACCACCAGCTGGTCTGTATGTGCCTACAGAAGCAGCGATACCTCAACCATTCTAACCAGATACTCGCTACAGTGACTCAAGAACATCTTTGACTCCTTTGAATGAGGAGGGCCAAAATCCTTCTTCTCAGCTTGGTTCTGCCCTTGTTTTCCTAACCCGATTTCCCGCAGTTCCTCTCATTAGTTACATCTCTTGAGACCTCAGACTATGTGGTCCTGGATGCTACGCTGTAGGGGAGATGGGAAATACTGCAACGACTCTTGGTGAGCAGGATGGCCTGTGGTTGCAGGATGGTTGCTCTGGAAATGTGAGGAGAAAGCTTCTTCAGCTGTCAGCTCCCCTTTAGATCTGCTCTATGTGAACATTGCACAGCGCAGAAAGGAAGTGCATTAGCTTATATTAAACCTCCAACAGGCTCCCAGCTAGTTTCCTTCCCTCTCACTAAGAGGCTACTGCTTAGCTTATCTCCAGGGAGGATCCTTTAGCAGGATTTACGATCCCACAGAGACACCTTTCATAAACGCCCTAGCCAGAAATTCCCTAACTTTTTGCTGCAATGATGGCAGCAATACTAATTCAGGCAAAGGGTAACCACATTCTGGCCTGTAAGGTGACACCAAGTTCCTGCCTTTCTCAGAGCTCTCCCAGGAAAGGGAGATGGATGGGGCATTGGGGGGCAAGAGCAGGAAGAGAAAACCATAAAACAAAGTATGTTCTTCCTCCTCATAGTGGCCTGGAAATCTGGGTTTGGGAGCTCATACTTTCCGGTCTAGAGTTTGTCCCTGAAAATAGAGCAAGCCCTGCAGAAAAGAAAGCAAAACAACTTTTCTGCGGGACTTTAATTTTCAGTCCACAGTGTTATCATCTGTGTACCAGGTTCCACCAATTCTCTGTCACCTGGGCCTCTTTTACAGCCCTGAGACTCCAAATGTCGTCCTACATCCACTTTCTCAACAGCTGGGCTAATTTTCTCAAATGTCTCTAAATGATGTTGGAACTTGTTTCCCAAAGGAGACTAGACACTTGGGAACCTACATCCAGCTGAAAGCCAAGGTTTTCATTTCTCCTTTCGTGTACTGTTTTTTCCAGTTTCAGCAGCGTAGAGCAGTACCTCGGACATATGCAACAATCATTGCTTTCACCTCATTTCTTAATAAGGAAACTTTGTTCACATTATTTTTTTTCCTCTTTATATTTGCAAAGGCACCCATTAGTTGCTGGTGCCTGTAGTTATCATTAACTTATTGTACTGTTTCTCTGCTGTTATCTTTTCCTTGCTTTTATCTTTGCCCAGTGAACCTTAACTGACTCACTTATTTGGTGGTTGCTTCTTTGCTTCTTTTTTATTAGCAGTTTTTTTTTTCACCTTCCAAAGACTGAGCATACACAAAGAGTCACTTGATGCTTTTTTCTCCTTTAAGTTATCTTGGATGGAAAATGGTGTGCTGTGCCTTCAGTACTCCCTCTGCTAGGGCACATCAGTCCTTGCCCATATTCAGGTTTCCTTCTGCTGCTCACCTCTGCAGATCCTGACCTTGCAGCTGGGTCTGTTGACGTTTCTGTGACTCGACAGGGATTACTCTTAGAGGTTCAGGCACAGGATCAGACTCTTAAGGAACAAAACGCAGTTTGAGATGGTAGTAAATTCCAAGAATGTGAAAGCAATTGAGGCATACATTGCTGTTAGCGTGCAACAGAGTTTTTGATCCTCAGGAAAAAACAGGAAATCCATGAGAGTTGGTGCACAGATGTGCTCTGGTAAGGGATCGCCGTTGCACATTTAGCACTAAGATTCTTTTGTCCTTCCCAAATTGGTTCCTGAAACTGAATTGTATTTTATGACCCCAGTGTGCATCAATCACACTGCTTCTCATCATTTGCAGTAAGATTAGCTTTTGCTTCATATTCCCAGGCAAGTCCTTTTTCCAAGATTCAGCTAGGCTAATGTTTCCTGTGGTAGAAGTCTCTAATCCTTGGCTTTTTAGGAATATACATGAAATTCAGTCTGAGGTGTTATAGCAAGAAATACTGTATCCATCAGAGATATTCATATAGCTTTCCTATTTGGAAACCCATGACAGTCAAAACTGAAATGCAAAAATCCTGGTGTGACACCTATTCGTCCATCAGCCAATATATGTAAAAAATAACCCTGAACATGCTTGATGCTCTAAGGCACGCCATCCTCACACATTGTCACATACTGGATTATTTTGATTCACCCACTATGTTGCTCCTGTAAATAAGAGAAACAGTTTTCTACTACTGTGAAAGTGAACATTCTGGTAGAAAAAAGGGGAAAGATTGTACTGCGGATTGTACTGATTTAACTCCTCTTCATTGTTCAAAGCAGTGCAACTTCTTCTGAGAGATGTGTTTATGGTTACATTTGGGGAACAGACTTCTTTGCACAAGTCACAGCATAGACACGCGTTGACAGTGCTGCTTCTGGAATGTACTTGGATGTTGCAGCACTTACGAGTGACACCAGCAGGCAGTGGGCAGTCCTGACAGAGCTCCCGAAACGACTAACTCCAGTAACACCAGCCCAGCAATAGCTAACCGGAAATATCAGATCGGGTTAAACTGAGTGCGACCACAGGACCGTCTCTTACCGCTGTGGAGCAATGCTGTGGCACCACTAGGCAGTTATAAGCCAAGCCCTTGGCTGCCTCTTCTGGGGTACTGGTTAGAGCATAATGCCACAAAACAAAGCTTGCAGGACTAGCGCCCCATAGCAGTGCCCCATCCCACGCTCCAGGTCATAGCATACCCTCCTTTGGCCACACCATCAACTGCTTTTAGCAGTGTGAGAAGGTGCAAGGAATATATGGTGTGTGTGTGTGTGTGTCTGTCTGTCTGTCTGTCTGTCCTTGTATGTGTCCATGAGCATGTTTACAGCTAGCTCAGTTCCCTGAACTGCTTGCTGTGGTGCAAGCAGATGGGGACTGGCAGGGGTACTGTGAACTTGTGGCCTTGCTGGGTTGTTCACACAAACCCAAGGGCAAAGGGAAGTCCTTTGCCAAGGACAGCTGCAGTGTAGACCATCAGGGCCTCCTCTTCTCCTTCTCAAGCCGCAGGAGGAGGAGAAGCTAAGAAGGATCAGCCAGCCCAGCAGAGCCTGATCCTGGCTGGGAGCTGGAGGAGGGAGCCTGGGAATCAGGCGGCCAAAAGCCCCTGAGCTGTGGCTGCCACTGTGGTGTCAGGACAAGAAGGGGAAGCAGCTGAGAGGAACCGGGGAAAGATTGCGGAGGGAAAACCAGTAGCACGCAGCAGCAGAGGAACCAGGGTAGGTGAAACCTCCCTGTTTGACCTACTTTAGCAGGGGTGGTTGTTTACATGGAATTTAAATCTCTGCAGATATGTGGGAAACTTTATGACATCACCCAAAGATGTGCAGTGGCAGGGCTACGCAGGTCACGTGCCCACGCGTGCACAGCCAAAACCATGTCCAAGGCCCTCAATGCCACAGAGAGAATACCACATGTGCAGGCTCATTTCTTGAGCAGACAAGGCTCCACAGGGGACATAAAAACACTGGTAAATGAGGTAAAGCACAAAGGTGTACCAAAAACAGGAAGACAGTTCTGCAGTGCGCTAGGTCTCCAGCTACCGATTTCAGACATAAACTGTACCTGCTTTGTTCTTACGTAGTCTGAAACTGTGAAGTGTATGTCAGTACTGCCAACCTCAGGAATCTGAAATAAGTTAGTTGCCTCTCACCTCAATATCACAAGATTTTGAAGGGAAAGGTTGTTTCGAAAAAAAATGTAAATTGTACATGTCTTCATTTTCTTATCTTGCATCTGGATTTTGTCTTGTAAAGTGCATTTTCAAACTTATCCCCCAAATTTTGAATGCTAGAAAACTTTCTGGTCTTTCCTTCTATCCTTTCTTCTTTCTTTTCTTTTCTCTTATCCTTTCTTCCCTCTTCTCTTCCTCCTTACTTATTCTTCCCTCACTCTCTTCTCTGCCTGACCCTTGCACATGTAATTACATGAATCATACCAGGAGAATTCAGGAAAAATAAGATAGATGACAAAACTCAAAGTAAAAGTATAAAAGCCATCAAGCTGTATGCTGTTAGTGCAAAGCATTCTAAAAAGTAAAATAAATAAATAAAAAATATTAAAAAAGAAGAAGAAGAAGAAGCTGAAGGTATAGAGTTCATTCTGTGTCAGATAAGCCCAAACTGATTTCCATTTTATAGGTACTGTGGCTGATTTTTCCTTCTCCAGTTCACTTACCTCAGCTGAAGAGGTGAAGAAAACTTTTCTCAAAGCCTAATCCTCCCTATTAGTAATATTTTCACAGGCTGGTTCCCCTCCTCCTGCCCTTTTTCTGCATCTTTTTCTCCACAGTGTGACAGGATTACAGTGCTCATACCCATTCTGAATTGTGGTGCACACTCTGTCATCCATGTCATTGTAACTCTATATCTTGCTAGCAGTAAAAGAGTGACACAAATTGTTTTGCTTCCAGATTAACATTGTCTAGTAGATTTACTGCTCATAATCTAATGTGAGGAATAACATTATATTAGCAACAGCAGTCAATCTACTTACAACAATTGCCCAACATTGCTGAAAAATAAATAAATAAATAAGCCCTGCATTTCCATCTCTGTGGAAACAGAGCAGAGCCCAGCCCTGCACCCTCTGAGGCAGTGGCTTACAGTGGCATGACTACACAGCAGGATGAATTGGAAACTCAGCTCAGGAGAAGAGAAGGAGAAGGAGAAGGAGAAGGAGAAGGAGAAGGAGAAGGAGAAGGAGAAGGAGAAGGAGAAGGAGAAGGAGAAGGAGAAGGAGAAGGAGAAGGAGAAGGAGAAGGAGAAGGAGAAGGAGAAGGAGAAGGGGGAGGGGGAGGGGGAGGGGGAGGGGGAGGGGGAGGGGAGGGGGAGGGGGAGGGGGAGGGCGAGGGGGAGGGGGAGGGGGAGGAAGAGGAGGAGGAGGAGGAGAAGGAGAAGGAGAAGGAAGAGGAGAAGGAGGAGGAGGAGGAGGGGGAGGGGGAGGAGGAGGGGGAGGGGGAGGAGGAGGAGGAGGAGGAGGAGAAGGAGAAGGAGAAGGAGAAGGAGAAGGAGAAGGAGAAGGAGAAGGAACAGCAAACTCAAGGTTGATAAAGAGTAGTGCGTGTGTTCAGCAAAGTAGAGAAAGAAACCCTGGCAAATGGGAAAAAAAAAAGCAGTGTGAGTACAGCTTGTTGCACAGAATTGTGATTTATCTGCTTTTATTTTCAATAGTTCCAGTGGCATCATGATGTTGGATTTTATAGCCTATTAAATCATGTCTGACATATATGTATATAGTTTAGAGTGCATGCATTATGGATAGGCAGTAGCTTCTCCACAGCTGCACAGCAAACAGTTTCCACTTGGAGATCTTATTCCATCTTCATGCCCATTTATAACTTTAGCTTGGAAACTGCCAAATATACACCAAAGATAAAGACTTTGGCCAAGAATACAAAAAAAAATAAACACTTCCGAATTCCCTTTGAACTGCAGGTCATTTAGATTGCCCTGATCAGAGGTGGCCTTAATTTACATAGTTGTCTTCCATTTCTAAAAGCAAATCTGCATCCAGAAGGGTTAACTGCAGTCCTAACAGGGCTCTGCATGTTCTTCAATCTCCATCAGAGCAAATAGGTCACCCTTTCACAGGAAAGAGGTGGTAATCAGCTTAAGCCACTCACCATTTTCTTTGGTATGTGTAGGGAGTGGCATAATTAAGACTGGAAATTTGAGCTGACCCCAATATTAGGTTGGGAGATGGCTGAGAAGAGGCATAGAGGTGGGTGAACCTGACTGCCAAGGTCATGTCCTTATCGGGCCCAACACATAAGATGTGCACACATCTCTGGTGTCTATGGAGGGCCCAGCCCCTTTCTCTTGATGTTGGCCTGGACGTTGCTCTTGGAAACATCCATCCCTGCAGCATCGCCCTTTTTGTGTGCCATTTACTTGCATGGAAAGAAGCCTTGGTCCTACTGTCATGGGGAACACTGCTGGAAGGTAGCAGTGCATGTTTGGCTACTGGTGCTGGAGGACCAGTCACTGTCTGCACAGACCACGGAGGCTCCGTATGAATGTGTGAGAGGACAGAGGCCTCAGGCACTGGGCTTGTTGTCCCCACACAACCTGCAGTTCGTCAGGGGTGGCAGCAGCACCACCAGTACCTGACCTGCGCATGGTCCACTGCCCCTTCCTGTCCTCATGGGCAGGCAGCCCCTCGCTAGACAGCCCCATCTGTGTGGCAACTGCCTCAAGAAAGCTGAAGCCAAGTCTTGAGTTATACTGGTTGAGACAGGCTGGGAAGAAAACTAGGAAGTACTGCAACAGGAAGGGTGTCATGGACAAGCCTTGTCAGTGGCAGCAGAGTGAAAGGGAAGAGTGAGACAATGGATGAGGATGGGAAAGGCTGTGGAGAGATGAGGACCAGGGTCCTAGCTTAGGAGATGCTGGACCAACAATTTCATGGAAAGAGAGATGGAAAGAGTAAGTGAAGGAGCAATTGGAGGGATAACCTTGACCTTCAGCCTACCTGCGTGGCATCCAGGAAGGAATGGGCTGCAGCAAAGGGAACTTGTCTGTGTCAGAGGAGTATGGTGCAGGGACTTTTGTGACCAGAAGCAGGGGAGGCTTCAGCTACACAGGGAAGATAATTTTATATGCCAGGGCCTGAACTAAGTGCAGATTTCAGTGGTCACAATTACTGTGTGAGAGATAAAGACATATTTCACTCTTAGATAGCATCTTACAAGTGGTAATTAAATTTTTACAACACCCATGTGAGGTAAGTGAATAATTATTGCTCCTATTTTAAAGCTATGAAAGGAGAGAGGTTAAGTGGCTTGCCAAGGGCCATGCGGTGAGTCAGTGGCAGTCCCTCCATTAGAAGTCAGGAGCTCCTGGTTCTGAGGCTGGTCTGCAACCCACAGCAGCGTTGCAGCCTCCCCGCTGAGAGATGAGAACAAGCTGATTTCCCAAGCACTTTGATGAGAGAAGGAAGGTTAGAAATAGCCCACGGCTGTTTCTAGAGAAAGTGTCACAATGGAGAGAGAATTTCTAAGGAGGGGCGTGGAAAAGTGCCAGGCTCAGGAAAGGGAACGGTGATAAAGTAACTATAGATATGGGTGGTTATGAAGGGAACGGAGCTGACAAACCAGAACCAAACGATGGGGAAGAAAAATAGGTCAGTGGCAAAGGTAGATTTCTCAGAGAGTTTTATGGCATTTGAGAGACCTGAGGGGAGAAGTGGGGAAGGAATGAGAGAGGAAAAAGAGATGGGAAGGGAAGAAATTCTGGTGAGAATGTGTACAGCGGCATTTAAAAGCAGTTGCACTGGGAGATGGGGAAAGAAAAGCCACCAACTGTGGGTCCTTGCAGCGCCTGCCCAATTATAATCATGTGATTGTCTTCTCTTGCACAGCAGCTGTAGATCTGAGTGCTCTGCTGAGCGAGGTAACTGTCAGCACCGTCATCTCGCTTATGGGAGAACCAGGGCTCAGAGCAGTGAAGAAACTTGCCTATAATCACACAGCATGGCCAACAAATTATTCTGGTGTAAACTATTACAATAAATGCAACGTGAAATAGGGGGACAGGCAGGGACACGCAGCTCTTACAGCATAGGAGAGTAAAAGAAAAAAGACAACCAAAGTCAACAGCCCAAATCTATTTTTCATAGCTCTAGAATACATAATGCCAAGTAAGATGACAGGTAGAGGCTGTGAGATTTGGATTATTTGTGCTGCAAACTACAGGCTAAGGAATACCAGCAGGCAGATGCTCCAGTATAAGCACACACACACAAATGCATATGTACACAACACAATTGCCCTGACACTGGCTTTGGTGTGGTATATGCCCTTAGACAAGTTATTTCTGCAGTTCCTCAGTTTTCCTCCTTTCAGCAAAATTATGGTAACAATTTTTACCTACAAAATGGAGACACACCTATAGCCCAGAAGACTTTCACAATGCAAAGTGTACTTAGGTTCCCCAAGTGCTCTGTGATCCTTGGCTGAAAGCTGCAGTTGACCACCATCCCAGTGGGATCCTTTGTTTGTGGTCATTTTGTGCCACAGAGCACAAGCCACATGTCTGACAGCTTGTGGCTGCCACACCAGGAGGAGTGTCATCTGAAAAAGTGGAACTCCAGAAAATAGCTGCCAGCATTGCTGGTCGACTCCACCGTCTGAGTGTTTTCAGGGCCTGAGAAAGTGAGATGCTTCAGAACAAAAGTTCCCCTTAGTTTCAAAAGCCACCCTTCCTCACCTCTGCTTCCTCCTTCTCCTCACAAGAAATGAAGAAGCCGCAGATATTTTTGTCTAAATTTGAAGAGGGAAAAGAAGTATCCTCCAGTATAAAGTAAGAGGGAGAAAGAAACCCATTCAGCATCTGTTGAAAGAATCAGGAAAGAGCAGTGTAAAAGATAAAGCCTTTTATTAGTAACCCTCATTTGGTATTGAAGCTTCGACCATTTATTCCAACTTCATCACCTCTTCTTTCTCAGCTTCACAGGAGAATCAGAGGCTTCCTCACCCCACCTCTCCCTCCTCCGGGTGCAGAGGGCCGTGGTATTTCGGCTGTGCAGTGCTACCACCCTCTGGCCACCTTCAAAAACACAGCCCTCCGTCTGCGGGAGTGCCCTGAACATCAATCATCTGCCTCGTATGTCTTCTCCGTGAGACGAATGCTGCCTTTCAGCATACCCAGTGAGAGAGAGATGGTGATTTAAGCCTTCTGATGTGGCTCTACACAACGCCTGTTTTGATTTCTTCTTTTTATAAAGGAATTTCATCTGGGTGTAGGATGCAAAGGTTGACACAACTGAATGTGTTCATCCTCCGCTGGTGCAGCACATGTGGCAGGGGGAGCCTTCTAAGAAGCCATCATACACATTAGAGTTGCAGCTGATTCCTGCTTGGAGGATGTCTTCTGTGGAAGGGGATGTTCCTGGGTCATTTTGAGATCAAACTGTTAGAATGGCATTTCTCCTGGTACCTTGACCAAGAGATTTTATCCTTCAGCTCCTCAGCCACACAGCTGTAAAACAGAGATTATACACCTTAGCTCTTGCTTATGGTATTGCCAGCACGAGCTTATTCATGGTTTTGATTGCATGGGTTTGAAATTATAAAAATGCCAAGTTATGCAGCAGTCCACACAGGTCACTCTGTACTGACACTACCAACACTGAGACAGCTGCAGATATATTTGTCAGTGGGGGGAGCTTCTGCCCATCTGAAATTGCACTGAGACCACTAGCTCATTTCCCAAAGCACAGCAAGAAGTTATGGGGTGGGAAGAACTGGATAAGTAAAAAAGAATTTGTGAGCAAAGCCCAAAGTACTTGGAATATGAGAGCCATTTCACATACTGGTGCTGAGTCAGAACACTGAGCTTATTTTGCTGAAAAATTCCCAACTTTTCATATTTTATGCAAGAAAGAATGCAATGAAAGCAAGTGTAGAGAGAAAAACAGGCTCAAAAGCAAAAAGGTTGCTTCAAAGTTCAAAGAACATGTTCTAGCATGATGCTTTTTTGTGGCAAGCAAATAATTTTTTCAGCCTTTATGGGACAAGGAAGTGCGAAGAACATAGGTAAGAAAGTGTTTTCTTGCAGAATCTTGCTAGCTTTGTAAGTCTTCAGGCGTGATGGAGGATCATTCTGGCCATGTCCTGCTTCAAACAGTGAAAGCATCCATTGTTCTTTATTATTTCCTTGTCACAGCCTCGCCTTACAGGTGACAGGTTGGCACACTCTTTCCTAGAAGTGTTATGGGTAAAGAGGGTTTAAACTGTGTAGCACTCACTGGTACTTCACTCAAACTCCTCGCCTGATCTCCAAAATCTCTTTGAAGATGCTATTAGGTTTGTGATGGAAGCATATAGGAGGGAGCCAAGAGGCAGCATGCTGACATGTCCCTGTGACCCCATAAAGAACCTGGTTTGATAAGATGTCAGAAATGGCCATTTCAATCAGGTAAGAATTTAGCTGCCCCGATAAGCCATTCATGCCTGTATGTAGATTTTTCTATTGGTAGAGCAATTCATGCTGAAAGTGTTTTTTGTTTTTAGTGTTTTTATTTGTTTGTTTATAGTTTATTGGGTTTTATTTGTTTGTTGGGAAGGGAAGGGAAGGGAAGGGAAGGGAAGGGAAGGGAAGGGAAGGGAAGGGAAGGGAAGGGAAGGGAAGGGAAGGGAAGGGAAGGGAAGGGAAGGGAAGGGAAGGGAAGGGAAGGGAAGGGAAGGGAAGGGAAGGGAAGGGAAGGGAAGGGAAGGGAAGGGAAGGGAAGGGAAGGGAAGGGAAGGGAAGGGAAGGGAAGGGAAGGGAAGGGAAGGGAAGGGAAGGGAAGGGAGAATCCAGTGACATCTCTACATTTCTCAAAAAGAAACCACCCCTTCTTTTACTCTCTTCCACCCTTCTGCCATAACCAAGTGATCCAAGTGCTCATTTTCTTTAAAGAACAAAAACAGAAGAAAAAGAAACAAAACCCATAAACTCTGTGTGTGGGGGGGGGGGTGGGGGGGAACACATCTACTGGGCCCACCATTTTGCTATGGAAATGTGCTTCACAAAATGACAAACAAACAACTTTCAAAGCTGCAGCTCTTGACACATCAGAACTCATCTTTCCCTTTTTCATGTCCACCCACGAGAGAGATCCTGGCTACCTGCCTAGAAGAAGACAAAGCCATGGCAAAATGAGACATCTTGCATCATGCCTTTCCATGCCCAAAACTGGCTTGTTGCAGGCTGTGAAAAGGAATAAATTTCAAAGGTGAAGGAACTTTTTATATAGACTGTGTTTTACCTTTCATTCCTCTCTGGGGACCAACAGAAAATCTGTCTTCAGTTGGTGATATTTGTGGCAAGTAAAGGTATTGTCTCTTTACACCATAGTTTGACTTTGGGAAGACTGGTTCTTAAGCCATTTTCTAATGTTGGTAATATGATGTTCTAAATAAATAATAATAATAATAAAATATTAATAAACCACAACTTAACCATCCAGTGAAGAAGATTAAGTTTATCAGTAAAACTTCTGATGAAAGGGAAATTTCCCATGTTGTGACTTATTTTCTCAGCTGATGTGGATTCCTTTTGAGAGACATATGTTAGGCTACAGTAGTTATAATTTGGTGGAAATTTCTCCACCTAGTTGTAACCAAGATAAGGGATAGGATTCTCTTGCTCTATGGCTCTAAATCTTGCATTAGCTGAGTGGGTAAAACCATGTACAAGGCTGAATGACACAGCCTTCTGCTTCACAGATGGATGTCTCTTCCATTATAACCTACTCAGACACCAGAGGTGAAGAGGGCATGTCCTAGATGTCCCTCCGTGATATGCCTTCCCACAGATGAAGGCATATGTCCCACAGACATAGAGAATCCTTTCTCAAGTTTCCTTACAAGCTGGAAAGCTTCCAGCAACTGTCTTTGCAATAGAAATAACACTTTTTTCCCCCAGCAGCTTGTGTGGTTCCTATGATGCTTTTGTCTCCACAGATCCCAAATCAACAGGCTAGCTCCTAAATTGTTTATTAGGCCCCAGATTCTTCTAGCTGCCCACCACCCAGCAAGTCTGACCAACACCACGTAGGGGAAAGAGTGGGAAAAACTGTTATACATTGCAGTTTAAAGACACCAAATCCATAATGTGGAAAGTGAGGAAATTCACAAGTCCAGGCTTCCTCCCTGGAAACACTTGTCACCAGCTGGTTCTGTTTCAAATGTCTTGTTTAATGCCAAATGCCACATTATTATACAAAAAATAAATAAAATAAAATAAAATAAAATAAAATAAAATAAAATAAAATAAAATAAAATAAAAATTCTGATTGAAATGTTGCTTCCTAGTTTGTGAGAGACAGAACTCAAATAATCTAAAACTATGAAGGTCAATGCCATGAGTGTTTGACGAGTGATATTCTGCAGTTTGCTTCAGAAATACTATTTTGAAGGATATGTGTGTATGCTCAAGTAGGAAAAAAAAGTTTCATTCCAATTGAAAATAAAAATTAGAGGCTGACTTTTGTGAGATGTTCACCTCTTTTCCCTGTCAAAAAAGATGAAAAGAAAGAAGTAGGTGGAAAAAGCCCTAAACTTAAAAATACTTGTTGTCTTAATTTAACTAAAGACACCTAATGATCTAAACTGCTTGTGAAGAATTTGGGGATATTTTGAAAAGAAAAAAAAAATCAAAAGAATATTTAGCTGCCTTTTTTTTTTTTTAATGAAAAAACGCTTCTTCATCTTCCAGAGGCTAAATGGCTGGCACCAAGACCAGCAAAGTCCTATTGTACTCCTAGGGTGAAATACTGTTTAACTACACATATAGGTTGCTGCAGCAAATGAATCTCTTCGGCAATATAGCAATACAGAACAAGCTTGTTTCATAATTTAACATTTTAAAATCTGGACTGTCTATAAATCCTCAGTTTATAGATGCTTCAGTAATAGCAAATGGAAAAGAAGTTACCTCAAGCTGTTTGTAAAAGAGTAGGTTACATGGATTTGTGAAGACTCTCTCAAGATGTACAAGAGGTGATTTTTCTGAGCACTAGGACTAATATGAATTAAATTCATCTTTGGGAACAAGATAACTTACAAGGGAAAATGCCATAATCTTATGTCATTTTTCTAGAGGAGGAAAATTGAAACAGCTGATCTAGTCAAGGTATTTTAATTTATTTTGCACAGGAGAAGGTCTAATTCAATGGACCTCTGTTAGTAAATTTAATGTTATTAATCAGTCATTTAAATCACAGGCCTGTCTACCTACACTCCCTCCTCCCTCCCCCATGGATGTGATGTTGGTTTTGCTGAGGCAAAGGCAAGGAGACAAATGGGAATAAAATGTGCAAGCAAGTCACGGGTATGCTGGCCCCAGAGGTGGGCCATCTGATCTCTTGAGCCTATGGTTACCCAGGCCATGCTCCTAGCCACCTGACAGGACAAGAGCCAAATCCCTCCACAGTAGGTCACTTTGGAGGGGAAGAGGTGTCAAGGAAGGTTTCTCATTTTCCTGTCCCCCTGTGGGGCTGCAACTGCCTTGCACAGCTTCCAGAGCCCAGAGACCTTGCATGGCTAGTCAGCAGGTTTGCAGTCACTAGCTCACAGCTGGAAGAAAAAAAAAAGCAGAAAAGTGGCACCCAAAGGCTGCAAGAAAGGCTGATAAAACAGGGGCATGATTTTCTCTCTCACCTTATGAGATTTGACAGGTCTCTGTCCTTGAACCTGGTCAGAGCTTTAGATTAATTGTTATTGTTTTCCCAGCAGTAACTTTGCTGTTTACTGAGGCCCTAACTGGATTACAACATGATGGATGTACACATACCCTGATTCTGTAGATAAAGTAATTAAGAGATTGATAAGGCATGTGCATATTTCATGTTCCAGCAATGCTTATGCTGAAACATTCTTATCTGTGGGGGAGGACCTTGTTGGACTCTTTGCAGCATGTGGAAAGCACAAGTCTTTGATCTGAGCTCCAGGAGCTGAAGCAATTTGGATGCCTGTGCAGAACATGCACTTATGCACAATGAGGGTTGACAGATCCCCGAGGTCTGAAAAATCAATTCTTTTTTTTTTTTTTTTTTTTAAGTCATTATTATATGGATGCAGTGAGCCACAGTGGGTAAAATGCCCAGTTGGGCAATTGTCCTCCAAATGGTGCTGGTTGATTGATCACAAAAAAGATGTTAATGGCTCCTCAGCATTTTTAACTAGGTGCTTGGTTTCAAATCACAGCTGCCATTTCGCCCATTGCTGATCATAGATTTTTTCAATGTGCCTGGAGGTGTTGGTCAATGCTGGAGATGGTCAGACCATACAGCTGAGAACTACCACATTGTTATCAGCAGTGTGCTGAGAACTACTGTGTGAGAACTACTGCATTGTTATCATCAGTGTGCCTTCCTTACTTCCAGATCTCAGAGAACACAAAACCTTGGGGTATGGTACCTTGCTGGGGGATTTTGTGCATGTGAGTTCACCTCTCTGTAACAGCTATTAGAGCTAAACATAAATGAGAATAACAGCAAGCAGCTGAGCACATACTGTGGAAAAAAACAGCACGGGAGCTGGGTATTATCGTTGCCTTGGAGAAAAGGTTTGTATTGTGACTTAATTTACCACACTCAGAGACACAAATTCAGAACCTACATAAGCTATAATACAACCAGGTCATGTGATTTGAAAGGTGAATGTGTTTATATGGATCTGACAGGTGTTAATGATGGCTTTCCATAGAAAAAGAAATCCTGGAAGATAAATTGCTCGTTAAACAAGTCCAACAGCATTAATGTTTTCTAACAGCATTGGTTTCTGGATCCAGGTGTTGCAAAACAAAGCGTCCAGCTACTTTTATTTAGGAGAAGATCCTTATGAATGTGATAATCTTTTAAGGTCCAATTGTACCATGTAATGTGTTTCAATCTATGTTTCCTATGTAAGCTCCATAATGAGATTACTGGAGTGTAAATCTTTATACAATTTAAATAAATAGTCTCTTGAGTGTCTGGCATCAGAAATATATTGTTCTGTATTTCCCTACGGGCACTGATGTTGCATCCTGTAATTGTGAAGTATTTATCTGTGTCATATTACAAGGTATTTGATTTAATTTTAAATGAGAGAGTTTCATCTCTTTTTTCGACCGTCATGTAATTTGGTTAATTAAAATTTGTTGGATATTTCTTTCCACTTACCACAAAAAGACCAAAGTGTGTCATTTGGTGTTTCCAAAGTAGCCATATGGAGTGTCGTTGGGTCAGTGCGAGGAACAGCCCAGTACAGATATCACTGCTGTAATATAAAATTTACCCCATTAATCTCATCCTTCTAGATTTTTATTTATATAATTTTAAATTCACACAATCTAAATGGTTAATTCTCTTATTAATATTCTTAAGTGTTTGTTCTGATACCTGGATGTTTCCTAAACCTATAGACACATTTAGTATTGATCACTTCGTAATTACGGCCAAACATAGATAAAAAGCATACCAAATTCGGTTGCCCCTTCCTTCCTCAAACTGGGTTTTATTCTGCTGTCAACTTTACTGATGAACACTCAGAAAAAAAAAAAAAAAAGATAAGTAAATAAATAAAAAATCATTGCAATCAATAGAGCTGGCAGGTACAAATCTGTTGTTCCCCTATGATTTTGTGACATTGAGGGGGAAGATCTTGCATTAGTAACTGGAAGTTCATCCCATCCTACCGCAGACAGCTGAAACAGGACAGGAACAGGTGAACTTCCTTTTTCTCTCCACTGACTACAGAAGGAGTTTAAACAGTTAGTCAATGTCATGCAAACTCATATTCCAAACTGTTCCATTTGTGTTCACAGTGTATTTGCCTTTGCTCTGCATTACTGTGGCAGATGAGATGGACCACACTCTTCCAAGACTAAAAATATATTCAGCAGGGGAAGCAGTGCTGTCTGGCTCCCCCTGAGGTGCAAACAGTTACAGGACCATGACATCTGTTGTAATAAGGCCAGTGGCTTAGCATAGAAGGATTTATATCAGCATAAAACTGCAGTAAACTCCAGTGACTTCATCATCTCCTACCTCTGTTGTGATCACCTCATCCACCCCCATGCATTTTACAGGATGTATGGATTTCACTTGTTAATTCCTGCCTAAGCTCCAACAGTTTGAGGTTCAAAAGGACCAAATTCTTCAGAAAATTAATATCCCTTCTTGGTTCAAACCCCACCCCACAACGTGAGCTAGCTCATCTACATCCTCAGTGGGAGTTTCCTGCAGCTCATTGCCCCTATATTAGAAACCATAACAGTATCATATCAGTTCCCAGTAATATTCTGCTGGGGAAGGAGTTTTTCTAGAATTTGTTATTAATTTTGTAATTATTCCAAGGAAACAAAAGCTGCAAGGGTGTTGTCTCACAATATAGGACATAGTTTTTGCTAAGGCAAAAATGATGGGTTCAACAGTGTTAACAATCCCTGTGATTATCAGTCACGACAATGGCTGATCAACAATAAAGGCTTTGCTCCCCATGTAGACACTTGCTTTAAAACAGCCAGCTCTACAGCATCACCAGCAAGATTTACTTCATGGCATTCTTTTGCCAAATGAGGGATCTGCAATTAACCCACCATCCCCTGTCTCCTGTTCCCCTCTCCAAGTGTTCATAACTCACTGGTTCATAACTTACTGCCTGTGAAGGAGCCAGGAGAAGCAATGAACCAAAGCCCGTGGCCATGGGAGAGGGGAGGAGGAAGGGACCTTCCTCCCTGGGTGGCCCAGCCTCTAGCGTATGGCCTGGTAGAGGGGACGGTGCTTCCCCTCCTCCTCACGTCACCATGTCTGGCATGGGTCTTCATCGCACGGATCGGTACTGAGGTGTTCCTCCTCGGGTGACCTGGTGTAGGGACATGCCACCCAGGTTTGCCCAGCTGGCTATTATTCACCCTTCTCCATATCCATTCAATGCATCTGCCTCCCCCCCCACACACACTTTTTTTTTTCCATTAATTTTCTTGTTTTGCTTGTTAGAATATTTCCAAGTCTCTATCCACAGCTGTTATTTTTAATTATTTTAATATATTTTAAAACAAAAGCTGTGCTTCTCAAGTAATTACCAGGCTCTAGGACCCGAGGCTTTAAGAAAAATAAATAACCATGGCCACTGACTGACAACAGATCCACAGCTTCTTTTACATCATTAGAGAAATATAACTAAAGCCTTAGAGGATTTTTTTTTTTGGTTTTCTGACTCCTCATCTAAACTTATTTCACGTTCTCTGGATCAACGCCACGGAGGGGCTGAGCAAGCAAGCACAGTTCCCCCGTGAAAACCCATGGGACTTTACGCCTGGGAGGAGCAGCTGGTGCTGGCACAAGTGGCAATGGAGGGGGACGGTCTGGGCAGTGAACTTACAGAGATGTGTGCCCAAACACAAGCAGATAGCCAGGGCTGGACAGCTAGTCTGCAGGCAGCTCCTCAGCTGGAAAAGGCAGATGCTAAGGAGACTTTGCTAATTTCCCCTGCCTGGAAATCTGTAATGAGCTCAGAGCAGGAGAACAACAAAAGGGCACATCTGTTAGTTTCTCCTAAGCGGGAAAGGGCTGAAAGCCAAGAGAGATGTCTAGGGGCTAATTTGCTGGCCTGTCTATGGTGCAGGAGAAAGTTTCAGCCCAGGAGAAAGCCTGGTGTGTTCTGCCTGGGAGCAGGGAAAGCTGGCAAGTGTCACAAGGAGCTCAGGGGCAGTACAGTTTATGGGATGGGAGAAAAGTTTATTCTCTTACTTTGTGTTCACTCAAGACTCCATACATTCATATTATACACATCCAGTGGATTCTATCTGGTCTTTCCTAGTAAGGTTAGTTAGCCAGTGCATCTAAATTGTATCTGGTACTCTCAGGTAACACGTAAACCAGTAAATTTAGTGTCCCTGAGACAGCTCTTTTGTCCCGTTATAAATGACATGGGGCAGCCAACAGTCCCATGCCTGTCCAAGTGATGACCAAATCTGAAGGAAAATTGTGGGAAAGGTACAAAAAAATAATAAATAAATAAATAAATAAATAAAATTAAACATTGATTCCTACTTCATGCCACAACCTTTTCTGCCCTACACTACATTGGCTTGATGATTTCCCACATGCCCGAAAACCATCAATGCTTTTTTAATCCAGAGTGAATGTTACCATAATCTCATTTTTTTCTCCTTCTTTTCAGCATTTTGTCTGTTTTAACATACATTCTTACACAAGTTTGCTATCACCCTAATGCAGACACATCATGGCTGACCAGCTGAGTCACTCTCTGGGGTCCTGCAGCTATATCATCAAGAACTATACCTGCTATGGAGACCAGGGAGCACAGGCGCCCTGCACACTTCCTCTGGCTCAGTCCTGTGTGCAGAGCTTTGTCACTGGATCTACTGTGGTCAGACAGAGCTTTACAATGTGTAAAAGGCTTGTGTCAGCCAGTGTTGTGGATTTTGACTCATAATCACAACCAATGGCTGAAAAACAAAAACACTTTTTGTAGTTGTTGTTGGAATCACCAGAACTAAACCATCCCGCTCCTGTTTCTTGCATCTTGCTTCTGATGCCAACACTCATCATCTTTTCACTTGGCAGGGGTTCAGAGCTAGAGCTAGTAGCATCTTGATGCTGGTGAGATCCCACAGTTGCAGTATGTAACCCCCACGAAATTTCCAATTCCTTCCCAAGCCTAAGAGGACAGACCATGTGGAGAAACACATGATAATACACTTCATTTTTAAACCTGTTGTAGTTTGTTAAACTATTATTTGGAAACGCAATATCGCAATATCAGTTAGCTGCTCTTTCCTAAAGACAGAACAATTTCAGAATAATTGGGATGGGATTAAAGTAAATGTAAAGCCTTAATCACTTGTGAATGTTGCACAGCAGTAACAGGCTTTCTTAATAGGGGCTTGTGTACTCCGACAAACAGATGCCTGCAGATCACAGAAAATAAGCAAGCCCAAAGTCTAGGAAAACTGGCTCCAGCAATGACCACAGGGATTTTATAATTAAGCACAAGCTGTGAATGCATGTCAGTAGTCTCAGTCTGGAAGATAATATTTCTGTGGTCACTGTAAAACACAATTTTCTGACTGTGAAGAAGGAGCTGAATGGGCATTTATTATTTACTCTCTTAGGAAGATCAGAAATTAGTTGATAAAATGTTACTTGTTGTTTTAAAGTTATGTCACTTCATATCAGATTAATAAAACGTAACATTACTCCTTACAGCCACAGTCTCTTTTAGATGTTGAGACTATTACAACAACCCTACTATTTTTCACAATTCATTTGCTCTCTTCATTTCGTTTATGTCCTTATTTCCAAGAATACTGCAGAAAGTCTCTGAGACAAACTGCCTTTTTTACCAAAAGCTGGAGCATGGAATTGTTCATTTGTTACTGTTTGTGAAACAGGGGGAGAACAGCACAGACTAAAGCCAGAAAATTCAGAATTCATGTGCAGAACAAGCCTCCATACAATAAATAAATAAATACTAACACCACCCTTCCCCCCCCCCAATAAAATTGTTAAACCTATTCTCAATCTGAGCACTTCATTTGACTGTTTTCCTCTAATTGCTATCATTGCAAAGCAAAAGTTTTGTGTCTTGCTTTAAAAATATTGCACAGGTGGGAAGAAATGCCAACACCGGGAAATGTAATGGTCTTAGAATGGTCTGTTAATCAGGAGGATTGACTTTCTGGTGGCATGGCACTCATTCTGTTTCTTTCTCCATATGTTTTTTTGTGTGAATGGTACTAATTCAGCTTGGTAATGTTTTATCTCAAGTTTTACTGTCCCAGCTGAACCCCTCCAAAGGAAATGTCACTGGCTTCAACTTATCACAGTATCACAGTATCACAGATTTCTAGGTTGGAAGAGACCTCAAGATCATCGAGTCCAACCTCCGACCTAACACTAAGTACTCCACTAAACCATATCGCTAAGCTCTACATCTAAACGTCTTTTAAAGACCTCCAGAACTTAGATTCTGTAAACTATTCATGTTAAGCACACAATCTGATTTTGGAAGTCTAGAAGACTAAACACTAAAAACTTTAAAGTTATAATTTTTGACTGTTCCATTATTAATCCACATATTTCATTTAAGCTGTCTAACGTCGCTGCTTTACCTGCATGCACTCTGCAGTTGGTTATATGTACTTGTTAAGAGGGTTGGCTTTTATTTCTCTAAAGGACAATATACCAGAAGGACCACCAGTCTCCTACAGCAGACTTTCCTGCTCTATTCTCAGTGTTTTGATGAATTCCACCAATTTCTTGGCATGTCTTTTGTTTATATATACAAATTGGTAATTTTTTTTTTTAATCTTCTGCTCAATACCTCATAAACATTTCTCAGATTAGTCAGTGGTTATACCCATTTTTTTATTTGGAAGGTAAAGTGACTGTTGAACAATATTTTGGGACCATCCAGCTCCCATGTGTTTTGAGAAAACAAATATCTCCATATTGCTCTTTGTTACATGACTTCTATTAGTATAAACATACTATCACCCCAATGCAGTTAAGGAAAAAATAATCTTCAGTGTCTTTTGTAGGCTGCTAATTCATCTGGAGCAATACATTCAGTTCATACCTAATTCAGCTGATGAAAGAATAGACAGCAATATATCACTCTGCATTCAGCGAGAAAACACAGCATTTAATGATCAAGCATTGCTTAGAATATGCATTTATTTTTTAAAACTTGCTTGGTAATAGCAAGACTTCTACATTTCTTCCATCTCTCCTTTAAAACTACAACCTACAGCTTTTTGCTGAACTAGGCTTTCTTCCAGCTATGTACGTCTATATGAAATCCCAGCTAGGTTCGTACAAGCCACATACAATGATGTTCTGGCTGAGTCCTTGAGGACCACAGTCTGAGACGAGCAAGCTGATCTTCCAGGAGCTGGCCGGTGGGAAAGCAAGCGCATGAAAAGAGAAGCCCTGTGATGAGGGTTCTGAGAATCTGGTTCAACTCCAGGCTAGACTTTGAACATGACATTAAGAAAGACGCCTCACCTACCTTAGGCTGCTATAAATATCCTTGGCTGCTATAAATTGCTGTCAACTCACAACATCAATGGTGCTGTGTCAGCTTTACACCAGCTGCTGATCTACTCTTTTCCCTTTATGTTCCTTATGTAAAATGATGGTTTGTTTGCTTTTAGGAGTGCCTTGCTTGCTTTGTTTGTCCCCAGGCACATTTTGTCTATGAAGACCGTAATGTGCTTAAGGGAAGGAATTCCTCTTACTTTGCATTTGTACAAGACATGGTACAACAGAGACCTGATCTTGCCTGGGGCCTCTAGGCTCTGTAATACTGGTTGTTATTTAATAACAATTAAACTGTATCTGCCTTTAAAAAATGAGCGGTAACTCTTGTTTAGCTTGTTTATGTAGGGGGCTGTATGGAAGTAAGCCTGGAGTCTCCTCTTCCTCCTGCCCAGAAACCTGGAGGACGGCAGAGCACAGGATTTGTGGCCAAGCAGCAGTTTCTAGACAACCACATTTCTGTCTGCCACTGCAGACGAGCAGGATGTACCCTTCCCAAGGATATTAAATCATCTCAGGAATAACACACTTGATACCCAGCACACTTTGACGTAGAGGGTTTCAAAATTCACTTTAGCGGTGGTGGAACCAAGCCACAGGCATGTTAAATTACGTACCCCAAATCGTGCTGTGTTCTCCCTAATGGAGAATGCATCCCAGAGCTCTTTGTCAAATCACTGGGGTTTTTAGTGTCATGCAGTAGGGACCAGTCACATTCCCATGGTTTGGACATAGAATATTCAGCATCCCTCCTCAGCCGCGCAAATGAATTATTGACCCACATTTGGGAGCTCTCTGTGTCTGCACGAGCCCTGTACTACTGAGCACAGGTGTTGAGACGCAGCTACCGGAGTCACAGCGTTACCTAAAATTAGGACTAACTGCCTGCTGCTGGTGAGCGAGTCAGTGAAAAGAGTTCGGGTCCCACCTAGTGGTCAAAAGCTCACCTGCAGACGTGCTTCTGGGATGGACTGCTTTTATTGCATGCCTCTCTCTCTCAGGAACAGTGAGGAAGGTGTGACACAACAAATTTTTTACTGTGTCACCACCACAGAGTTGGTCCCTCATTTAGTTTCTGACCAGTCTTTGACCCCCACCCTTTCTGAGGCATTACACCCCAGAAATTACAGATTTTCTCCTACCAGCCACTGCTTTGGTTTTGTTCCTTTTACAGGGCTCAGGGCCAGGAAGCACCTACTGAGGAGAGGTGCTCCAGCCTGGTACCGCAGCTATGTGAGATGCCGGCACTGCAGCTGGAAGAAGAGATTAGGAAGACCTAAGTGACAACTTTGTGTGCTTTGCACTGTCAGCATGAGATTTAGTGGTCTGTTATAAACAATCCAGCCTGTGAATTGCCCTCGTACTCCTTATAGTTTTTTTCTTCACTCAGTTTTCAGCCTTTGTGACTGGTATTTCTGTGGATTTTTAAAAAAAATAATCTCAACTGTTGTTTTGGGTTGGCACTTAGTTCATTTTCATTAGCTTAGGTTTTTTTTTTTTTTTTCCTTCTCTTTAAATTCTTGTTGTTTTCATCTACTGTTAGCTTACTCCACAGGCCCTAAATCATGATAATATTTCATCTAGCCAAAAGCGCTGCAAGCAGCTCCTGCAAATTTTTAGCATCCCACTATCTCACAGCAAGGGGGATTGCTGAAGAGAGGCTGAGGTGCTCAGGAAGCTCTCTATGCTGCCGTTGCTCTATGATTAACTCTTGTGAATTCAGGCTTATGCTAAAAACTGGTAACTATTAGCTAATGTTTGTAGAGATTATCAGTACAGAAAGTGAACAACTGTGAAAAATGACTATAGCAGAGCATGCTGGGCACTGTAACAAGCATCTTTAGCTGATGGCTGGAAGGTTTTGACCTGTGCAGAACTACAGTATTATGAGGAAATTGTAGTCTAGGATAATGCAAATATAAGGGACCTGGCTGATGAGAATATTGGAGTACAAAGGCCAGTCTGTCTGTCCTTCAGAATCTCAAAGATAGATAGATAAATAGATAGATAGAGAGATAGATAAGAAGAGCGGGAGACAAGGTGAGTTGTCCTCTTTCAAGAAAGCAAGAAAGCAAGAGACCCTGGAAGCCCCCCCCAAAAAGGGTATCTGCAAAAAGGCAGGTCACAGAAAGCTACAAAAAGGCTGGAGGCAATGCAGCACAGTGGGGCCCAGATGTCAATGTGTCATTGGAGAGAGCAATAGTTGGCACTAGAAGCATTAGTCCTTCTCCCAGAGGACAGAACATGATACTACAGATGGAAACAACATGTTCTTTCTCATTGTCCTGTTCTGTATGCACCTGTATTCCTGTGACTGAAGGGTCAGAGTCCTTAGTAGATGTCCTGGTTTCAGTTAGGATAGAGTTAATTTTCCTCCTAGTAGCTGGTAGGGTGCTATGTTTTGGATTAGGATGAGAAGAGCGCTGATAACATGCTGATGTTTTAATTGTTGCAGAGCAGTGTTTACACCAGGCCAAGGACTTTTCGGCTTCTCACTCTGTCCTGCCAGCGAGCAGGCTGGGGGTGCAGCAGGAGCTGGGAGGGGACAGACCCAGGACAGCTGACCCAAACTGGCCAAAGGGGTATTCCATACCACCTGACGTCATGCTAAACAATATATAGGGGTGGCTGGCCGGGGTGGGGGCCGGCTGCTCGGGGATAGGCTGGGCATCGGTCAGCGCGTGGTGAGCAATTGCATTGCGCATCACTTGCGTCGTACACATTATTACTAGTAATACTATTATCATTATTATTATTATTATTGTTATTATTATTTTCCTGTCTTAATAAACTGTCTTTATCTCAACTCACAGGATTTACTTTCCCGTTTCTCTCCCCCACCCCAGAGAGGGAGGGGGGAGGGTGAGCGAATGGCTGTGTGGTGTTTAGCTGCCAGCCAGGTTAAACCATGACAGTAGACTATCTGAGGTTTCAAGATGAAATTTCCAATACAGAGTGGCAGCTGTTACCATTTCTCTTCCCTTTCTTAAAGAATCATAGAATACTTCAGGTTGGAGGAGACCTCCAGAGGACTGTTCAGCCAACCTCCTGGTCACGGCAGAGCTATCTTTGAGGTTAGATGGATTTTGTTCAGGATCTTGCCTGATCAATCTCTGAATGACTACAAAATGGAGATCCAACATCCTCTCTGGGCATCTGTCCCAGTTGTGACCACCCTCACTGGATGAGGGTGTTTTTTTTCCTCATATCTAATTAGAATCTCTCTTGTTTGTGGTCTGTTACCTCTTGTCCTTTCCCTGTGCATCATAAGAATCTAGCTCCTTCTGTGTAACCAATTCTCTCAACACTTCTGATAGAATACACAGTAAGGTCTCCCTTTGACCTCTCTTCTCCAGGTTGGACAGACCCAGCTCTCTCAGCCTTTTCTAGTATGTCATGTACTAGAGCCTCAGACAGCTTCTGGTGGTCTCCCATTACTCTCATGCCAATGTGTCAATATCCTTCTTGTACTGGTGAGCCTAAAGCTGCACACAGAACTCCAAATGTGGTATCATATGTGCCAAATAGAGGGGGAGGATCACTTCCTTGGGCTTGTGTCACTGAATAAGCCCCAAGGAGAGGAATGTGACTCACTGAATAAACCTCTACAGTGGAAGAAAGCTTGATGGAGATGAGCAAGGGCGATGCATGCATGAAGGTCAGAGAATGCAGGGTGTGACTGACCACGGCTGTTGCAAGGAACCTAACTTTATCTAAACACAAAGGGGACTGGAGTGTGGCCTGTGTTTTAGATAAAAATCAACCAACAGTTGAGTGGTTTGTCTGATGACATAAATGTTTCTCCCAGAGTTCATTAAAAAAGTGTGGTTGGCTCCCTGAGTTTGTCAGGAGAGTGAATATGTGGCTCAGACTAACATGGAGTGTAAAAACTAAACAGCCAACAACTGCCTGTCTGAGACCCTCTGAGTGGCAGGTCTACTTTTCAGCATTGTAAGTGCTCCTCCCAGTGTCTATGAGCTTGGTAAGGGCATGATTTTTCCCATCAACCAGGTAATTAACAAAGATGTTAAGCATCATGTTAAATGAATTTCCAGGAATGTTTGTGCTATACTCTTCTTGGAGACCAGAGGCTATTTCCACGTGCATGGTCTTTTAACATTGCTTCATTTAAAGGCTTTCACTATTAAGCTTTCCCTATTATCTCTTTGCTCAGAAGGGTTGAGAAAAATGCTATCCAGAGCTGAAAAATTTCCCTCTCTTTTCTCACTACCACCAACCATGAGAATCCTACCTGAATTAGAAAAAATGCTTTTTGTTTTAACTCTACTAGCACAAAGTTTCCTTTGGCTGACATAAGCTTACCTGGAGGATTTGCAGTTGTAAAGTTCACGTCAAGATTCTTTTGGGATGCTCATGGCCCAGCCTTGTCCTGAAGAAGCTCACTTGTAAGAATAAAATTATGAATTCATATCATGCATATGGATCAAATACAAAAATTGTCTGGAGAGCAGGTGCCCAGAATCGCTTATGCTAAAGAGGAACATGGCCATCACCCAGATTAAACAGTAATCTGGGAATTTCAAGGAGGTTCTTGAAACAAAGAAAAAGCATTTAAAGAAGAGAAGTATGAAAATTTGTAACAGGAGGGGACAGACCTTGGACCACAAACATCAGCACTCAAAAGCTGGTTAGGCACTGACAGAAGTCACCCTGCTGGCACCTCGACTCCTGCTTAGGCCAGACAGAGCAGCCTTCCTGTTGGTTGCTGAGGAGCCTGCAGCCAGCTAGCAGAGCCACAGCACGGGTCCAGCCAGAGGGACCCACACCTGGAAGTGTATGGGAACTTGTGGGGTGTTTTCTTCCTACTGTGGGACTAGTGGGTTGTAGGATATGGTGCAGGTACCCAAGAGGTTGGAGCAACACATGTGCAAACAGGGGAACCTTTAGTCCCAGAAGGGTGGAGGGAGAATTGTTTTTCCTGTGAGGGAGGGATTTTTGCATATATCTGCATGACTGTGTGTGTACGTGTGCATGTGCACATACAATTAGGCCATCTTTAAATTAGTACGAGAAGGATATTTAGAAATAAGTAAGTAGTTACTGAGATTTTATGAGTGTCTAGTACTGTTTCTTACCTGTTGTTTCACCATTATTGACCCTGAATGTATAGTTCACTGACTGGTGGCTAAATGTGTGCCATTAAAAAATGTATAAACCCCTTTGACCCTGATCTTGATTTATATTATTTGAACTGAGCACTTCTTCCCTGAGACAACTGTCACAGCACAGATTAGCTCAGATGCACTGACCTTCTAGCAATGATCCCAGCCTTCTCTGATAGAAAGCACCCAGAGTTGCCAGGCCATGAATGTTAGTGTGTGGTTTATAAATGTGGCTATGCCCACTGCTGCTGGCCTTCTGTGGTTTCTCTGTCTTGAATGAAAGAGGAAAGTGAAAACCCCAAAACAATAACAGTAGAATAAAAATACAGTCAAGTAGTGATGGCAGAGGCTGGAGAGATGAGGAGGAAACTTCATCCAACAACTCATTTGACACCGATCAAAATATTTCATTTGCCTACATTCACATAAATTGATGTTTCAGTCAGCTCTCTCAGGCTTGTTGTGTAGTCCCTAGAGTGTCCGTCTGAAGCACAGGCTAAGAAAGATGTTTTGCATTAGATGGCATGAATATCTCCTTCAGTATCTGCTTGTTTGAAGAACCGATGGTTGGTAGCTCTGCCCATATCTGGCTCTCCTATAACGAGGACTGGAATAGTACACAGCTGACAAGAAGAACTAATCTAATGAAGAAGGACTACTGTTTATAAGCTGTGGCATTGTCTGTCATTCCCTTTCAAATCTGTGGGCAGAACACCAGTTAAAGCTGTAGAAAGTCACTTGCCTGCATAACTAATACATCCCCTGGACATCATGAGTACCTCCTGAAAATCTTCTCCAATACTTGTATTCCCCAAAGTGGGAGCAACAAAGAAAAGAGTTCTCATCATCTGTGATTGCAAATGAATTCAGATTTTATAAATGGCAATAAACAGGGAAAAAACAACGAACAAACAAACAAAAAAACCTTTCTGAACTAGGAAAACTTGTAGAGATCTGCTAGTCCAGAGAGGCTGATGAATGAAAGGACTAGTTGGCATACAAAATACGACATAAAGGCAGCTATTAAAATTCTCTTCCACCATGAAGTCAACAAAAACAGTGACTGGAAATGGTTCAAAAGCAAGTCAGAGATTTCTGAACAGACTTCCCCATGTATAGTAGGCTTAAATTTGCACAGTGTTTGCTGACGCAGCAGAGTTTCAGCTACAGTGACTCTGGATTCTGCATAGGTTGTAGGAATGGTCCTCAAGGCAAAGGGACAGGCTCTTACAATTAATTCTGAGTGAGCGTAACTCCCCAGACACTAGGGAAAGGCTGGGGTGGTTTACTGCCAGGCTTGGCTGGACTGGTTTCTAATCTGCGACTTCCCGCCAGTACAACCAGGGGGTGGCTGAAAACTATGTCAAATGTGTTTGTGGTGGTTGCTGACTCTGCTAACCTTTCTAAAAAGTGTATGCTTTACATGACAGTGTTCTGACTTCTGTGGAAAGCTGAGATTGCTGAAAGCAAAGTCCTCTCTTTTATTAACAACAAAAAAAAAATACTGAAAAATAAAAGCAGTTATGACTGCCACAGTATCTGAGGAGCCTGTTACTTTGGGATCATATGGTTAAACTTTCCTCTTTTGGTGGATTTTTCATCTGGACTTTATTTGGTTGTAATACCACTTCCTTTTGTTCTCATTAGGGAAGCACTGAACAGCCACAGTTGAAATGACGGCTCCTAGCCCTAGGAGCCTGGCACAGGTACAGTGACTCAGTAGTGGCAGGGCTCTGTCAGGAAAAGGAGATGTCCCAAGGCATGGGAGAGAAGGGGTAGGAAGCTTTTTAGAGAATAATTGGAATCACTCACTGCTCTGCTCTGTCACACTCTGCTCCCAGCTCCCTGCTCCTCGCAGAGCAGTCACCCTGACTCCTGCTGTGCAGTGCAGCAGAGGGAGCCCCATCACCAGCAACTCCTGCACCCCACTTGGTGGCTACCACCCGGGGGCTGTGAGGGCTGGCTGCTCTGCATGGGGAGGGGAGCCAGGCACCCCACGTAGTCCCCAAGGACTCAGACAAGGCACTGCTGGTCTGACAACAGCAGCCAGGCACAGCCAAGAGTCCCAGACTGCCAGGCAGGGCCATGGTGACGAGACAGGTCCAAAGTCAAGCACAGCAGTCTGCCTGTGGATCTGGGGCAGGGTGTGGGTACGTGGCCAGGCACAGGCAGGGCTGTGATGCAGCTGCAGCCTAGCTCCGGCAAGGGCTGAGGACATGGCTCTTAGCTTAAACGCAGTTCCCAGGAGAAGTGGGGGCAGCCCCAGTGAGACATCTGCCAGCTTTGTCTCAGAGAGCTCTGTTCAAGGGCAGGCAGGAGCTTATCAGTGTTGGCCCAGAGTCCAGGCAGCCCAGTTTCACGGGGTGGAGGTGAATGCAGTGAGGGCCCTGACAGTTACTTTAAACCCTGCAGTCACAGACGCAGGAAGAACACTGCGTAATGGAGGGTGTGATTAGATTGCCTAGTCTAGGGAAGGCATGAAGTTACTTTTGCTTATACCCCGCCTTTTCTCAGTAATGGCTATGCAAACAGAAACTGGTGATGTTTTAGAGAGGCTGAGCTGAAAGTTCTGCAGAGGTCAGAGTCAATAGTTAAAGATGTCAAGCTACAGTTAAAGATGTCACGCTGAACTGAGAGCAAAGTATATAGTGGTTTAATGTAAGAAAGGCTGTATGGTCCCTACCAACAGAGCAATAAGAAGAGTTAACCTTGTCAGGTTTGTACAATAGGTTCTGGAGATGTTTTCACATCAAGTGCTCTTCAGAGGCAATAGCACAACAAGAGTGTATTTTCAAAGGTATCTAATGTTTGATCTTTGACAACACCATGCCTCTAGTGATACAATACTGATGTGCAATGCTCCTAAGTCACTGTATTCCCACAGAAAAAGATTTACAAGTCTGTTGAGAAGGAACTACCCCACTAGATTTTGTTTACAAATGCACATGCATAAAAATGCTTAAAGAGAATCTCCTTTCCCCAGGAGAAAGCTCCAACATACATCCTGTCTCTTATATTTACCAGGTCTGACGGAGTGGTTAGATCTGCAAAGGGTTTGGTTCTGCAAGAAAGCTTTCATAATGATCAGAAATTGTGTTAAGCTGATTAGCCTTCCTTTTGCTACCAGTGTCTCTACAGAAATGCTTCCTGCTGCTCTTCACCTCTCTTACTGGTTCCAGCTCCATCTGAGACTTGGCATCCATATCCACATTCCTACATGCTTGTATTACTCCCAAATAGCCTGTCCCTGCTTCCACGTTCCGTGTATTTCCTTTTTGTGTCTCAGCTTAGTCTGGAGCTCAGTTTTCATCCACATTGGCCTTCTGTCATGACTGTTCCACTTTCTGCACACTGTAACAAGCCTTTCATGGGCTCTGAGGAAGTTGTGTTTGATGATAAATCAGTTCTCTGGGGCTCCTTCTCCCTGCAGGGCTGTTTCATATATGATCCTGCCAAGCAGGAATCTGAACAGACCAAAATCTGCTTTTCTGAAGCCTCTGCAGTCACCAGAGCTGTGCTACAACACATTTTAGTGGTTGGATTTGGGTTTGCACAGTCAATCTGCACTGCTCGTTCACTAACCTGGTACGTGTATGGGTCTGTGCTGGTATCAGTGTTGGTATCTACATCTGTATGTCAAGGGCTACACGTGGAACTGGGTGCTGCATTGGGAGGTGTGGGTTTTTGACTGAAAGGGAGGAACCCCTTTGCTTCATACCAAGGAATATGGTTTGGAGGAGGGAAAGGAGGGGAATGACAGCCCTGCAATTCATCACCAGAACTTTCACACATCATTGTACTATGAAGTGACATACACAAGGGAACTAGGTTTGTTGTGATGGGAATGTTAATGATATGAGGAAGATATCTGCCCACCTGGGAAGTCCTGGCCAGCTGTGTGCATGATCATCTGTACCAGCAGTTGGAGTAGGGCTGTGACCTTGGCACATCATAAGCCCAGGTGCCAACAGCTGGGAAGACTGAAATCTAGGGGCAGCTGTGTAGCAGACCAGGTGTCTGAGACCAGCTGCTGGAGGGATCCACCTTGTACACATATATGTTCCCACTGGTGGACTTCCGTTCTACTCACCAGAGAGGGGAGCAGATGTAGGTCTATGGTGCTGTTTCTGTTCATGTGAGTGCTTTGAGAGTCTGTCTGTGAACAGTGTGGCCACCTCTGTATATATATATACAGATGTGGTGTAAGCATGTGCTCTGCATGCACATGCTTGCTGGGAATACATTTACAGCTTCACTGCTGGTTGGACCTGGGGGCATGGATCTGCAGCAACCTCACCTCTCAGGTTGTTGCTTCCAGCAGGACATGTTCTCTTCTAAAAGAAACAATTCTGCTGGTTGTAACTACCAGACATTACCGTAGAGTCTTTTGTTTCCATGCTTTTAAAATCTCTGCTGGGGAAATGACTTTCCTTAAAAGCAGATTGCACTCTGATTTTTACTTCATAACATGAATGTATTCCTAGCAGATTCTTAATTTTCGGAGACTTTTCTTCTCTACAGAATTAAGAGAAACTCTATGCATAAGGCTGGCTGTGGCTCTGTGTTAAAGGTGTACAAGCATGCAGATTTTAAACACAAATATACATATTGATATGAGTGCAGCATGAATGGAAATGTGTGCGTGAAGGCACCAGAAGAAACAGCAAAACAAGTGTTAAAAGAATGGCCTGTATTGACAGTGAATACCAATGATCCCAGGACACTGCTCCCTTTACTGTTCTTCGATAGACAGTCCTGTTCAGTTTAACTCTACAGAGTGTGGGCTCCTCGCAAGCCTCTGCTCTTATTATTCACTAGAATGAAAAGGGCCTTTCCTGAAACCCAAACCCTCTTTCCTCCTCCGTTCACAGCTCCCCTCTGCTGTCTTCCCTTAACTATGGCAAAGGGATCAATGGCTACAAAGATTAGGAAGTAATCTAGGACAGTAGCCAGAAAGAAAATGGAAGGCAAATCCAAATCCCAAGTTAGCAGGACCAAGCAATTACTATGGCATCATCCTTTTGCTTCAGTCTGGCTACGTCTGCCTTCATACACTTCAGGCAACTCTCTTGATCATTTTCTATTTCTTTATTTTGAGTTCCCAAGGCTATAGTCTGCCTTCCTGCTGTAGTAACAGGAAAATAAATAGTATTTGTGATGTGCCGTACAGACTGTAGAGTCTGCTGCAGACAAGTTGTCTATGCTACAGAGCATGGGTCTTTGTGGCTTGAGAGAAACAAGTTATTTCTCAGTTTTACTGCCTTAAACTATCTCTCTGGTTATCAACACAGGCTGCTGTTTTAATTGTTCTGATGCTTGGACACACCGGTTTCCACTCATACTTCCCTCATACCAGCCAATTTTCCTGTTGCAAGTCTCTGAAAGCTGACTGAGTTTACTGAGGAGTCAGAGGAATACCAGAACCAGAGCAAACAAGGAGACATTTTGGCTGGAAGTAGAGGACGGCAGAGAGAAAGAGGTACAGGGATTACATTTTCAGCAGAAGCAAGAGGTTACATTTGCTCAACCATTTTTTCAATAGTTTCTAACTTTCAGCAAATGTCTTTGTATTTATAGCTAGAAACACTCACTGCCCTGAGAGAAGAACACTGCTCTGGGGCACCTCGATATAGCAATTCCTTCTGTCTCACCCAGCTGTGCTACTTTATATAAACAGGTTCTGTTTGAAGAAGTTGGTGAGGAAGTCAACTACTCTGGGCATTTATGTTTGCAAAATATTATACCAACTAGCAGAATACATCCAGTAAAGTTTCTTTGCTTTTACTGAGGACTGACCACAGACCCTCCTTAAGTGTATTTCAGAGCAATAGAACATGCTTGCCAAGGCTGTATTTGCAGCTTCTTTCTGCTTGCAGTCCTTCACTTCCATTTCCCCATTTCATGCTGTTACACTGTTCCAAAGCTGTAACCAGGAAACTCCTCTGCCCACGTAGTTGACATTTCTAAGTGGATTAATGCGCAAATGCATATTTTCACTGGAATTGGCTGAAAAACAGAAGACAAATAAACGTAAGCAAATGACTGAAAGGTTTGCTAGTTTCATTATTATTTTCTACTGCTTGGCATTGGCAATAGATTGCTGACTCACTGCTTATTTTCTACTTTATCAGTCAGATTTAAACCTACATCATGTATGGATCTGAGTTATATCATCCCTGACAACCTGTTGACAACCTGGGAACACACGTATATACGCATGTCTGGGACACAAGCCAGCCCAGAACTACCAATGCACATTTCTGAAACTAGAGTTGATATGGTACACTCCTCTTTCTACCCCTCCTTTTCTATTCTTTTATTTAAATAACTTCATTTGTTCCGATATCAGAGCAAGGGGGCAAGTATAGGGAAACATGCCTGATGGAAAGATCCTTCCACAACTTTCCAAAACCACAGAGTGCATATCTCGGTCCTGATCTTTTGGGAGGTACTGTGACATGACCAGCAATCGCTCACACAGTGGCTGTGTGTACCAGGCAACACAAGCCGGCATCCGCTTCTCTGTCAGGGGTAATTAACTTCCTGAGGTGGGGGGGTGGGTGATCCTGCCTGCTTCTTTGGCTTGCATTGCCGGAGAGTTTGAAGGTTAAAGCTGAACTCTGGTGGATCTGACACTCAGCCCCCCCATCTTTCTGGTTCAGTTGCGTCTCCTTTTTCGCACTCCTACTCCAGCATTTTATCAGGAACCGCTTCTTGGCTCTGCACCCTCTGCCAGGACACAACCGTGGCACTGGCAAGCAGCTCCCTGCCAACACAGAAGACAGAAAACCAACAGCAGCACGACACGAACACTAGAATTATATCAGGCCACGAAGTTTCTCTTTTATTAGAGTAAAAAAAACCAACAACAACATGCAAAGAGCAGGCGGGCCCTCTGCCGCTCCGCCCCACGCCTTCAGTTTCGATTCCTGAAGGCAAGAGGCTGCCTCGTCGCCTGCCTCCTTGTCTCCCGAGGCAGAGAGGCAACGATGAGCGACCCGGTGGTGTGCAGCTTCCTCACCAAGACCCTGTGTGCCCAGGGCGGCCGACTGGGGCTCACGGAGCTCCGGGAGCACATCGACCTGTCGGAGCAGCAGCTGGTGGAGACGCTGCAGGCAGCGGGGCCCCGGCGGTTCCTGCTGACTGGAGATGACGGCCTCCCCGCCGAGGTGCTGGCCGTGTCGGACGTGCGGGTCTGTGTCCTCAAGGAGTGCCAGGGCTGCGACCGCCTGCACCTCTGCAAGCTGCACCTCAGGGGCAAGTGCAACCTGGGCCCCAGGTGGGCACCCTTGGCCGGGGGGCGGCTGTGGGGCAGGGGGGCACCTCCGTCTGCTCTGTGGGTGTGTGGGTGTGTGGATGGGTGAAATGTTGTGCCAAGGGTGAGGCGAAAAGCAAAGCAGCCCTGAAAGACAGGTGCTGCTGGGGATGGGGCTTCATTTCCTGTCCGCAGCACCCCCTTTTCTGCCCTTGTTGGGGGATGCGAAGGGCAGGCCAAGCAGCCTTTCAGGGGATTTGTTTTCTTTCTTTTTCCTTCCCCGGGGCTAACCGAATCTGGTAGCTATTAGCTAAGTAAATAAACAAACAAAAAAGTCAGGAAAATGAAACACAAATGCAGAAATGAAAATGGAAAGCAGTTCAATGAGAATGAACTCGAAAGAAGAATTTCCTGTCGGAGGCTTCTGTTGCAGCTCTTGGTCCTGGGGTGTTATCACCGGCCTTCTGCCTCTACAAAGCAGTTCCTCACACGCTCAGATGGGAAGGAGTTGGAGAGGAAAGGCCCGGTGTGTATCCAGATGGTACAAGTGAAATACTAGGCTGCTAAAACTCTGTTACTCTTTGTTGCTTTGCTGACTTGGTAAGATAAGGCTACGTAGGATTTGCAGTTAGAAATATCTTCAGGTGCACATAGGCACCCCCACTGGAAGAACAGAAATATGCAATGATTTCCTTTGTCATGCTGGAGCACTCCTGGGCAGCCTCCTACCCTCTCAGTAGTGCTAAGCGTTTAAAATTGCCTTTGTGTGTATTAATAACTAATACAAGGAAGAATATGCCTTTCAGGTGTATTTAGGGGACGAAGGGATGTTGATTAAAATGAGGAGACAGAAAGAGGGCTACATGGACCACATGGATCAAGACAGGTTAATTTTTAATTGATTTTAATCAAGGTTCGTTTCCAGATCTTGCATCCTTTTTTGTTGGAAAGGAAAACATCTGTGCAAGTTACTGGGGTCTTCCTGTTCAGTGAAATCACGACTTTTAGTCAAACTAAGTCAGCTTTTAACTTGTGTCTGACCAGTAGCTTTTCATTGCTTTTTTTTTCTAAATGTATTGCTAAACCACAGTTGATGAGTCATCATAGCATTTCTGGGCTGTTTCAACCTTTGACTTAGAAATGAATACTCAAGTGATATAGATTGTTGTGTGGCTGTTGGTGGCATCAAGTGGGTGCAGAATCTAGTATCCTTAGAAGATTGTTTCTCAGGACTGGCAATGGCATATTCCTGCCCTTCAGACCTTGCATTCTTATTTATTTGGTTACAAAGCAATGTGTCCTACAGTTGGGTGGTGAAATGTCTACATAAAATTGTGTAATGTAATTCAGCATGTCAGGTAAAATGTTATCACAATCTTCAGTAGTTAACTAGGGCCTAAAAGGAAAAACAGAACAGAGGTTTGAGTCTGACAGGGTAACAGGTACTTATTGGTTGAATATGTCTAGCCTTAAGGCTATATCAAATTATGTTTTTGAAGGGCAAGCTTTCAGGAAACTATTTTACTGCATTAAATTATTGCGTAGATATACCTTATTTCTCCTCATACCATTGATTTTGAAATATCTTTACAAATACATGCAAAAAATTAGAATCTCTCTTTCTTTGTAATTCATACTCACTAAACATGTTTATCTTGAGTTAGTAAGTGGTGCCAGCATTTCACTAGTGTCCTTTAAGCATTCCTTTATCCAAAACTCCAAGTTCATGAACTTCCATGGATGTTGTGGTTTGTTGTTGTTTTAAAACTTCCCACCCAGTAGAGATAACATTCTGTTGTGTTCAGTTTCATTATCTCTTTGTTTTGGGCTCTCGGACTGTTGCATCTTTCTTTACATGCCATCCCTAAGACAACATTTTACATGCACGAAATCGAGCTCATTGCAACTTCCCTCACTGCTGACGTATATCCTCTAAAATCAGCATTCCCTCCAGCTGTTCAGGTTGTGTGACTTGACTTGCCTCTTACTGGAGAGGAAGAAAGTGTGGGGCAGACAGACTTGGCTTTGTGTCTGTGCTTTCTTACAAGTGGTCTGGCCACATTTATGTTAAAAATGGGGATAATAACAGTACTGTATTTCAGAGTGATTATTCTGCTTCCTTCATACTCTTGCTAATTTATTATCTGCATGTTCACAGAAGCTTTTGCCGAAGTGCTTTTCTCTCCATGTTTTTTATCAAATTGTATGTTATCTAAGGCTCTTTAAACCAACTTGACTGAAAAAGTGAACATCTGATATTTCTGTCTATTTTCTTGCAGAGCTTGTAGGTACTCTCATGACATCAGCAGCGCTGAGAACAAAAAAGTCCTAAAGACCCATGAGTTGTCTGGCCTCAGTGAGGATGAACTGCGAGTCCTGCTTCTCCAAAATGACCCTTTCTTCCTTCCCGATGTGAGTTGTTCTGATTTTTTAAGCTTTTGTTTATTAGGAATAGGAAAGGGTAAGAAAGAAGGTGGGGGTCTGATCTCAATTTCAAGCTCTTAAGTTATACCAGAAATATTAAGATTAGTCTGAATGAACTATGAATGGGAATGGCTGTCTGTGAAAGCACCAGAAGAAATGCTAAAGAGCAAGGGTTGTAGAAATGCCATGTACTGATAACTAAAAAAACATAACAGCAATAAAACTGTTAAACACAGAGGAGCATCTTGCTTGCTTATATAGCAGAAGGCCTGCACTTGGTTTAGGCCTTGTCACATATGACTTGTCAGCAGAAGAGCTACCCTCTGACAGCAGGAAACGTACAGCAAGCTTCCATCTGGCCTGTTCTGTGTGCCATTCCTCTTCCTGTTAGCCCAACAGGATGCCCATAACGTTACTCAAAACAAGCAAACAAAAGACGTCAGCAACTTCATCAGAGATTTACAGATGGTGAAGTAAGCAAGATGGAGGTGAAAGATCACAGTCACCATACATGCATACAGGGTATAAAGGCCTAGCAAAAAACCACATTTGTTGGCTCTTAGCCAAGAGATAATGGAAACTGGGAAGCAAGCAACCCTTTTCTTGTCCAGCCTACATAGGCCTGCATGTTTTGATGCTCATGGGCATAGAAGAGTGAGAAACATCTGTGAGAAAATGACCAACTGACTGCAGTCAGTTTCATGTAAAATCTGCTCCTTCAAAAGTGCACTGAGGCTTTCCTACAAAAACTGAGGTTACTTTCCTACAAAGCAACCTGTGTTCAGTTTGTATGTAAGTAATTGATTTTGTTAAGTTTGGCCGAACAATGCAATCTCTGGTTTTGTGTGCATGTGCATATGGGTAGTACAATTTTCAAAGTACTGTTTCAAAGCCAAGAGTATCCTATTCTGGCTACAGCTGTTCCTGGTTAAGAAATTACTGGAGTACTGCCTGCTGCTCTTGTCTTTTGGAAGTTATAGTCTCCGCAGATCTGTTGGCATAACAGTTCTATTGTTTTCTTATTCCCTGCTGTGACAGTGATGGACTTTGACAAAATAGAGCATTTTTTGGTGTTTTAAAATATGTCATGCTGGCAGATTCAAGGAGCATAATGGTGATGAGCAAGGAGGATTAATAATCTTCATCCAGCTCAGCTGCATCTACAACCTAAGTGTTTCTTGTTTAGTTACTCCCAGTAATGAGCAGATAGTATCAGCCATCATTGATTGGTATTACTCTTACACTCTTATCTGTAGATCTGCCACTTCTGGAGGGCATCATTAATCGCTGCTAGTAGAGCACTGTAACTCCTGTTGCTGAGTAAAATAGCTCAATCAGTGGAAAACATTGACTTAGGCCATTCTACAACCTGAGAGCTGAGGCAGGGGTATGAAAGCCTGCTTCACTTTTCTTGCTTAGAAATGCTAACTGCATGTGTGCCTGCTGACAAATGAAAACCCTCAAGCAAAAAGAATCTTTTTTCTTCTGTGGACTGAACTTGGGAGCAGGGTAAGAAAAAGCAACAGTACCCCAGAATCAGGATTTTCTTATACTTTCCCTCGCCTTCTCTCTGGCTCTCCTTTTTCTTTTTGCTGGCAAATGCAAGGGGCAGTGTGTTTTCTTGCTGCAGCTAAATAGTGTGTTCTCAGTTTAATTGAGGCACAGCTTTGTTCTGGTTTTGTGGTTTATTATGATGCTTTTTACAAGAAGACATCTTATCTGTCCCTTCTGATGCTGTGGGAACATGTGACAATACAGCATCAGACAGACATCTATGGTGGGGCCATGGCATGCTGTGCAGAATCCCCATCCGTGGTGAGGTTCAACACTCTTGCTGTTCTTCACAACTTTATAGTATTTTTCCAACAAACAAACAAACAAACAAAACACTAAAGCTATTGGCCTTTTACCCATACAAAACTGAATGTTTTGTATAGTACACCAAGGTTGACCGAGAACATTATGCATTTATGCATCTCCATAGGAGCATGGTCTTATAAATGGTACATATAGGTTGTATTGTTGAAGGCAGTCCATGTTTATGTTCACAGTATGCTCTCCTGTTGCTTGGCTGTCGCTAGTGGTAACCTACAAGCCTCTTCAGCCAAGGCCTACAGGTCTAAGCTGATGAAAGAACTGGAGCATCTTTCCTATGAGGAGAGGCTGAGAGAGCTAGGACTGTTCAGCCTGGAGGCTCAGGGGGATCTGAGCAATGTGTATAAATGTCTATAAATGTACAAATGTCTATAAATACCTGAAGGGAGATGGCAAAGAGGACAGAGCTAGGCCCTTCTCAGTGGTGCCCAGTGCCAGGGGACAAGAGGCAGTGGGCACAAATTGGCAGACAGGAGGTTCCCGCTGGACATCAGGAACCCTTCTGTGCTATGCGGGAGACTCCACAACCTCTCTGGGCAACCTATGCCAATGAACATCACCCACACAGTACAGAAGTGCTTCTTATCAGTTTTTCTGCCATAGAAGCTGAATGCCTGTAGATAACAAAGAAAAAAATCACTGAATCTACTGTGCTTCTCCATTTTGTGTTGTATCTGTTCTCCCTGTTTATAGGTCTGCCAATTTTACAACAGAAGGGATGGTGTCTGCAACCAGAAAAACAACTGCAGCAGGCTTCATATTTGCCGACACTATCTCCAAGGGAAATGTAAATTTTTTGTATGCAAGAGATCCCATAAGCTGTTGGATGAACACCCGCGGAGAGTGTTGGAAACTGCAGGCATTGATGCGAAGATAGTTTCAAACTTCCAAATTATATATGATCACAAGCATGTGGAGTTCAACAAGGAACAGAACAAGGAGAAAAGTAAGTTGTAAGAAGAAATGGGTTTAAATAAGATTTTGAGATTGACAGACGTAGAAGCTGTTCTTTCCTTACCTCACAGCTAAACCCCATCGTCACTTCCGTGTTTACAACTACAAGCGAGTAGAAACATCGAGGAAAAAGCAGGCAGATACAAACAGCGAAGAACAGAAGCTACCTTTAGAAACCACAATGGGCTCTGGGGTGCATGTACCACCTTCGAAAGGTGAATCTAAATAAATACCAATGGTTTTTCCTATTTCACCTCTTACAACATGGAACTTTTTTTTCCGATTCTGCTGTTGATCTGCATTTGGGAATGGAGTAAGTCGTGGCTAAGTCATGTGGGAGGGAGAGCTGCCTTCTTATTGTGTGTAATATTGCTATCGAGTGGCTGCTGATAGTTGTGACTAGCTGGAATTTTTAACTGTTACTGCTGATCTGTCAGCAGTGGAGTGCCCTGTAAAATGATCTGTGCTGAATGTAATCCTCAACACACAAATCGGGATCTTGCCAGCTAGCTGAGGTTCTGTTACAGCACTGCTATTCATTCAGTCTTCTCATGCAGATCCCAGTAGCAACGAACCTCCTCAGAGCCAACCCCAGTTGCCAGCAGGTGCCAGAGGTAAAGAAGAAGGTATGGATTTTTTCTACTCTCCAGTCCTGAGATCAGGGGTTCTCACCGGGATTTGGTTTCATACAGTCCTACAGCTCCCTGTGGTAGTGGGAGAGCAGCTTATGAGCTTACCATACCATATGCAGAAAGTGTCAGACAGCCTGCAGAGGAGTGTTGAGATTTCTGCCTGAGCATTGTGCAGCATAGCCATGTGTGTGTCCAGTCTGGGGAGCAATTGGGAACAGTTCTGGGCCCATTGCTTCCTTCCTGGGAGGGAGAGGGAGTTGTGTGTCTGTGATCTTTTCCTTGTCCCCAAGGAATGGATACAGCTTTAGCAGTAGAGCGGTTATATTGATACACATTCTAGTGTGTGAATAGGAACTCTTGCATCTCCTGCCCTCCTGGGCAGAAGGGCCTTGGCTTCAAAGGCCTAATTCAGAATACAGGGATAGTCAGATCCTGAAGTGCTTGGCTTGGCTATTACAGTCAACTCCTTGTTATGTGTGGGATCAAATGTCAAATGCAGTATCTTTCTCATGGGATTGTTTTCACAGGGTAAATAAAGGACTGATGTGTTCCTTCTTGTTAGGTAAAAAAGACGATTCCTCTGCGAACACTTTGAAGGACAAGAAGGAAGATAACAGTGACGAGATCTGCTTGTTCTATGTCTGGAAGTACTGCAAACATAACGGTAAGCCTTACAAGAAATAATAGTATTTTGGAGAGCAGTGTCTGAAGAGGCACTGTCCACTCAATGGCTCTGACTAGTGGAGGCACATGGCGTGTCAGCACCTCAGCATTGTCCATGGCCAGTTATACATTCTCACTGTTTCACTTTGTTTCCAAGTCAGTAATGAACTCTGTTAGAACTGCAGACATAATCACAGGAAATTCAAGTGGATACACATAAACCCTCCCTCCTTTTGATAACATGTTTTTGGTCTATTTCAGTCACGTTGATGAGGTCATGCCTTGGGCATGATTTTCTAAAACCCTTTAACTGTTAAATGTTATACTTTCTGTAGCTATTAGATCAATTTAACAACTGGCCTTATGCTGATGGTTGATCATATGTCATCCTTTATTCCTGTTGTGTCTTATGGATGTCTGATAATAGGCGTATTCTTGCCCCATTAAGTCCTTTAAAAAGTGACCTGTTACAACGATTTAAGAAAACACAGTAGTTGTACTATGTAAGCTAAATGTGATTCTTGCTGTGGCCAATAATAGGGATCTGGGGAAAATATAAGTATAAGCAGTTGTATTCAGACACAGTCCCAGAACAGTCTCCTAAGCCTTAAGTGACTTAGGCTTCCTTGGATAAGAGGGATGTAGCATTAAATTTTTCTTCTGGTCAACTTGTCTGGTCACTTTCTAAATTTCTACTCCCTTTCTGACTTCCTGGTCTTGGCAAAAGACCATTTAACTAAGTCAGACTGTGTTCACTTTTTGCTTAGGAAGTACGTACTTAGTTGCTTGAAGATCATTTGGTCTCAGATGCTTGTGTGTGTTTAGCATTTCTGTAGTGGGTTTGTGTTCTTGTAAAGATGCAGTTCTCCCCTCAGAAGCTCCTTTTCTGAATCAAATGAGTAAATTACTCTTTCCCACTTAAGGGCTTGATAATGCCTCTTCTTCACCATTACTTGGAAGAGAGGCAGTGCTTTAAAAATAAATGATGCCTTTTATGGGTACTTTATGAACCATAGAAATGAAATCTAGCCCAGAGAGACCAAGTGTGTTTTTTTTTTTCTATAGCTTTTCAAGTTAATTTAGAGATGGTGCTTTCAAGACAGGGTGTGTTCTACCCCTATCAACAGAAAGAAGGAAAAAAAGAAAAAAGAAGTGAGTTATTCTGTTTTCATAAACAGGGCTAGTTGTCATATATTTTGTGGTCAGAAACGTCAAGGGAAAGGAATGATAAAACTTTTTGGCCCTGTCTCTGCAGCAGATACCCCAGCCTGGTATCACGTTTCTCAGACTCTCTCTGCTTCTTTAAGACCAGGCTTGAGGGTGAAGGTTATGAACTTTTTGACTTGCATGGTGTGAATGGTGTGCCCAGGCTCAAAGCGACTATACTGTGACCACCAAACAGCTAAACCCAACCACTGGAGAGTTAGTGTGTTTAGCCATACGGTGTTTGGTTCAAAAGTTGTGAATAAGAGGTTTGGTCCGTACTCAGATGTGGAGTGCACATCAGCTACCCTAACAGGGAGGTATGGAGGTCAGACTGTGCCTGTATAGAGCAGCATGCATTCATGCAGAGACGTTAAGGTCTGAACTCAAACTCACAGACCTAAAAAAAGTCTTCCCCTTTCTGTGTAACACAGGTCCCACATATAAGGCAGCTGAAGTTGTTGCTTCCCATGTTCTGAGAAGCAAAGCAGCAATTCCAATGGTGTCTAACAGTCTTGTTAGCAGGACTGTGTGCTACATGTTCCAGGATGAATGTAGAGTCTCTCTTGCAGGATATCCTGTGGAGTATTGCAGTCCTTTATGCTGCCTCATTCATTGGGCTGGGCCTAAAGAAAACACTTTAACAGTCCATCTTGTTAATGAGCTCAGAAGCTCTAAGGGACTGAGGGAAAGAGAAGCAACTATTTTGGAGTGCCTGTAAACTTGCCCCTTTACAGCTGAGAAACATGGTGATGTGACATATAAACACTAACTTCTTGTCTGTGGCTCTGCTTTCCCAGCTGCCAAAGTCGTGTCCCAGCAAAGAGACAGTTGTGTTTGTTTTTTTTTTTGAATACATTTGGCAGGATTTTCTAGATAATAATAAAGAAAAACACACCGCTATCGTTTCAACACATTTCTAATTTCAGTGGTCTGTCTTTATTGTTCATACCAAAGCCCAGGAGGTAAAGCCAAAGAATGCAAAAAGTGTTTGTTCCTTTTTTTTTTTTTTCTTGTCTTGTTTTACTTTCTGTGATTGCAGAGCTCTTGACTAAGTCTGATCTCGTTACAGACAAATGCAGATCGATTCATTACCATTTGCCATATCGATGGCAAGTATTTAATGGGTTCACCTGGAATGACCTTTCCATGATGGAGGAAATTGAAAAGGCCTATTGTGACCCAAAAATGAACAGGTATATTCATAGTTGGACTGGTTGCTTAAAGTGCTGTGGTTGAGCCTATGAGGGAAAACTCTTGATTTCTTCTTAGAGATGTCTGACTTCCATAACTTCTGATTAGTCTGATTAGTCCTCAGAGTCTGGGAGGAATGTACAAAGATGAGGGTTTTTTTTTTCCTTTCTAAAGAGAAAAGTAAAAGTGACTGTATGGAAATATCACCCCATTTTCATCTTCTAAAGTATAACACGTCAGTATCTTGCATTTAAAACTCTGCAGAGTAATAAGAGTAAAGTGGAATTCAGTGCTTAGAGTGTTAGTATTTCAAGTAATAAATCATAACGTATTTTTACTAACTAAGTTAGGTCTCTTAACAGTAGTTCAGAGCTGGTCTGTATTATGAAATGCCCTCTCCCTTTCCCTCTCCCTTTCCCTCTCCTTTTTCCTCTCACTTTCCCAATGTATGCTAGGGTCATTAATTTTTCCTTTAACTCCTTTCTGAAATCCACACTGTAAGTCAGCTGGATTGGTAGGGGACCCCAAGTTTGCCCTTGATAAATTGACATTGTCATTTTGGCTCTTGCCTTTTAAGCCAGAAAATTATTTTGATTTGCTGCTTGACTAGGCTGCTGCGTGGTGCAAATCACAAGCAAGATTCCCAAGATGAGGCCGCCTCAAGTTAATTTTTCAAGACTGCAAAGAGTAAAATTCCATGTAGCTCCAGGCAGTGGGATTTGTAAAACTCACAGTTGTGATTGTGTTCTTTGTAACCACAGAAAAAGAACAAAGCTGATAAGCTGCAGGTGTTTTTGGCAAAGTCAGTAAAGTGCTTACCAGCTTTCATTTTTCTACTGAGAAAAATTGCTGTGTGCATTTGTTTACTGCAGAAATCTTTGCCTGTTGTGTGTGTAGCCCCAGAAAGTCTGTGAAGCTGGCAGCATGTAATATGGCTAGTGACTGAGATGATATTCGCTCTCTCACAGGCCATAGCTCACTTCTGAATGTTGGAAGCAGTTTTCAGAGCTGCCATGCATGCTGTGGAAAATACTCTTATTTCAGGCCTAATTAAGTTCAGACAGTCACATTATATTAAAGAAGATTGCACCAGATTAAACAGGGGATTAGATTATTAAAATCTGTACTTTTTACTGTAATAAACCTCTGAATTTGTCCTTACAGTACAGCAGATAAGAACATTAATTTCCAGACAATGACCTGCTCCTCTTCGTTGCTTCGACGCCTCTCTACACCATCATCTGTCACACAACCCATGTTTGTATTGACTACAAAGTGGATTTGGTATTGGCAGAATGACCAAGGCCAGTGGATTGAATATGGAGAACAGGCAAGTCAACATCCTGTACACCTTCCTCATCCTGTGCTTTGAATCACTCCTGAAGGAATGTGTGGAGCTTCTTCCCTCCACTTCCTTTTACACAAACGAGGTTAATTAAGTAAATACTTGTGCTTGAATTTTAGCATCAAATAAGGGAGGGAAGCTACAGATATTCCTAACAGATGTGGTAAAATGGTGACAGGCTGGAGGGGAAGGAACACGCCTCTTCTCCTTACAGTGAGATTCAGTACAAGCAATTATCTTTCCTTGTACCTGGATGATTTGTCAAATCTGCTTTCTTGACAAAGATCTTGATGGTGAATGCAAGAAGACAAAATACCCTTTTTTTCAGCTTACGTTGACTGTTTTTGATGATGCTTGCTGGTTTCTGTCATCAGATTCCCTTTTGGAGTTGTCCATGTCTTCTACATACTATCCCTGAGATATGTACCTTTTAAAATTATTCAGGAAGTAGTCTTGCCTGTTTTAAGCATTGCCCTTTTGCCTCAGAGATGTAAGGATTGCTGTCTCAAGTCAAACATCACCTTTTTCCTTGGGTGGGCAAATCCTCTTTAATGAGAGAGTGATCTATCTGAAAAATTGCCATCTGATGCTATGGGGACAGACAGGTTCTTTAGGGATCCTGGGCAGAATGAAGATGCTACTAAGTTGTAGTTATAATTGAAGCTTTATTATTCCGCAGAATTTTGTAATTAATGTAGCACCAGGTTTTATGATCAGCATAGCACAGTATTTTATAATCAGCATATCTTACAGTTAGTTAGTGTTTATTCTAAGCATCTGAACCCTCTGCAGGCTGGGTCTGTCACAAATTAATTTGGACAAGCTAGAACTTAACAGGAATTAGGTTTTATTAACATTTTATGGTAAACCACAGAATTAGTTTCTGTGATATTTAGGGATTTAGTTAAAGATTTGAGAATGGCAAGGTTCACATGAGACTTACTGCAAGGTACAGGGGTTTCTTAAACTTAGTTGCATGCTTTAGGGACATTTTTCTTTTTGGTGAATTACTTACCCTTTTGTTTCATCGGCGTATTCAGCAGATGATCGTTGAATCTCAACAAGTCTGGCCTTTGGTGAATTACTCACTTTCCTCTTTTTGCAGCATATGCAGCAGAATATCTCAGAATCTTGAGGAGTCTGCCCTGAGAGACATGCCAGCTTAGGGGGAGTTTTGGTTCATAGCCCACTGCTATCCTGAAGAGCTCAAGGGGCTCTTTGCTTATGACCAGTATTTACAGGATCACAAGACGATTGACTCTTAGTACTTTTACGTCCTGGTTATGAGATAGACAAGGAAAATCTGGTATTTTCCACCAACTCTGACATTCTGGTATCTTCCAGAATGTCCATTTCTGGTACTTCATAGACTCAGCTATGATCCAGGCCATAAGGGTTTGAAACATGATCAAGGAGTTTTGTACTCACCTGTTTGTACTCACCTGTTACACCTGTTGCCCATTGACAATAGAGGAATGATGTAATGTTAGTTAATCTTGAACCACAGCTGAGTTTGGGGGAAGAGCTACTCCACCAAAGGGTCAAATCCTAACACTTGGCATGCAATATAACAATCACAATCTACACTTGGAATACTTGGATTATGAGTCACTCGGTCCTTGAAGGAAGCATACCATGGTGGAGGCATCCCTGGCTGCTGGGGAATCATGGGTTTTGGCATCCAGCAGCAGCTCCAGTCCACGTCCCACTTAGGACCTGTAGCTGCTTGACTTTACAGGCAGTGCTTCATGTGCTCTTACACTTCCCTGTGCTGTAACAGGGTCACCACATCCTGTTTGGCCAAGTGCCTGGGATCTCGGAGACTGGCGGGGAGGGAAATAGTTGGCCTGATGCCCAGAGCCTTCAAGACCAGAAGGGAGGGAAGAAGTCAGCCTGGCACCCCAGGACCTTCAAGGCTAGTGAGGAGGGAGAAAAGGGGGGCTGATATATGACCAGCTCACTTACAGATAATGGCTGCTTACTCTACAAAATGGCATTAGTTATGATAACCATATTACCAAGGGTCAGGAGTAGGGGGCACTGGTCAGAGAAATGCAGGAAAATAAATAAATAAGGCATCTCTCCGTCTTCTCAGGAAGATCAGTTTTCCCTACCTGGTTCACAGTGTAGCTGCACAAACGGTTTTCTTGGCTGAACACAGAGTTGATCCAGGGACAGGGAAAGGTAGGTAGGGGAAGATGATAAATATAGTGGCTCTGGTAAAGTTGGGCCTTGATTTCAATCAGCAGCTTAGATAGAAAGTGTCTCCGTCAGCATACTCTGATGTTTTACATTGGTTTGTACACTAGAGAACTATATTTGTTACAGAGATTTATATGGGATACTTGTATGTCCAGTATTATGTATGTCCACATATTTAGGAGTGTTTGGTACTCACAATAGGCCACAACGGTTCTGGCTGGATCCCTGTTCATCCTTTTCATTGCTTCCTCTTTCCTTCTACCCAAACTAGTTATCTAAGGTTTAGTCTTGACTGTGTATAATCATTACTCTTCTCTCTCTCTTGTGTTTTTGTTTGTTCGATTTTTTCTTAAAGGGAGAAGGTGATGTTGTGAACTCGCCATCTTCTGACATACTTGAGAATTTGTATCTGGCAGATCCAGATGCCATCGTACCTTTCCAGGCTGGCTTGTATGGTTACCAGCTCAATTTTAAAGGTACTCATTTTAAAGGTTCTCATTTACAACTACGCAGGGTTTTACAGAGGTTAATTTGCAAACTATCCCAGCTTTTCAAGGCTATGCCTTTACTAATGTTACCAGATTTACTCACTGGAAATGAGGTGGTGACAGAAGTGAGGAAATTCCTTACAGAAGTACCCTTCCCCCTTACTCCTTGATGCTCTCTAGACTCACATAGGAGCAGAAATCAAAAGATCGAAGTCTTCACATAAAGTCATGGTAAACCTGAAGTGAGGTAATCTCCCCTTCTGTGCTGCTGGAGCAACTTTTGAAAAGCACGAATGACGTATAGGAGCAAGTAAGATAGGCAAAGGCTGAATAAGAGTTACAGGGAAGGACAAGAAGCTTACGTAGTCTTTGCGCAACTATTCTTCAGCAGATAGCATTGACAATGAATATGCCATTTTTCATTAATGAATGATTATCATTAATTAATGACCCTATCTGCTAGACTTATTCATTACATTTTTTCATTTTCCTTTCTCTTTTTCCCTCTAGAAATGACCCAGACAAACATTTCTTCTAAAACTAGAAGACGGGTCTGTAGGCGACCAAAGTTTGTGTCTTATGAAGAAGTGCAGAAGATAAAGCAAAGGTAAATGATGCCCTTAAGCTGTTTCATATTTGAGAAGTATTTATAAGGCAAAATTGCTGCCAGTGTAGATAGTAGTTGTGCAAAGAATTCAGCTGTTGCTAGAAGAAAACATATCCACTTGCTATATGATGAGCTGCCTGCTCGGTGCATTGCCTCATTTCTGGGATACATGTTACTCCAGGTACCACATCCACAGGATTGGTGATGGACATTCATGTCTTAAATTGGCACATGAAAGAGGACTGTGACAACTGAATGGCAGCTTACAAAATGAGTCTGTTTCCCAATTTCTCTGTGGTTTATTTTGTTTATTTTTAAATGTAGGAATTGCCCAAAGGGGATGCTGCCAAATTGAATAGTCAGAGCAGAACTAGAAATGATAACACTTTCGCACTTTCTTTCCCTTTGCTAGCAGTCAGAGGGATTCGTCTATTCCAAATCAAGCCTGTCCTCCCCACTGGGATTCATTTGCCTTGCCTGACTCAAAATACAAGGTATCTTATTTTTTAGTTTGTTTGTTTTAATTACTCACTCTAATGATATTAAAAAGTAGTCTTACTGGAAGAGAAACACAGACTGTTGAAGTCCTACAGTATACTAAAAAAATGCTTCTCGGTGTTATATTTGTCCTTTTATATACTGTTTTTGACCCTGATTAAGGAACAGTGCATCATGTTGAGCACAAGAGGTTTTACTCATTGACTGTTACAAAATCTTGTGTGATATTGATCAAATTGTATTGGCACAGACATACTGATAGCTAAGGGCAGGACAGAAGTAATACATTTTCAGACTGAGAATTCCTTCTGGCTATTTTCAATTGACATAGAGCTCCATTGCTATTCTCACTCCTTGTACTTGATTTTCCCTAGTGTTAATACATTGGGAAAGGCATGAGAACCAGAATTATCATGTCTCTTAGCTTCCATGGGCTGGTTTCTGTTACTCTGCTTTGTCCTGAATGTTTAATTTTACACTGACTACCTTCTGTTGGATTGTGCCTTACTGAATGTAATACTAGTATCTGTCTGTGTGTGTGTATAGCAAATTCATCTAAATACAGTTCTGCTAAAAAAATCAATAGGTAAAGTTTAAGTTAATTGCTTGGTACATTAACTCCCTTCACATCGTTGTTTTTCACAATTAGTAGAAAAACAAACAGGCAAACAACAACAAAACCACTAATTTTTTCAGACTGTAAAAGTTTCAGGTGTCTAGCACCTGATGGTTGAACTAGTAAGAGTTTGTGTGGGAACCTAGCAGCCAGACCTTTTGAAGAACTGGACCTGTGATACTCTGAGCTCTGTCACAATAACAAAGACAGCTCATTGGCTCTTCCCTTGGCTTTTTAGCAGCTTATCTGAATAAGGCTTGATTTTCAACGTAGGCTTGATTTTTTTCAAAAGAATGACGGGAAGACAGGTAGCTCAGTTCCTGTTAGGTCTATGAGTTGTATGCACTTAGTGCTTCCCTTATTTACTCTGAAAGTTTCAGTCTGAAAATTTCAGTTGAGTCCATTCATTTTGATGTTTCTGGAGTCACTGAAGTGTGTGTGAGAGGCTTTGGAATGTGACATGCAGATCCATGGTATCTCTGGTGGAACTTTTGCGGATGTGTGAAATTAAAGATCATCTTGTTTTCTAGAGCTCAGTTTGCTTGTTGAGTTGGGACCTAAGAAAACTGTCTCTTAATTTACAAACTGAATGCCTTTCATATGAAAGGAAACGTTAATTCTGTACCTAAAAAATGACAGAGCCCACAGTACGTTTTGGTACTAAAAATGAAAACCTGGGCTAGATTAAATAATTCTGTGTGGCCCTAAGCATGTTTTTTGCAGTAGGTAATATTGGGACTGGCTGGGATTCTGCATGCATGTGGTGACCATCGTAACATCTGACAATTATGACCTGATGAATTCCCTTCTCTTCAGATACTGATAAATAATTCTGGCAAACCTTGCTGCACTGGAAGTGACCCGTTATAAAAAGGAACACCTATGAGATAGGGAGAGAGTCTTTCTTGCTTAAGAAGAGCAGCTCTGTTTTGGTAACATTGCTTGTTCTTTGAGTGTTGCAGTGTCTTAATCTGTAAATCATTTAGTCATAGTGCTATAGAAAGTAGAGTATATGAAAAGCATGTTAGATGTTGGTAACAAACACCAATTGGAAAATTGGTGTGAATCTCTTTGCTGTTTAACAGACAAAGTTAGTAGCTGATAAACCTTTTAAAGGCGAAAAAGGAATTGATATTTTCTCTGGGACTTCATGTTGGGTTTTGAATTGTATCTTTAATGTAGAACTGAGAAATGTGTGTGATGAAGGTGGTATGTTTTTGTGTCAGTGGATTAGTCTTCATGTGGCAGCTATGTTTCAGAATCCTGACAATGTGTGCTGAAGACTGGTGTGCTGAAGACTACTGTGCTGTATCAAGGACGGAAGCTGATGTGTCATAATGGGTTAGCAAATGGTTGTCCTTGCTAGGATTTTCCTTTTTAAGTCTGAAGACGAAAAGAGCTAAAGAAGTTTTGTTATTACTAAGCACCAACCTGCAACAGCAAGGTGGTGTTACCCTTTGTTAGTAGGGGTTGCATCTTTGGGGAAATAAAGACTATCCCAAAAGAGAGTTTATGCAAAGTAGAACTGTCTTCGTTGATTGGAAGCCATCACATCATAAAATAATTGAAGTACCCATCTTACAGTTTTAGGCATTGTACCATGTAGCTGACATTCTGTTGTACCTAGAAAGTTTACACTTCCTTAGCAAAAGATTGAACATAGCAAAAGCGTATTTTATAGTCCAAGTAAGAATCGTTTATGTATCAATAAAGGATGTAGTACTACAATATGTTGACATAATTTTCATCTTGTAGGTGACAGTGAGCTGTGGTGTCAGAAAGCATGCAGATAATAAATACTAGCTGGTCCAAATTGTTTTGTGTTGCATTGTGAAGAGGCTTTGCAAAATATTCTTGTATTAGGGCATGGGAAAAGTTCTTCAACTGTGTAAAAACTTTTTAATAAATACAAAGAAGTAATTCTTCCTTGTGCAGCTGACTTTATTCTTGATCCTTATAAGACTCTCATAAAATAAGCCTCTTCTTCATTAAGTATTTAATGCATGGGTTAGACATGATATCTAGAAAAACACTCCTTTATCTATATGCACCTGTAAAATTTAATCCGTTTTATCTCCTCTACAAATTTATCCTTCTAAAATGTGCAGCTTTCAACTGATAGGCTGAAGTATTGATTTCATATTACCTCCCTGAATGACCACAGCTTTCCTTCTTAAAACACGCCTTCGATAGGTGGGTTGCTGGGTCTCTCACTTTAAGTCCTCTTGATTCCTCAGTTGACTTCGGCAGCAGTAAAGTGAAAAGCGTTACTGCATGAATAAAGTAAAATGTCTTACTGCATGACATCAGTCTGCCAGCATTAGGCATTTTCATTCTAGTTTACAGAATATAAGTGCCCATTCTAGAAGATTAGAGAAAATTGGGAAAATTATTCACGATGTAAGCAGAAGAGCACAAATCATGTTTAAATTGTTTTACATTAACTTTTCTCTGGGAAAAATGTGCATTTCTTCACGGATTTTTAAACACAAAATGTGGATTAATAGACTTTGTTTTCTTTAGGAAAGGAAGAAATGTATTTGTTTACGTGGGTATTTAGTGTAACATTCCTATTAGAATCTTAATTGCTCTCATGTTTAGAAATGTAGCTTTTTTTTTTTTCCTTAAATCTATATTTAAATGCAACTTTCCAAGTTTTAGCTTTGGAAAGTTAAGGAGGTTTGATGCTTGGAGACTGCATGTGTGTTACAAATGATAATTGTTATCTAATACTTTTGTTCTTAATCAACTTTGTTCATAAAACTAATATTATCTGAAATTATCAGTCAAGTTTGCTTTTTGAGATTACTCTTTCATTGGGATTTATAGCTACCAGTGTCAACTCTTACTTGGAGATGACAAAAATTTAATTGACCTCTTCCTCACTTTCAGTGTCCTTCCTGAAGAGAGGTGAGGTGTCCTTGCAGAGCAGGAGTGACATACTGATTTACATATTTATTGTTTGTCCTAATTATTCACAACAATTTAAATCATTAAATCAACTTCCTTACGTATAGTTTGAGGGCCATTCTGAATGTTTGTCTGCCGTAATCAGGCTTCTCTGTGTTATGAGCTAACTGAAGCCTCATGCCTTCTGCTTTGGTTTATATTTTATAGGCAGTGGAGATCAGTAACATATCCTCTGAATACAAAGAAATAAAGAAGCAGTTTGAGCAGACTATGAAAACCTACAACATCGTTAGAGTACAAAGGATTCAGAATCCATCACTCTGGAAAGTATTTCAGTGGTTAGTATTTGTTTTGTCATCCTTAAGGGCAGGGGGTCTGCAAGAACTGCTGTCCTAAATCTACTTCCTGGGAAGTGAAAGAGGTTGCCACCTGTGCTTTAACTTGACTGGTATTTCCTTCTTAGGGGCAGACTGAGGAGTGAAATTAAGTGACTAAGTGCTATCAGTCTAAGATGGACCAGAGAAAGCCATATTCCTAGGGAGAGCTTCCGTTTGCATGACTCCTTCGAAGGTGAAGGAGGGGGTGACAGAAAGACATGAATGACACAAAACTGTGATGAGGATATTGACAGTGGCATGGAATTGTATATTGTCAGAGGGGTTGAACAGAAACTGCCTGTTGCACGTGCATTCTGTCTGTTACAAATGTTTATCCATTATAGTATACAAAGTACTTGTTAAAAACACTTGTTTGTGCCAAAGAGGCAGTGGGAACAAACTGGCAGACAGGAGGTTCCCTCTGAACATCAGGAACCCCTCTGTGCTCTGTGGGTGACGGAGCACTGGCACAGGTTGCCCAGAGAAGTTGTGGAGTCTCCTCAGAAACACAGAATCATCTAGGTTGGAAGAGACCTCCAAGATCACATAGTCCAACCTCTGACCTAACACTAACAAGTCCTCCACTAAACCAGATCACTAAGTTCTACATATAAATGTCTTCTAAAGACCTCCAGGGACTCAACCACTTCCCTGGGCAGCCCATTCTAGTGCCTAACAACCCTTTCAGTAAAGAAGTTCTTCCTAACATCCAATCTAAACCTCCCCTGGCGCAACTTTAGCCCATTCCCCCTCGTCACCAGGCACGTGGGAGAACAGACCAATCCCCACCTCGCTACAGCCTCCTTTAAGGTACCTGTAGAGTGCGATAAGGTCGCCCCTGAGCCTCCTCTTCTCCAGGCTGAACAACCCCAGCTCCCTCAGCCACTCCTCGGAAGACTTGTTCTCCAGACCCCTCACCAGCTTTGTTGCCCTTCTCTGGACACATTCAAGCACCTCCATGTCCTTCTTGTAGCGAGGGGCCCAAAACTAAACACAACTCAAGGTGCAGCCTCACCAGAGCCGAGTACAGGAGGACAATCACTTCCCTAGCCCTGCTGGCCACACTGCTTCTTATACAAGCCAGGATGCTGTTGGCCTTCTTGGCCACCTGAGCACAGTGCTGGCTCATATTCAGCCGACTATCAACCAATACTCCCAGGTCCTTCTCTGCCAGGCAGCTTTCTAACCACTCATCTCCCAGCCTGTAGCGCTGCTTGGAGTTGTTGTGCCCCAGGTGCAGGACCCGGCACTTGGCCTTGTTGAACTTCATACAGTTGGCCTCAGCCCATCGGTCCAGCCTATGCAGATCCTCCTGCAGAGCCTTCCTACCCTCGAGCAGATCGACACATGCACCTAACTTGTTGTCTGCAAACTTACTGAGGGTGCACTCGATCCACTCATCCAGATCACCAATAAAGATATTGAAGAGAACTGGCCCCAGTACTGAGCCCTGGGGGACGCCACTAGTGACCGGCCTCCAACTGGATTTAACTCCATTCACGACGACTCTTTGGGCCCGGCTACCCAGCCAGTTTTTAACCCAACAAAGCGTACGCCAGTCCAAGCCAAGAGCAGCCAGTTTCTTGAGGAGAATGCTGTGGGAAACGGTGTCCAAGGCCTTACTGCAGTCAAGGTAGACCACATCCACAGCCTTTCCCTCATCCACTGAGCATGTCACTTTGTCGTAGAAGGAGATCAGGTTCGTCAAGCAGGACCTGCCTCTCATAAACTCATGCTGACTGGGCCTGATCGCCTGGTTGCCCTGCAAGTGCCACGTGATGACATTCAAGATAATCTGCTCCATGAGCTTCCCTGGCACTGAAGTCACACTAACAGGCCTATAGTTCCCCGGGTCTACCCTCCGGCCCTTCTTGTAGATGTGCGTCACGTTTGCTAGGCACCAGTCCATGGGGACCTCCCCTGATAGCCAGGACTGCTGATAAATCATGGGAAGTGGCTTGGTCAGCTCTTCTACCAGTTCTCTCAGTACCCTCGGGTGGATCCCATCTGGCCCCATCGACTTGCATACATCCAAGTGCTGTAGCAGGTCTCCAACCATTTCCTTGTGGATTATGAGGGCCACATTCTGCTCCCCATCCCCTTCCACCAGCTCAGGGTACTGGATATCCAGAGAACAACTGGTCTTGCTGCAAAAGACTGACAAAGAAGGCATTAAGCACCTCAGCCTTTTCCTCATCTCTTGTCACTAAGTCTCCCCCTGCATCCATAATACGTGTTTATGTATTTATAAAAACATTTTCTGTTATCCTTAACAGCAGTAGCCAGATTGAGCTCCAGATGAGCTTTGGCCTTTCTAATTTTGTCCCTGCACAGCCTTGCAACATCCTTATAGTCCTCCTGAGTGGCCTGCCCTCTTTTCCAAAGGTCATAAACCCTCTTTTTTTTCCCTAAGGTGTAGCCACAGCTCTCTGTTCAGCCAGGCCGGTCTTCTTCCGCGCCGGCTTGTCTTTGGGGATGTGGGGACAGACTGCTCCTGAGCCATTAAGATTTCCTTCTTGAAGAGTGCCCAGCCTTCCTGGACTCCTCTGCCCTTCAGAACTGCCTCCCAAAGGACTCTGCCAACCAGTGTCCTGAACAGCTCAAAGTCTGCCCTCCGGAAGTCCAAGACAGCAGTTTTACTGATCCCCCTCCTGACTTTGCCAAGAATAGAGAACTCTACCTTTTTGTGGTCACTCTGCCCAAGATAGCTCCCGATCACCACATCTCCCTCCAGTCCTTCACTGTTTGTGAACAGAAGGTCTGGCGGGGCACCTCCCCTGGTAGGCTCACTAACCAGCTGCGCCAGGAAACTATCTTCCAGATCCTCCTTGCAGATCTTCAAAAACCACCAGGACGTGGTCCTGGGCAGCCTGTTCTGGGTGGCCCTGCTGGAGCAGGGGTTGGGCCAGACGGCATCACCCTTCTGTGTGACTCTGTGTGAAAAAAGAAGTGGGCAAGGGTAAGGGTGCTTAGGCCCCTTTTTTTCCAGTCAGATTTTTTTAAGGCTTCTTCAAGAGTTTGAGTACCTCTTCTTAATGAAGTCAGTGTTCAGTGAGAATGGTGCATCCTTACGCTTTAAGATTATGATCTCTGTTTTCCAAAGCTCTTTTCTGGTTTTCAACATCTGCATCAGTGATCTCAAACTCTTGGTACTTGTGCCAAGACACATACCTGCAGATTGGAGCTGGCAGCAGGGACAGTGACCACGTTCAAGTGCATTTAGTAGCAGATTAAGTTGTTGCATAGAACAGTTGTCTAGTTTAAAACAAAAGCACGGATACATAATACAAGTATTCTAGGACCATTTCATTACCATTCTCAATGGTAATGAAGATGAAAAATACTTCTCAAATAAGTACTTTGACCTGTGAAGTAATTGAACCCAGGAAGTTATTGGCTAGTAATTCAATAAAACACTTCTATCTAGCAAAACTTAGGCACCTGAAAACATGTAATTTTATGTACTTTTAATCCTCCTCTGATGAGACATTTAAACTAACCAGGCAGAGTTCGACATAGTTATGAAGTTCTCTATCAACGAATTGTAGTCCATTGTTCTTATCACTTCACTAAGGCAGTTTTCAAGTTGGAAGTATTCTCCCCTCTACCTTGGTCTGTTAACTTTGTAGCTGATAACTTCCTGAAGAACGTTACTTTGTTGTCCACTTCAGCAGCTTCTGAAAATCTGTGGAAGGTCATGATGCTGTGCAGTAGTGATGGGAGATACTAGTTAAGTCTCCCATTGTGATTCCTCTTTTGGTACTGCTCATAGCTCGCCATCTGATGCTGGCCTTAAATTAATAAGGTCTTCAGTGGTGAAGGGAGGGTCAGTTTATCTCTTTCTGGTTCTTGTCTCCTCAGCAGAATTGCACGGGCAGGAGCTCAGGGTGGTGGAGGGTTATGATGGAAGGGCTGATACAGGGAATGTCAGGTGCATGCTGAAAGCTTGTCTCAGCACAGCCTTGTCCTCCTGCAGGATGATTGGCCCCATGTGCATGGCAGTTTCAGTCTGCTGGAGGAGCAAAGAACAAGCTGCCTCTAGGCTTTATTTACTGCTGAAGCATGGAGGCTCTGGGGTTAGTACAACGTCCGCTCTGCAGCGTTTGTGTGTGTATGTGGGAAGGGACAGGAGACATTGAAGCAGAACTAGTATGACCCTGCACAGGAGCAAAAGCTGTGGGGACTGTAGTAGTGTCAATGCTTGCTTAATTCTGGCTTTTGTCAATGAATTGATCTAGAATTGCTGGGCACTGGTATTTGTAGATCATTCATCTTGCAATTTTTCATCATACTGCTAGTCTGTCTCATCTTCCAAGCTGAGGGAGGAGAAAGCAGACAGGAAATCTCATCCAGCTGATATTTACATGTACATCACGTACTTTTAATTATTTTTTAAACCCTTTCTCAGTTTTCTTCCATGGCTCATGCTCTCCCATACTGCCTTTTTCTGTTAGGAAAAAGGAGCAAATGAAGAAGGAAGCTGGAAAGAAGGAAGTAAACGAAAGGCTCCTGTTCCATGGAACCAAGGGTGCCCGCCTGGAAGATATCTGCATAAACAACTTTGACTGGAGAACTTGTGGAAGCAATGGAGCCAACTATGGAAAGGGTATGTAGGAAATGACTGAGTGTCAGACCTTAGAACCCCCTGATTTTGAAGTCTTTAAAGATGAAGACCCCCCCCCCCCCCCCAAAAAAAAAAAAAAAAGTAGGAATTGGTGTTAGCATCTTCCTTCTCTCTGGGGAGGACAAGAATTTGCTTTGTGCAGGGGTATGCTTTTTCACAAGGTGTTGAGGGAATTTGAAAAAGCCCCTGTAGCTGGAGGTGGGATCTTCTAAACATTCAAGGTCATGATTTAGACTTGCCAGAGAAATAGCTGATACTCATGGCAGGGAACAAGAAGGTGTGCATTCCCTCAGCATGATCATGGAAGGTCTTTGTGTTTTCTTGTCTATCCCTCTAATAACAACACACATACCTGTAGTGTTTTTATGCCATGTTTGGTTTTTCTTTATAATTATTCCTATAATAGCAAATTCCAAATAGAAGTTCTGAGGTGAAACCCTTTCTCTTGTAAAATAAATAAGTAAATGCATTCTACAGTATTGTGTAAACTGAGTAAGAGGAGACCTGAAAGTTGGGTCAAATGCCTCCTGAAAAAGGTGATGCTCTGTTTTCACTGTCATTTTATACAAATCCCTTATAACCATATGTTTTTTTACCTTTTTTCTAGGAAGTTACTTTGCTAGAGATGCTTCATATTCCCATGAATACTGTCAGTCTACAGTGAAACCAAATGTCATGTTCATGGCTCGTGTATTGGTTGGAGATTACGTTCAAGGCAGGGCAGACTATGTTCGCCCCCCAACAAGGTCTGCTGACGGACTTTGGTTTTATGACAGTTGTGTGGACAACGAGTTAAATCCCTCCATTTTTGTTATCTTTGAAAAATATCAAATTTACCCAGAGTATCTGATAGAATATAAGGAGGCAGAAAAAAAATGTATTATATCTTGAAGTGATCAGAGCTGTTTGTATCCCTCATGTTATCTTCCAAATTGCAGGTGTTCTCATATTTCTTTTTAATACAACATTTTTGAATGTTAATCCAAAGAATTTTTGTGTTGAGGAGGACTGGCAAAACAGATGTTATATCTGTTGAGACTAATTTCCTTGTCTTCTCCCTTTCTCTCCCAAATGAAGCAAAGATATTTGGATAACCATAGCAGAAAAATCAGAATCATGGGACAGGAAATTGAATGCTACAACTTCTGTGGATAAATAATTGTAAACACATTTTCTTGGAAATAGAGTAGAGAGAATTTCTCTTTATAAACAGGTTTGGTTAAGACAATAATTAATGGTATGGTAGTTTTTAAGCTTTCTGGTTTTTAGCAGTTCTCAAGATTCTAACAGCATTTTGCAATGCTGAAGGCTTTGTAGAGACTTGAAAATTCTTTTCAGTGCAGAGTATGACTGTACTCAATCCTCTTGTCTATCATGAATCTAAACAAATCAGTGTATATAAGAATGACTTGACTTAGTTTTCAAAGTGCTGTTTGTTAATACCAGTACTAGTTTCAAGTTTAAAATGGTAAAACAAAGAATGAAAAGTTTAGTTTAATTTCATGTTGTAAATTCTCAACTGGAGAAGTTTCGTCTGTACAACGGCAGCTGCTGTTTTGATCAGGAAATTGCTGGATCAAATTCTTTTTGCAGATTTGCAGTAACTTGCTCTGTGACCTATACAGAAATGCATTTGGAGTGAAACTATGAGAATCACGACCTGTGAATAAGCTAAACTAAAATTTGGTGGTTTGGCTGCAGCTAATGGTTGTACGTACATAAAGGCTGTGTGACAGTCAGCTAGGCTTTCAAGTGAATGTGGCCATGTACTTTCTCACTGTGAACACTTGCTTAGCAAATGCTGTAGGACCAGAGAAACATCTTAAGAAATGTTGATCTTTTCAGTCCTACTTGTGTATGTAAATTTTCGTTTTTCCCAAAATAAAAAATAACCGGAAGAGACCAGTTATTTTATCTTGAGGCCAGTGGTAGAACTACTGGCCTAAGGCATTTCGTATATGTGTTTTGTTGCACACAGTGCATTCATTTGAGAATTCACTGTCAAGTGTAGTTCCTCTTAGTACTTCGAGCACAGTGATCCTGGATACTGATTAATTTGGTCCATTTTTTGGTATTTTTTTTTTGGTCTTTGTCAGTGAGGTACAACCATACTAACAAACAGTGGTTAAACCCTTTTAATTAAGTTAGATGTTTTTTCTCATCCCAAAAGGATAATGTCATATAGAGATTCTACTGAATTTTACTAATGAATTCGTAAGTAAATTGAAGAAAGTAGAAAGATATTCTTCTGCAGAAAGATATTCTGGCAGTGTAGCTATTGAGACAGAAACTGTTGCTGAGGCTAAAGAAAGACTAATGGTAATTTAAGATAAGCTTTACAATAACATGAATAGCTTCCTAGTAATTTGCATCTTGAACACAAGTCTGTCAATCCCGTGTACTACTCAAATTCTCAAAGTTACCCAGAGAATGGGAAAATACATAAAACTAGTATATCTTATTAGAATGACTGTTTTAGAACTAAATGAAAACATATCAATAATGCACTAAATGGGAAGGTTTTACCTATATTCAAATTCTCTCACTTTTGGTTTGCCTGTAGAGTTCCTAAATCACTGGGTTTTGGCATGTTTGCAAATAAAATGTGTTTTCAGTCACTTTTCATCTTGTTAATGTGCAGTTTGTCTCTATTTGTAAAAGGATGGCAAAACTCAACACATCTAGTAAACTAGCTACTTAATACATATGCTTACTGTCTTCCTTTCATCCGTGTTTCTAAACTGGGCAACTGTGTGGATGTAGTTTTGCATTTTAGTGTAGATGCTCAGCACCAAGAAGCCACTTGCTCACTCTCCCCAGGTGGGATGGGGGAGAGAATTGTAAAGGTAGAAGTTCAAGAACTCATGGGCTGAGATAAGGACAATTTACTAGGTAAAGCAAAAGCTGCACGCGAAGCAAAGCAAAACAAGGAATTCATTCTCTACTTCCCACCGGCAAGCAAGAGTTCAGCCACTTCCAGGGAAGCAGGGCTCACCACACAGAGCAGTTCCTTGGAAAGAGAAACACCATCACCCCAAACATCCCCCCCTTCCTCCTTGTCTATCCCAGTTTTAGTTGCTGAGCATGATCCCATATGTTGTGGAATATCTTTTTGTTCAGACTGCGTCACCTCTCCTGGCTGTGCCCCCTCCCAGTTCCTTGTGCACACCCAGCCTCCTTGCTGGCAGGGCAGCATGAGAAGTAGAAAAGTCCTTGGCTCTTTAAAATTAAAAACATTGGTGTGTTATCACCACTATTTTCATTAAAAAATCCTAAACATAGCATCATGCAAGCCTCTGCAAAGAAAATTAACTCTATCCCAGCCAAAACCACAATAACTGAGTATATTTATGTAAATTAACTTTGTAGCTAAGATGTCCGTGATATTAAGTACTATGGTAGTTTGGTTAGACTCCATGTAATTAACAGCTGCTAAGTCAAAACAAAAAACAAACAAACAAACAAAAAACAACCAATAAGGCAAAATAGTAGCAGAACTATTTTTAAAATGTGGGAAAAATGTTCAGGTATTGACTTATTCTAAGGATGTATTGGAATACCTAGATGAGTAACTTTCAAAGAATTGAACTAAACACTTGCAAGACACAGCGCTGCACTTCCCTCCCTCTCTCCACGACCTGCCGTAATCTGCAAGACAGGCAAGTATATGTAGAATGAAGTGAAATGCTGACAAATAAACAAGTCAGTCCAAACTACAAAATCTGGAAGGACAAGGGAAGAAATTGGAACTCCAGTGCTGTGCTTCACATTGTCAAATTGCACTTCCATAGTGTGGCAGGAAATGGGAAACATGCTGGGTAGGGCTAAAATTCTCTGGTGCACACGATACTGGCTATTTAATCAAAGGGGGTGGGGGGTCATACTGTAGATGGGAGCTGCTCTGAGGAAAGAAGATAAAAACTTCCTTGTAGGTAACTGAGCTGAAGAGAGAAGAAAGCTACAAGAACAGGCACCCAGTAATCCTTTGCCCTTTGAGCTTGTTAAAAGACCTAGTGTGGAAGAAGACAGGAATAATGTTTTATGAAACATCAGGCAGCCACAGTGCTGAATTATGTTACCAGTTGTTGCTGCAACAAGCAAGCTTCAAGGTAAGACCAAATCAAAGTGTATTCATGATAAAGTACATAATTTTGGAAACAATTATTTTCATTACTAGTGACTCTGAACAGAAGCCACGTTTGCTTATTTCTGGCAATCCTAGCATTGCCTATTAAGCCTGCCATTTGTGGGCTGTGTTCTTCATAGCATCCTAGAATGGCTTCAGTTGGAAGGGGCCCTAAAGACCATCCAGTTCCAAGCCCTTGCCATTGGCAGGGACATCTCCCATCAGATCAGGCTGCCCAAAGTCCCATCCAACCTGGCATTGAACACCTCCAGGGATGGGGCATCCACAGCTTCTCTGGGCAACCTGTGCCAGTGTCTCACCACCCTCCAAGTAACGAATGTCCTCCTTATATCTAATCTAAACCTCCCCTCTTTTAGTTTAAAGCTATTACTCCTTGTCCTATCACTCCACTCCCTGATAAAGAGTCCCTCTCCAGCTTTCCTGTAGGTGCTGGAAGGCTCCTATAAGGTCTTTTAGGAGTCAGCACGATCCTTAGTTAAGTTCTTCCTCTGGTTCTCCTATTATTCGCTATGTGTTTTGTTATTTATTTTCTAAAATGGTAATTGAAAATGGTTCAGCACAGCATGGTGAAGCAAGACAGATTGAACAGAAAGACTGGTTGGATCATTTCAAATAAGAAGGGGATGACACGGCTGAAAAACAGAAATGCTCACTTATAGCAAGATGTGTAGAACTAGCTGAATGAAAGAGCTTCTAGTCACATTCATGGAAGAAAAGAGAATGCATCCTACTACAGGTTTACAAACTCAAGTCAAACAACTCATTTAAAAGCTTCATTCATACAGGCAAAGACGTCATATACTTGCTGCTCAACTGAGGACATCTTTGAATTTATTAATGTAAAGCAGACAGAATTCTAAATCACATTATATCAGGAGTACTAAAAATATCACTCTTAGATTTATGTAGCAATGCATCACTTACACTACACACTTCATAAACAGCCAGCAGATTTCTCAGACTTTTGTTGCATAGTAAGATTTATTACATCCCTTGAGTAAAAATTTATCTGTCTAAAGTCATTGCTTGACATGCCGTGATTAAAAATTAACAGTAAAAAAAAATGCACTAACTTTATCACTGAGTGAGCCAATCACAGCCATGGCTGGACAGATAAGGTAGTGACATACCTGAAGAGCAGTGAACTATGACTGTCCACAGGATTCAAAAGGCTGCAAGCAAGGACCGAAATACCTTATATGGTTTCACAAATTATCATTTTTTTAAAACTAAGCTATTTTTTCCTCAAGTGATGGTTGGGGGAAGAAGGCAGGCAGCAAGGCACTTGCATATCTTAAGCCTCTATTATGTAGGAACTCCAGGGCAAACGTAGGGCCAGCTATGCAAGTGCTTTAGGTCAGAAGGATTGTGTGTGAAAAGGGGCTACTGTGGGACATGTGGAAGAGCCCAAGCTGGATAGGAAGGAGGAGCAGACATGTCCTGGAGTGCTTGTAGATACCAAAGCCAGAGCTTGGAAAATTAAAGGGTGTGGCATTTCTACTCAGGAACAAGAACAGAAGGCATTAGATTTGGTTTGAAAAACTATCTTCTCTCCATTAGGGATTTCTGGATTACTGTTGCAAGACAAGCTTTTAACTCTGCTACACTGCAGGAATTGAGAGGCACAAGAAATTCATGGAGCTTTATGTCTCCTATCATGACTTATTTGCAGCACCAAAGCTCATCACATCACTTGCGCCAGGACAAAGCTTTGTGACAGTTCCCATTAGCTCTCTTTCTGGGGGAGTTCCTTTGCAGTCTTCACCCGCACTGAGATGCCCCAGTGTTCCTGTAAAGCTCATGAACATTGGCTTTAAACCTTACATTGCTAAACAAAGTGTCCCATGCTGTTGAGACGACAGTAAGGCCTGAGTTATCAGAAACTAAGCACAAAGATTCCAGCCCAAATTACCATTCAGAGACAGCACTGTTTTAGCTGAAATCCAGGCTTTTTCATTTTTTCCTGAAAGATTTAAAGGTGCCAAGCAATCACCCACATCAAAATAGTCCTAACCAGCAGTCAGCCATTGTTCCTCTTGTCTGGCTCTTTCACATTTTAATTTCAAGAAGTTCTGGGATTCTGTCTTGAAATCTAACATTTTGTAAGAGACAGTTTAAAAAAAAGCACCTGGAAAAAGATCCTGAGTGCAGACAGATCTGTAATGCCAGGGTAACTCATGCCTTAATGGACTGGAAGCTTGATATGGAACTCCATTTATGCCTGTATTGGCTCTGGCCCTACACTTGCCCATCTGCGATGCTGAGAAGGTCTATTTGAATTACCTGAAATGTTTACTCACTATTTAACATATTAATGAAGTAATAAACCAGGCCAATGAATGACTGAAATCCAGGCACTGTTTCTGTACTGAATATTATCAGGGTCGAGGAAACTTTCAAGGAAATATACCAGAAAAGTAGTGCCTCAGGATGCTACAGATAGCTGTGTATTATCAGCAGGTATTCTTATTTCCTTGTAGAATCATCCAAGATATAACATGAAATGCAACAGCTTTATATCTTTTAAGGAAATTGTCATCAGATCTCTAGCTCCTAGGGTGCTCTTACTCACTGTGATTCTCTAGCATGGGCTACAGCATAGCACTCTTCCACTCCCTGCACCCAGACTTTGATTGCTAAGCACATTGCTATCTCAAGCACAGAGGACAGATTTAAGCCATTGAATGAACTGCTGCTGCCTTCCTCATAAGTCGCTCTGTCATTGGTGAATTTGGTCTCATCACGTCGCGTTCCCTCAGGAGGCATCTGAGAAAGGAGAATAGGTAGCAGATAAATGGGATGAAGGTCATGAGTACAACATCATTTTTTCCTGTAAGATCATCTGCAGTGTCCTTATAAGAGATAGAAAAGAATACCTAAAGACCTGCTCTTGAGGTGCAGATTTCCTTTATTGGAAACATTTAGCCTTGGCAGTAAGTTTAGGCAGAACAGCGTGCTTCTTAGCACTGACAAGAGACTGAAAATGAGCACTCAGGGTGCACAAAAGAATTATTTTGATTTAATATTTATGTTTCAAAGAAACTTCAGGAGGGGAACAGGCAAGGCTTTACACCGTCCTGAGGATCCATTCTTTTAAGTGCACAGGCAGGCCCAGTTGATGACTTTCAACAGAACTCCATACAGGTCAATGAGCAACATCTGTGATTTCTGCCCAGCAAGACACATATAATTTGTACTGAGGCAAGCTCACATCAGGCTCTGTTAATCACATTTCCCAGTAAAACTGATGTTATTATTAGGATGGACTTGACTTTCAGCAGTTTGCTGAAGTTTAGGAGTCCATTAAGTACACAGACCAGCAGGCAAGAGGCCACTGTTTAAGACAGAAACCCTCTGAAAATCAACTGCCCTTAAAAAAATATAGATAAATCATCCAGACTGTAAGAATGCACATTTGGAACCGAAAGCAATTGCACTTTTTATCTTGATAAATGTAGCAACATTTAACTATGAATGCTTGTGTGTAATTACAGCACTAATTGAGTATACTTGCTACTACTCTTGATTTTTGAAAACTATTATTTCCATAAAAAAATCAGGAAAAATACTCACTTAGCAAGGTTTTGTTTGGCTTCTGATTTACAATTTAAAGCAGCATGAATCAATAACTGGTTGAAAACATCTCTCTGAAAACAGAAAAGAAGTTAGCAAAATACAAATTAATAAGTAATTTAGACTTACATGAACATCATTACAATGGTTACAATGTCTTGTTTACCAAAAGCCCCCGAGGAAAACATTTTCTCGTTGACATGTTTGAATAGCTAACACTGTTAGTAAGTGTTTGTAAACAGGATTCAGTCACAAGCACAATTTTTCATTTTATAAGAATGAAGTGTTATTAGTAATGTAAGCATCAAAGGGAGGCTACTGGAAGAGGATTAAGTTGCATCAAAACATGTTTTATTGACCTCCTTTACCTGAGCATTACTGCCTCCTAGTTGGATTAGCTGGTAACGGATTGGATACAGCAGGTCTACTGCTTTGTCACAATTTCCTTTTTCAAACTCCATAAAAGCCTGGCACAGTGGTAACCCCAAACTAGGAGCCAGGGAAAGTTCATGGTCTTCACAAGGTGCTCTGTAGAATGAGAAAGTGGTGAACTTGCATAAATCAAATGATAAACATGCATATTTCAGTGCAAGTCTGTCACTGCCTGCAGACAGAATTATTCTTTTTACCCTGCAAAGCCTGATATTTCAGGTACAGTACTTGGATAATATTTTTTTTGTGTGGTTATGTTACCTTCACCTCTGTTACTCATTAACCAGTTTTCATTCCTCTGCACATATTTGCAAGTCACAAGCCCAATGCCTCCTGCCTTTGCAATAAATAGTTTGGGTTAAGAAAAAGGCAGAACATTCTACGCTAGTTTCTCTTCTGATCTTCTCACCAGAACATCCTATTGCTAGTTCTTTGACTGTCCTTGTCATTGCCAAAACTGGCAATCAGTCTCTTGCAGAGAGCTCCAAATATAAATCTTTCAAAACAACTTGCCACGCATCACAGTGCCTCACCATCGCTGTAATATACACTGCATTCCCAGTGACAGCTCTCAAAGTCTGCTCTCTTATTTTAACCACAATAGACTGTTTTTAGATGCAAAAACAGCAAGGGATTTTAGATAGCACTTGTTTTTCTTTTTTTTTTTTCTTTTAAATGCTTGTAACCTAACCCATCTAAGAGTGAAAGAGACATAAAGCATGACAATAAGCCTGCAGAAGTATACATTTTAGTAGACATCCTTCCCAATATTAAAAAATGTAAAAATATAAGTAGCCAAATTGTAGCCGTTTGGTCTATAGGCAATATCTGCAATGGGACAATGTGGAATTGTTTTTCCACTGCTACAGAAGGAGCTGACAGTTATCACACCTTGACACTTGGAGGCAGTGCCATTTAGGTGCCAAAAGCTTGGTTGGGAGTACCAGAAGGTGAAGAGAGCTTTTTGACCCCAGCAATACAAATTCATTTCTGAGAATACAGAGCACAGGTCAATGCTATGAATTCCATTGGTTGCTTAGAATAGATTTTTCTCTAAATTTTCAAATTAAGTCTTTAACATTGAGGAACCAGCCTAGTAACTTTAGTCACTGGTTTCTGTTTAAAGTGCTTGCAATGACAGCTGAAAGCCACACTATTGCCTTAAACTTACCAAGCCAAAAATCTGATGATACAAAACGTACACATTGCTGTAAACAGAAAGCTATGCAACACCAAAGTAAATGCCCCATTGCTACAATTAACTCCTTAGGTAAATAAATAAATAAATAAATAAAGTGTGTATCTGTATGCTTTCTCTATAAACAATCAAAATGTCTTTAAAGATCTACTTTTCAAAGCACTAAGCTTTGCCCTAAATATTCTCTTCGAGTCACTATTATAAATCTCCCTTATTGTCCTCTAGGTCAATGCTGATTTTTATGTATACAGTGTTGCCCTATGTGTTTATCATTCCTTAAAATGCATCTTCCTCTGGAAAGTTAAAAGCGTATAACAGATCTGTATTTTAAAGAAGTGGTCTGAGATAGCTGAAAATGATGAAACAATCCTTCATTTAAACGATTCTTCCAGCTCTCAGAGAAAATGCACAGACATCAAAGACTGGTTTTTACTTCCTCTTGCAATTGATCTGAAGTATTGATTCATGAAGAACAATATATGCCCCTGCATTAACTAACATTTCTATCCACGAAAATAAACATGGGATACCAACCACCAGAGAGCGCCATGGAATTCTTTTTTTTTTTTTTAAAAAAAGGTAATTCTTGTCAACTTTAAAGCCCCAAATGAATTTTGTCTGCGTCAGTTTTATGACTGCATTTTAAACAAATAAATAAATAAATAAGCCACAAGTAAAACACATCTTAGATATCATTTATATGCATGAATACAATATATTCATGATGCACAAATTAATCCACTAATCCAAACCATTAAAATAATTTCTTCATCTCACAGTCAGTTTTCTGAAATGACAAAATTAAGCTTCATAATGCTTCAAATTATAGCGAAAAATGTGCAGCTCTATTACTACAAAAGGCTGAATACAGGCAAAGAGAAACGCTAGGTGGAGAGATAAGTAGTGTGTATTCATTACAGCTTTCCTGAAGTGGTGTGTGTAGTTTTACACACTTTACATATACTTACATATCAATATAATTATATGAAAGATATTCACTGTCTCCTACTTCAGTCAAATCAGACACGCTTAGGCTTGATTTGACAGATTCTTGTTTTCATAACTACTCTTAAAAATTACATTTATTTTTGGTTAAGAGGTATTATAGTCAGAAACAAATAGTGAGAATTTCAGATTCTTCTTCCTCCTTCTTTTCTAAGGGAAGGGAAGCAATAGATGCTGAAGCAGGGGAAAAACAAGTTATATGGGGGAAGAATATAGAACTGAATGAAATTTTTAACTGGCAATTTAACTGGCAATGGTTGCCATACCAGCAATCATGGGCTTGGAGCAGGGTAAGCTGAAATTCCTAAGATGTTATAGCCAGAAAGCAGGAGTGGAAAGGTGGTAGTGTAACTCAAGGAAGTGAAGCCGGGCAAACAGGGATGTTATTTGACTGCAATTTGTGACTTTACCAGCCTACCAAGCCCATAGGTCAGGTTTGTGTTCTCAGACACAATCTCTCCAGATATCAGCAGCTTTCTATTCACTTTCAGTTGTTCAGCATTCATAAATTGAAAACCATTACTTGCACTTATGTGAGAGATTTCATTAAGAGTAACTAGATATAAATTTGTATTGGGTTAAGTATTAATCTTTTTTCTCCCCCATGTTTGCCGCAGAATCTAATCAGGTGGTCTATTGTTTACAACTTTGTAAATTACTATATTTTGTACTTAAAACTATACCATTTAAACCAGTAAGTTGTTTTTAGGATCTATCACCTGCGTTTACATAATCTATAGATCAACCCCTTCAAAAGAATTACAATCATTTACAGTTATTCAATACACAAGAGAACATAAAGAAAAAACATTGTTTAGTTGGAATACTTCGATATTCAAATTTTGCACATAATTCAAAGCAAAATACTCTCTAGAACTGCTTTAGCAATATTTAAAAATTGCTTTCCTACAGAGATACTTCACAATGCACCAAATAGTAGCTATTAGAATATTGCTACCAACTAACAGTCCATGATTAAAGAACTTTTTAAAGCAGAGCAGAAGTAACAACCACAGAGAGCTAACATATATTGTGCAATGTCCTCATTACTATACGGGTGAAATACTTATTGTATGTAACATAGCTTAGTATGAACTCATCAAAAGAAAATACAAAGCAAATGTGCTTAGTGCTTAGTGCTCATGACTTCAAATGTAAGCAATTCTTGCTTAACAAAACAGAAGCCCCTCTAGACAGTACTCATAAAAATAATTATAGGGATCTTCTAATTGTACATCAGCTGATAGTGGGACAACCAGACTTGTCCCACTAACACTCTAAGGCAGAGAAGAGTATGTTGTAACACTTCTGTGAGCCACAGGCATTACCACCCTAAAGTTCAGAGGACAAAATACTTTTGCAGTATAACATTTTAATTCATTTACTTACTTGGCAAGTTCTTGAAGAGTTGTTAAAAGCTCATTAGTAGTTTTGTGGTCTTTGGCTCCAAGGGAGGACATCAAGATGTGTACATCGTTAAACAGAAGAATGTGATCTTTGGTGTGTTTCTTTGTAATCTTGAGAACATTGTCCCACCTGTCTCCAAGCTTTATACCTATGAGTAAAAGATTTTTTTTTCAATAAAAATACCACATGCGAAAGCATCACTTTGTAATCAGCATCACACAGCACAGATAGCACTGCTACTAAACTCAGGAAAACAGACCCTGGTGTGGCAAAATTATATTATAGAGTAATGCTTAGTTACAGTCTGTCGTATCTGGGCAAAGGATTTATTGACTGTCAGTAATTTATTGCCAGTATTCTAGACTGCATTAAACAAGGTTCTGGCTTTAATACAAGATTGCTTGTGTCTTCTGGGAGATGATGTTCATAGTGAATTGCCTGTAGCAATCAAATTATACAGAGAGATAAGATGGATTCCATAAACAAACCCAATGCACCATTAGTGTTTCAGTAAAACATTATGAAACCCTGCACCCTCCAACACCATCCTTCAGGAACTCCAGTGTGCAAATTACAGCTTTAAAAAGTTGAGAAGAAATGACACAGAGTTATGCGAGTACCCAAAGCCAGAGGCTAATAGATGTGTACTAGCTATATCAATCAATATCAGAATATAAAGTATTTCATTTGAAATTTACTTAAAGGAAGCTCTATAGCGTTTTAGAGACTAATGTACTCAATTATTCAGCCTCAGATCTCCAGGGACAATATAAGTTAAATTTTCCAGAAAAGAAATATGTGACCTCTGCTAGCTTGAGCTGAATGAAATACTGTGCTGGCATGGGAAAAAAAATATCTTGGAAAGAAAAAAGGTTATGCACATGATGTAGATTAACACTGGTAGGCAGCCAAGCACCACCCGGCAGCTGGCTCACTTGCCTTCCCCTCAGTGGGATGGGGAGAAGAACAGAAAGGCAGAAGTGAGAAAACTTGTGGGATGAGAAAGACAGGTTAATAGGTAAAACAAACGCTGTGCACACAAGCAAAGCAAAATAAGGAATTAATTCACTACTTCTAATCAGCAGACAGATGTTTACCCATTTCAAGGAAAGCTAGGCCTTGTTATGTTTAACAGTTAACTGGGAAGACAAACACCGTAACTCCAAATGTCCCCTCTTCCTTCTTCTTTCCCAAGCTTTTATTGCTTAGCATAGTGCCTTAGGATATGGGATATTCTTTTGGTCGATTAGGGTCAGCTGTCCTGGCTATGCTCCCTCCCAAATTCTTGTGCAACCCCAAGCCTACTTGCTGGCAGAGCAACATGAGAAACGGAAAAGGCCTTCATGCTGTGTAAGCACTGTTCAGTAATAGATCAAATATCTGTGAGCTATCAACACTGCTTTGATCACAGATCCAAAATATAGGACCATATGAGTTACTATAAAGAAAATTAACTCTATCCCAATTAAAGCAGAACAGCAAAATATTATAAATTTCGCATTGAGGCTTTTCTCAAGAAAAGAATTTTAAGATTTCTTCTGTAACACTGACCAAGCTTGCTCTGTAAGTATCTTTAAAAACTTCTCCAACATGCCAGGATGTGTATTGTGGGGTGAGGGTAGGGAGGGGAAGTCAAAAAGAAAACTGTTCCTCTTGCAGATTAAGAAAGAACAGTTGGATATCCTACCTTCCAGACGAAGTCTGTACAGCATTGAACAGTTATCTACTATATCCAGCATGCTTCCACTTGACAGGCACTGAGGAGCAATCTGTAATCACAGGTATTCATAAACTGCCCAACTGATGTGCTAGCAGGAACTTACTCAGATAATCAAACTTATATTCAAAGTACAGAATTAATTTTATCTTTTTATTCATCCAAAAATACCTGTCTGACAATAGCCCTAGTTGCATCTTTTCTGAATGTGGTAATTTGCAGTGACAAACACACAAATTGCTTCATTTGTGCTGTTTTACATGTTATGGAGTTAAACTCAGTAAGCACGGAAGGTCATCAAGGTGTTTTTTTTTTGTTTGTTTGCTTCCAGTATAGTGCCATAAATAGTACTTCATTTTGCCAGATTTAGTAGACCGGAATCTGCACAGCAGCTTTCTTAATGACATTATTTTTACAAACCTTACAAAGATGTTATCCTACCAAATTTGATACCACTTATTTACTAAGATTGTTTTGAAATTTATGCAGTAAAGAACCATAACATATTAAGTAGAAATAAAAAGACATGTTTTTGTTGACTTAGTAGCTAACATGCAAAAATCACTTCTTTATAAAGGTAACTTGACTATACAAGAAAATCATTTCACATCCTTTTAAAAAGTTTTTTTTTCAGGGGCATTTAGACCTACACATCATGAATAAGAGATGTGGACACCTGGAAAACAGTACCAACAGTGCCATTACAGCTCCTCCAAGCAAAAGTGTAAGAAAGGCTTGAACTGTACAATATTTGAGTATTTGGGGCATTTCACTAGTCGACAAACAGCTTTCCAAACAACAGATATAAATAATATATATGTATGGCAATTGCAATAGGTTTCAACTTCATGCAGAAGGAATAAAGTATGTATTGTGGTCTTAAGCATGTTCTCCAGTAAAGATTAAGTCCCCTACTCACATGATTGTCATAAATTGTCAAAGCAGCCTCATATTCCCCCTATAAAAGCAAACAAGGACCGTATGATTAACATTCCAGGTAGAGAAAACAAGAGTGATGGGTAGTAACCAAACATATAAATACAATAGGTGCCATATTACTTCACTGCCTCATGACTTGTTTAAAAGAAAAAAAAAAAGTCAATGAATTCCTTGAGGCCTGAAAAGAAAGAACAGAGCCTAAGATAAACTAGGCTTTACTAGGTAAAATAACCAGTATGCTTAGGTTTCATTTGATAATGAGAACTAATCCTGCTGTAGGTTACACATGAGGGAGAAAGACAAGGTGTTACCTCTTTCTAATCTTCCTTTCAGGTTTCTTTGCAAAAATTACTGCATCATAAAGTTATGCAAAGAGGTAGGAATAAAACTGATGTTAAGCAGGCTATACAAAAGCTGTATAATAGTGTTAATAGTGCTGAACATAAGCAAGTTATCTTGTTTTCTGACCAACGTATGGCACTTTTTCCATGACGTCACATTTGTCTCCCGAATGAATTGAGACCCACAAGTACAAAGAATTATCAAGTCCAAGGAAATTCTGCATTGCAGCCTGATAGGTTGGGTAAGTTGCAAATTAAAGGGTTTCAATAAATTTGATCTCTCTATAAGAACAAGAATTAGTAACATTAATAATGAATAACATTAAATATTAGTAACATTGACTAATAACATAAGCCACCAAATTTAGAGCTGTCATACTGCCTCTTTTCTAGAGTCAGCAAATTTTGAGGTCAACAATTTAGTACTGAATTTGAAGAGAATTTTATTTTTAGACAAAGTTTTTGTCTAAAAATTAGAGATCCAGGTTCATCTTTCTATAAAATAATTGTGCCAAATGTAATTAGTGACATTATTTTATCTTTGAACATGTAATAATCTCACAGCAATTTTTCAACATTCCAACGAAGATACTAGATCTTTGTTCAATGTAATTACAAAAAAAATTATTCTCAAAATAATTGTACTAACGAACTATCTTGTAAAAATGTCATTGTGCCATTTTACAAAAAAAACAACCCTCTAAACAGCTGAAAAAAAATTATAAATGCTAGGACTGCCTTTTAAATAGTATTAGATCAATTATCTACCTGGACCATAAAACATCTGTATGAAAATGTCTCATACCTTTTCAATGAAGTATAAAGCCCAGTGCCAGTAATTATGACAAGCAAGTATATCACTGTTCTGGAAAAAATAAAATAAAATAAAAATGTTATATACAAAATAACTTTAAATTTAAATGTATCTTGACAGATTTCTGTTTTCTTCTTCATCAAAAGTCAGTACATCAAGTGAGAGAAGAGACAAGAATTTTAAATCAGCTTGCCTACTTTAAATTTCTCAGTATGCATATGCTTCTTGAAATTCAAGGTGACATCTCAAAACCAAAGTTTTTCCCAAGTCATTTTCCAGAGGAGAATTGCACTTGGATGTCTCAGAAGAATTCACATCTTTCTCTTAGGAAAAAAGCATCTATAACAAGAGTAAGATTTGTCTAATCTAAAATTTAAGTGTCTTATTTAAAGTAACATGGCTAGGTAGTAGAGAGAGATACCCACCTTAGGAGGGCCATTCAGCCCACCCATCTAGATACCCATTTCAGACAGAGTAATCACTCCTTAAACTTATGTCCTACTACTGACTATGGAAGATACACTAGATACCAAACACACAGGCATACCAAACACATTAGATAACTAAATATCATAACTGAATATCATAAATATTCTCTGAACTGTACCAACTTTGCGCTCTACTTCTCAACTGGTACCAGAATTTTAAATATTCTTTCATAGCCTACACTTCAAAACAATGTAATTGCAGTTCACTTTTGTGAGTGCACTGAGAACAGACAGACAGGAATATAATTCCATAATCCTTTGGTGAAAATTAAGATACCAGAAAAGTTGTTCTCTCTATTCCAATTCTCTCTCAACGCTATAGTTAAATTTAATCTTCTCACAGGTGGAAAAATCTTCATTGTAATGATGAAACCTGCTTCACTTTCAGGAAGTACAAAGGTTCCCAGTGAACTTTCTGGTGCTAAGATAAATCCTCTAGTAATCTTTACTTGTTTAATATTATATTACAAAACCAATATGAGCAACTAAAGTAGTTAAGTGGTTGGCATAAACCTGATAATATCATGTTTACTACCATACCACCATACCAAATGCCATATAAACAAGAACATGGGATTACCTCACTGAATAAAACAAAACCTTTCTTCTACTGCTGATTTTGAGTTCTGAATGAGATTAAATTGCTAAGGCAGAAGTGGGCTTGCAGACTGCTAAAATAAATAAAAGCAGACTATGAGAACTCTTTGCTCTGGAGAAAAACCTTTCCCATTTAATAACCAACAGTACTGGCACAGAGGCCTCCTCTGGTAACATAATTTGCCCCTTTTGATTTTGTGCTGAAACATCCAAAAAAAAAAGGCATCTTCTTTATTGTGTGGAGAGGAACGATAAAAAATAAACTACCATGTAAAGAAAACCTTACAAATTCTTCATGACTCTTACTGGAAAGAAAGATGAATTAAAAAGAAAAGAAATTATGAATTAAAAAGAAAGAAAGATGAATTAAAAGCACCAAAAGTAGTGATGATATAGATATAGTGATAATATAGATATAGATAATATAGAGATAAAAGATCCTGGTCATTAAAAGAAGTACTAATTGTCAATTCACCAGGCCAAACATAAGCCCTTAGAAAGCCCTGCTTTTTTTTCTACGATTACATTTTAACTGGGTTCACGATCAAAAGATGGGTTCATGAAGGCTAAGATGAAAAATATTGCATAAAAGAAGTGATTATATACATTATCATTATGACAATGTCAGTCAATAAGTCTTAACTGTACTGGAGTGGGCATGAGGGTATTCTAGACAATTCCACTTACTGATCTGGCACTTTGTTTTATTTGGATAAAGGGTAGAAATCTCAGAGGCATGGAACTATTTTAAGAAACAGAGTTCAAACAGGTTCAAAAAGTCAGGGACTGATTTCAGAAATGGTTGTTGGTAGTTTTAAAGGTATCACCCAAACCGTCAGTCCCATGTATCACTGTTTCATTAACTAATATGTCAAATGACAGAATGCTTTCTAAGACATCAAAGATATGAACCTGAAGAGAAGGTTGACTTCATATCCAAGCTTGACATCTCAATGATTTAACTTAAAAAAAAAAAAAAAAGCAAAACCATCCTTTTAGCCTCGCTGTCCAGCACTGTTCTTTGGGTGACATGGAACAGTGAGCTGAGATGACTCTAAAACAAACTCTTGGGGGTTCTGTCAACTTCAAACTCCACAACCTTATGCTCTGAATATTATTATCTGCTCTTCACTTAATCATTAGGAAAAGACATGCTGTTCAACACAAATAAAAATTAAGCTCCACTTACAGCAAAGGACTACATGACAAATTAACAAAACTGTTCAATATACCACTGAGAGATACTCAAATAAGTTGGATGTATGAGTAACTTGAGTAGACTAGAAAAGAGACAAAAGCATAATTTATCTTTTCTTTACAGCTGACCTAGCATCCTTCCCTATCTAGAAGTAAACAAAAACAAACAAACAAAAAATAATCAAAAAACTCATTAAATACATGAGCTTTTTGAAATGTTGCTTTGCCTGTGTTATCTCACAGCTGGTTCCCCTGCGGAAGTTTACCTAGATTCCTCAACTGATGCATGTTGCTCAGTCTCAGTCTAAGCAAAAAGTTTATGAAAATAACGCTGGTCATTTTACTTCTATAAACATGCGAGTATAAATAAATCAGTTTTCATATCTAATATTTCATCTTCCAGGAACGGCCACGACTTTATGAGATATAAAATATCTAGCCAGTTCCATCTGCTTAGGAAAAAGAAACTATGGCATGTGTGTGTACAAACTACATACTTGTTGAAAAGCAGTATTTTTTTCAATATTTCTAGCTAAAATAAGTCAGTGTGAGAGGACAGACTTTTTGTGAAACATGGCCAACCAATGTGTTTGGCATTTGTGTAATCTCAGCAGTCCTAGTTATGATGGCTTAAAGTGGTGCAAAGTATGTGTCGTTCATAATATACAATTTTTTTATGCTTCAAAATTGGCACAGATAACAGCACCACAAGTGATTTTTCTCGTAATCTGGGAAATTTACATTGCTTGTAACATGTATGGGGACAGGAATAAACTAGATGAAGAAACACAGAACTTGACTGGAGGAGATAAAGAAGACCTAGGAGTTTTTTTCAGAGATGCTATGAGAAAGTTTACCTTCCAGTTGGCTTCCGTCTCCTTCATAAATGCTAACCCTTTCTTCACCTCTGCTTTCATTTCATTTATGTGAGCTATAGTATGAACAGACCAGGCATCTGTCTGATCTATAGCCAAAGCCTGTGAGTGAAAAAGGGAAAATGTGATGAACCTTACAAACTTGCAAATAAACATATTTATTATTGCTGATATAGAAGCAAGCGACTCGTATTTATTAGCTGCACGTTAAGTACATCCCTGCACTTTTCCTACTAACCATAGCTTGGAAGACTGATTTGGACAGAAAGGAAGAAAATGTTTATTGGCTGACTTCACTTCCTGACTTCTACTGCACAGAGATGAACATGCAGAACAGCTTCAGAATGCAGGCTTTAATGAAGATTATCAAATGATGTTTTATTTAAAAGGCATATATCAATATGAGCCATAAAAGAATTGCATACACAGGCATAATATAGACCATAGCATAGGTAACCATTCTTGCAGGTAATCATTCCTTCTTTAAGAACATGTCCAGCTCTGACTATTGAGCAATTTACTCTTTCTCACTCCATTTTCCAGTAAGTTTTAGCCATTTTGTAAGGTTAGTCTTTCTTGTCATTTTCAGCCACTTGATGTAACAGAACCTTGGCAAAAACACCCATTAAAGATGAATTGTATCTGAGACTCCTGGAGGACAGGGATAATCCTGAGGACTGCAGAAAATCAGGTATAACTACTGTCTTCATAAAAAGGGAACACACCAAGTAATTTTGATCCCCAGGAACATTGTAGGCTTAATTGCTCAATAATCCATGAATATGCATCTGGAAAAAAAATGGAGGAGGAACCCAAACAGGGTGGATTGTCAAGAGCAAACTACATCAAGCCAATCTAACATTCTTTAATAGGAGTAAACAGACAATTATACATGGGGGAAACAGAAAATGGGATATACATGGATTTTAGACAGCTGTTTTGATACCATCTCACATGGCACGGTTATAAGGAAATGAAGGAAATACAGTTAAGATGAAATTGCCATGGTATGGCATAGATATAGGAATCTTTCTAAGGAATATTAATCAACAGTTCCTTGTGAAATTGTGAGAATTTCCATGCTAAACTTTATCTCTTTGCTACTTCTCTTAACAACTGGGATGACGAAGTCAGTTTATAGTATCTGCACAAAACATCACCCAGAGATAAGGAGCATGACTAAGAATTCTAAAACGTTTTACCATCAATAACAGGCCGTTTACCTCAAGGGCAAGCTTCTCAGCACGATCAAAAAGGTTTGTTTCCATGAGTCCAAAAGAATAGTAGCCCTTAACGTAGCTAAGCAAAAGAGAAACGAATAATGCTTCATCCAGTTAGAACTAGATTTAAGATAGGATTGAAAAACATACCAGAACATACATTTAACTCAAAACAGTCCTTACAATGCACTTTATATTGAACCATGCAAAGAGCTCAGATCCCATCTATTTTAAATGTGTCTCTTTAACAAAAGACCAACTCTTCTTCGTGCCCAACATGTATACTAAAAACGTGTAATCTATTTATTGTGTTAGCCAGAGCATCACATGGAACTGAGAACACTGCATTTTTGATTCTGAATTGTAGAGTATGTAGACAATATTTAGACTCAATGTCTACTTTTCTGTAGGTAGTCTAAACCACCATTAGCATTTTTCAAATTCAACACATTCTGAAGCAAACTGAGTTTTACCAACAGGGGAAAAAAAAAGCACCCACAAGTGACTTAAGATTTACAGTTAGAAACGGTGAGTGGGAATGTGTCAAAACACTTTCTGGTTTGTATAAAGTGGCTATTCTGGCTCTCCCAATCCAACAGGCTGGAGATGGAAAAAACTCACTGCCAGGCTGCTGCTGCTGGTGGTAAGCCACACTCCTAATTGTAGGATTCAAAGGGTTCAAGCTTGCAGAATACAGAACAATAAGCTAGCTCTCATAGGAAATGAGAGACCAACAGACACCAGCATGGAAATCAGGAACAAAATGCACATCACCAGTGTTTTGAGAGCTGACATTTACATCTTTGGATAAACTGGAATTTAGAGTTGCAGAGAAGAATCTGATCTCTGTAACATTCATAAAAATGCAAAATTAGATGGTCAGAAGCAAGAAAATACTGCCACCAAAATTATCTGAATATCTCAAAGGCAACGCATATGACTGTAGTCTTCTGCACTTTCTCCAGTGCCGACGGAACTATAGGTAAGTGCCTTTAAGTGAAGTGGCTCTTTAAAACTGGTTAACATCATTCTAATGTCACAAGGCATCCCCATTAAGCAATAAAAGCCCAATGTAAAGGAAAATTAGGGAAGTTATATGCTTCTGTGCATGTACACGATGCGGTCATTTTAAGAAATATTTAACTGCTATTGTATTTGCAGATTTGTAGATTGCAAAACACCACAGGATACATCTCTGTTTCTCAAAGTATCTGCTGGAGTTTTGGTTTTAAACTCAGGAGGCAGAAAAAATCTACTAAAACATGTGGGGTACATTGCACCTGATTTATTTCATGGTTTGAGAGGAATAAAGGTTGATTTTTTTTTTTGGCCAAGGTATCAATTCATACGAAACTCTACATGCCTGTCAGATTGAGGACATGGGATACCTGCCGGATTTCTATACTTCAAGAAATGTTTAATATATGGGTACTTCCTGTTGCTTTACATTTAAGTGGACAACAAGTGCACTTCTGTAACACTGTGTCCAGAAAAAAATACAAAAATGCAGTCAAAACTGCTAAGGAGTCTTACTTCCCCAACAAATGACATCAGCATACTGTAGTTAAGAGAAACAAAGTATTTTGTTTTTTTCTAAATTGAGATAACACTGCTGGAAAAATGAGACATTTTGTGGGGTGCCTTAGATTCATTATTATGTTAACATTCAGTCTATATTCTTTACAGAGCTTGTAGAAGAGAAAAAGAGAAAAGATTGTACTGGATATCAAGATATAGAGCATGGGTCTACATAAATATTCACAGAATATTTAGAAAATTATGTTTGACTATGGAGGGTCTATTCTATTTCTAAATGTTAAATGTATGTGCTGATGTATAATTTGATGCAGATTTTTACATAAAGTTAGCAGCTTTCAAGTAATTTAACAGGTCTTAAAAATAATTAAAAAAATTATCCCCAAGTAATTGTTTTTATCAATTAACTGCTTGTCAGTAGATTCAGATTACCCCGAATTAACCTTGGGAAACCAAAACCTTCAGGACTTAACTAACTAAATAAAATAAATAAGAAATAAAACAAACAAACAAAAACTATCCTATGTGGTACATGATGTGCCACATTTGCTAGCAAAAATTACTAACTGACCTAAAGCTCACTTCTAAAACAAACAAACCAAAAAATCACTAACAGTATCAGCAGGGATACAGGAGAGATGTTCCAGGTGTCTATAATTCACTTGACTTCACTTACAAGCCTGTGATCTTTTCTACGTCTTTGTTCAACAGAGCCTATCCTTCAGATGTGTTTGAAGTTAAAAAGACAAAGCATGTATACATTACACCAGATAAAGACCTATTTTTAAAACGAAGCATGACCTACCTGCTTAGAGGAACATCAGGTGTCCAGAAAGGAAAAACCCGTGCAACAGAGTCTCGCATTTGTATATGATATCCCAGGTAGAAATAAGTGTCCTGGGAAAATTTGAGGGCTAGCAAGTCCGTCGGATGGCTCTGCAGAATCTGTTCCCATAGATCACAAGCTTTGGGGAGCTGGCTAGAAATATAGAAATATTGTGAACGCTGAAAGAAGGCACACAAACCCGACTCTACGGTTAGTTCTAAACTCATGCTATTCTGAAAAAGAGAAAATTCAACATCAAAAGACTTTTTTTTTTTTCTTGAAGGAATTTAAGGATGTTTCTTCTGTAAGAAACAATGACATTATCTTCACTGAGTACTTTCTGGGAAATAATATAAAATAAATATTCTTGTGTTAAAAAAACAAGCTGTAAACTGCACAGAAAAAAACAGAAGCTCAACCATAAATCTAAAGATTTTCCTATGGTGTTGAACAGAGTCCTGCTGTTATCTGCTTGAGGGTAGGAAGGCTCTGTAGAGTGATCTGGGTAGGCCAAATCAATGTGCTGAGCCCAACTGTATGACATGCAACAAAGCTAAATGCCAGGTGCTGCACTTGGGTTGTAACAACCCCATGCAGTGGGATAGGCTTGGGGAAGAGTGGCTGGAAAGTTGTTCATCAGGAAAGGAACTAGGGGTGCTGGTTGACAGCTGGCTAAACATGAGCCAGCAATGTGCCCAGGTGGCCAACAAGGCCAATGGCAACTTGGCTTCCATCAGGAATAGCGTGGCCAGAAACACTAGAGGAGTAATTGTCCCTTTGTACTTGGCACTGGTGACACCACACCTTGAGTACTGTTTTCAGGTTTGGACCCGCCCACTTCAAGAAGTATACTGAGTTGATGGAGTGTGTGCAGAGGAGAACGAAGCTGCTGAAGGGATGAGAACAGATTTATGAGCAGTGACTGAGGGAACTGGGGCTATTTAGTCTGGAGAAAAGAAGGAGGAGGGAAGGAGTCTTGGCTCTCTACAATTACCTGAAAGGAGGCTGCAGCAAGGAGGAAGTTGGTCTCTTTTCTCAGGTAACAAGCGATAGAACTCAACAAAATCGTCTCAAGTTGTGCAATGTGCAACAAATTTGTGCAAATGGTCTCAAGATGTTTAGTTTGGATACTAGGAAGAATTTATTCACACAGAGGGTGGTCAACCATTGGAACAGCTTGCCTAGGGAAGTGCTGGAGTCCCCATCCCCGGAGGTATTTAAGAAACCTGTGGATGTCTCACTAAAGGACCTGGCTTAGTGATGGGACTTGGCAGGTCAGGCTGACGGTCGGACTTGATGATTTTGAACATCTTTTCCAACCTAAATGATTCTATGACTCAATAATTAATCTAGCTTCACATGCACACAGATATCTTCCCTCTCCTCTAGTGGGAATTGATCCCATAGTAACGGCTTCGGTAGCTTCCTCTTTACCTTTGCTACAAAATACATGAGGTAAACCCATGTTCACCTGTTTGTTTGACGAATAATGCAAGTGAATGATTAGCCAATACTTTCTACAGTGCAAATAAATTCATCATATTCAATGGAACAGTAAGTCTTTACAGCACTTCTGACACTGCCATATCCCATTTTTCAGAGGAAATCTTTTTTGACATAGGAAGACAACAGAGAGGAGAAGAAAGGTCTGTTATAGACTTTGCTTCTGTGGGTCCAAGTCTGTATTATATTATACTGGACATCAGAGTACTTAAATATTAAGTATCTTAGTTCTAAACCATTTACTCCACTGACAGATCTAAGACAGATTTAAAACAAGGAGTGCTTCATGCTTTAAGAGAGGCCATACAGCACTTTTCCTCCTACGGTTCTGATGGCAAACTAGTCATGGTGATACAGGTTGGGGAGATAAATTTCAGCACAGCCACCAACATTGCACATTGATCCTTCGCTAGTTGTCTAGCTAGACAGCTAGGCAACACCACTCCCCAGCATCACCTCTACCTGTGGTAGCTAAAACTCTTCCCAGTCCTTTACATGTGAGGAAAGCGACAACAGAAGAGCAAGCGGGACACGTGCTAAGGCGGTACACAGCAACAGCAAGGAGATTCTGAATGACAAAACCAGCTCCTGTCCCCTTCCCCATAGGGCTAGACACTTACCCATGGGCAAACATGTCCAGCGCTGATACGTGAAGCTTCTCCCGCTCACTCAGAGGCTGGGATTTTGACAGTGTCATCATTGTTCTCATTGCACTGTCCAGCTCTTTGTTGAGCCGCACTGAACTTCCAGTACCAATCAACTCCAAACCATTAGCGATGACATGTCCCATTGCTAGAGAAACCAGCCCATTACAACTTGAGCCATACAGAACTGTAGGAAACTCATCTCTACATAAGCATTAACACAGTTTTGTTTTGTTTTAAAATGGGACTGATCTGTAGTGACAGGGGACAGAAAGGCTTATAAGCCTGAAGTTTTCTAGGCCTTTCATGATAAGCATTTAAGAAGACTTCAAATGAAAAGAAAAACACAAAACCAAACACATCATCCCAGCCTGCTCTTGACTATAAAGAATCTTTACAGAGTCTGCAACCCACTGCTTCCCACTTGCCTAAATGAAGCACGGTTAACACAAAGAGGCAAGGAATTATGCAACACTTTCCATACTAACCATTAAAGATTATACTTACTAAAATTTGGATCTGCTGCTTTTAGCTTGGAGAGACATCCCTCAATACCCCCGAGACCCTCATCATTGGCCCAGGTTGCATACTGTAAAAGAGAGAGACTGTGTCAAGGAATCCCCAATGACATTGGGCATCTTCTCCTTCTCCCAGCCACGTGAAAGTCAGAAGCAAGACAAATGATAGCAGAGAACCTTTACATTCAAATACAATTAGCTCAGTTAGAAAACACAGAAGCTGCTTTCTTTAAGGTAGCCTGGCCACCAGCAGAACTAACAGCCTTTGTTCTCTGTGCAGCTTATGTCAAGTGTTTGATTCTCCAGGGTCCAGTGGGATGAGCACACTACCCTCCCACAGCTACAGTGTTTGGCATCACTCTCTGCTATGAGGGTTTTCTGCTGACTGCTAATGGCTGAATTCAGCCCGATTTGAAGAACACGTGTGAGAACATAACATTTCTGAGACCACAGCTTACCTGTCAGACTTGACAGCCAGTAGCTAACCAACACACATGCTACTGGAAAGAACCAATGCAGATACATGAACACAAACACACACACAGTGATTGCCTAATCATGCCTTCCTCAAGAAACAACTCAGTACAGCTTCTGTCTAATCTTTCAGCTGTTAAGGAATGTAAAAATCAGCTACACCAAAGACTGTTTTATGCACAAGTCCCTTCAGACCCCATTTTTCGTCATACCTGGGTGAGCACTGCATCAAAGAGTTTACAGGCTTCATTGCTAGCAGTGGACAGGCCAAGTCCAGCATCCTGCCAGGCCTGCACAACAAACAGATGAGAAATGAAGGATTTCACACACTGAGATGACAGACTTTAAAAAGTGGTGATGTTCTGATGTTTTTCAACTGTTTATTTTTTTTTCAAAACAGGAAAAAGCTGTGAGAACAATGTTAGCAGATGCAGACACTTTTTGTGCACCTGTACATACATCTCAATTTGTTGGGTTAGCAGTGGGGATAAAGAACCAAAAATTATACAGCCTTTCAAATTCTACAATTTATACCTTACAAGGTGAGGACTACACTTAACTCCCTGCAGACAAACTTGGGCTGGTTCCTCTGCTGAAGATACACCTTGTATGAAACAGTGACACGGGAAAGGAAGACCCCAGGTTTCTATATACAAAAGCAATACTGCCTTTTCCCAAACAGGATGGCCACACAACCACCACATTTGTCACCTCACTACCTTAGGGGCTTCCCTTCCCAACTTACTCACCTAACTAATACTGTAGTTGTCAAAACTTTTAGAGAGCCTCGCAAAGACATCTTTTCCAACAGTACTCAAACGCTTTCTTTTCTCACTGATTGGTTTAAAGGCTCACATCCCAACACTTCTAGTACTTGAGTGTCCACCTTACAAGCCTGGGAGACTACGAATCTGTGACTGAATGAAACCCAGGAGAGCCGAGTAGGTACAAGGTAGACGAAGAGCTTGTAAAGCAGCCATCACCTTCCTTTTTCACACATGCTGGCTCTGCTGTTTCCTGCGCTCATTTCCCCTCATCCTCCTCCCTAAACCCAGAACAGACTGTCTGCTGGCAGGCTTCCTGAAGGAAAGTGCAATTGCCTCCACTCCTTTTCCTGCTTTGCCTTTCCTCTTTTGGGCCAGACCAAAGCCTTGCCCTTGCTGCTGCTTTCCTGCTGACTTTTCCCTTCTAGCGGCGTCTCTGCTGCCATGCCAACCGGCTGTGAGCGATCAATCCCCTTTATTCCTCTGGTTCCGTGCGGCCGTTTCGCAGTGCTCTGCAGAACCTGCGGCACCCAGAGGAGCTTTTTGCTTTTCTCCCCCAGCCCCGGCCCCGGCCCCGGCTCCGGCCACGCTGCCCCGTGGGCTCTCAGCACCCCCGGGGCTCCTCCGGCCCGGCCCGGCCCGGCCCGGCCCGGCCCGGCCCCTGGTCGCGCCGCTCCCCTCCCCTCCGCCCCGCCGGACCTTCCAGTCCCTCAGCGGCGCCATAGCTCCGCCGCTGCTCCTCGGACCCGGCCCTCGCGACTCGGCAGCTCCCGGCCCGCAGGAGGAGGGGCTGCGGCCGGGGAGGGCGGGGACGCCAGAGGCGGCGGCGGGGCCGGGTTGGGGCTTCTCAGCCCGCCGGCGCCGCTCCCTGCCGAGCCCCCGGGACCGCCGCTGGGGCGCACTGCTCCTGTCGGCCACGCTGGGCCCGGCCGCCCGGGGGCGCCTCTGCAGCCCGGCGGCTTTCTTGCCCTGCCGCCGGGGCCGGGGGGCAGGGGCCGGGCTCCGCGGAGCGGGTTCCGAGCTGTGGCCGTTAGACCCCGCCGGCGGCTGGGGCTTTTCGGCTGGCTCCCGCCCTGCCGACCGCAGTGCCGGTGCTCCCCGGGGCCCTCGGGGCGCTGCCGCCATGCCTCTGCACCCTGCTCTCCTCCTTCCGCTGCTCGGCTTGTTTCTCCAAGCCCTGCTAGCCCCTGCTCCCCGCCTGCAGCCACCACCGCTGCTGCTCACCTGCCCGGGCCCTCACGTACACGTCTCCCGAGGGCATGACACTCAGGGCTGCGTTGCATGCCCGGGGAGCGGCACTGTGACACTGCGCTACCAGCCGGCCCCAGGAGCGGGACCCAAGGCCGAGAAGGGAGGGATGCAGCCGCCAGCCCCACCACACTGCCTCTGGTACCTCAACTCAGCCCGAGCGACGAGCACATCTGGCTGGGCAGGGCAGGTCACGCTGCACACAGGCCTCCCGAGGCCTGGACACGTTCCTCTGCCCGCAGCCTCTGGCCTCGTCACGGTGCAGTGCTCGTCCAGTTTGTGCTCGGCACCCACGTGTCTTCACCGCAACATCAGTGTCGTGATGCTGTCAAGACGTGCTGTCCTCAACAGCACAGGCATGTGCAGCAATCACAGAGGAGGTGCCCCACGGTTGGTTCGTCGCTCTGCACCACCCTTCCACCCAGAAGAAGACGCAGGACTTGTGGCAGAAGGGAGCGGCACCCCGAGGGGACTCGTGCCAGCTCTCTTCAGGCTCGCGGTCAGTGATAGCACCCCGAGAACAATGGAAATGGCGGTGCTTCGACAGGCAGCAGCCTGTAAGCTAAACTCTGTCATAATTCAAAAGCCTCTTCACATGTCTGTCATACATCAGAAAAGGGGCATGACTTTCTACCTGTATGCCAGAGTGCTAGTAGACTGCAGCCTCAGCTTGTCTATAAAGCCGCAGTGGATATTCTATGCTGTTCCGGACATGAAAACGAATCCAGACTGGGACAAACCTTTAAATGTGTCCTTCCTGCACGGTGCAGACACGGTACAGCTAACTGTCCCCGGTTGTACTCTGAATTACGGCACGTATCAGGTTTATTTTACTGCTACAGTGTATGTGCTTGGGACTAAAAGATATTTCAGTCGCACGGACAGAGTTTTCCTTCAGATCGAGAGAAGTGATCTAGTGGCAAATATCGCTGGAGGCACGTACCGGACAGTGGGTTTCTCGGATCGTTGGACTCTTGATGGCTCCGCGTCCTACGACCCCGATTCGCAGGAGGTGCTCGAGGGAATCATGTTTACTTGGTACTGCACTAAAAAGGTGTCGGACTATGAGACCATGAAAGTTAGCGCAGGACAGAAATGTCATCACTCCCAGAGGGACTTGAAATGGCCAACACCTACGGGTTCCATTCAAGCAGTGCCACCAGAATTCCTCTCAGGAAACGCTGCATACCACTTCCTTCTGGTCATTCAGAAGGACAGTAGAAAGAGCTATGCCAAGCAGACCGTAGACGTGAAGCCTGGCTCCCCTCCTCTTCTGGCCGTGGCATGCCTTGAGAACTGTGGCAGCACTGTCATTCCGACGGAGAGGTTTACATTGTTGGGAAAATGCCTAAACTGTCCAACAAAGAGCCAGCCAGTCTACCTCTGGTCCCTTTGTTTGGAAAACTCTACCGAAATCCGCTTTGACTGGTCTTCCAGGACTTCAACGGGCAGGTCTGGTCCTTACCTCTCTATACATGCTCTGACCTTTACAAATACTGCACATCAGTCATACACGCTGCTCTTAAAAGTGACCACTCGGGGCGGTGGGTCAGCACTCTACAGATATGCATTCAGAGTGAATTCTCCTCCCAGGGCTGGAAAGTGCAGCATCAGCCCACACCGGGGTACAGCCTTTCGGACTAAATTTGTTGTCCAGTGCAATGGATTTTCCGACAGCAACTTACCTCTGACATATAAAGTAATAGTAGCTTCTGATGTATCCCAGACCGCCAAAATAAGCTCAGTGGAGAAAAACACTTTTGGCACCATTCTGTACATTGGCTATCAGCCTAGAACTCCTCCATCTTTCCTGCCGGTTGGCATGCCCTCTCGGAAGTCTACTTTGACCCTGTATGTTCAAGTCAGTGATTCTCTTGGGGCATTTACCCAAGTGAGCTTATATATCCGAGTGGAGAACCCTGTGAAGAGTCGACCACTAGCTGTCATCTTTCATGAAATGCTTGCCTCAGTGAGCGGTTTAAGCGCACCCATGACAGCTTATCTCCAGACCGGAGACTATTTTAATGCTGGTTATTTGGCTTATCTTGCAGCCTCAGTCCTCAACTATATTAAAGCTGCACCAACAATCCAGATACCCAAGGCTCAGTTTCGGGAAAGCCTGATTAAAACAGCTCTAAATATTTCGGTTGAGAGCATGATGGAAATCAACCAAGTAGTTGCCTCCCTTTTTCAAGTCACAGAGGAACCGGAGGAAGTGAACATTCGTTCACAAGAGATTGCCATTACAAAACTGACCGAAGTAACGAGAGTGCTGAAAATACAGAGGAATGAGAGCCACTGGTCTGAACAAACAGAAATTCAGACCAGCGGAATACTAAGGTGCTTGTCCAACATCCTGAGGGCTGCTCTTCTGCCTCGCAGGAATGTCAATGTTGGTGGAGTCATGCAAGTCTTCTCCATCATGGAAAACTTAACAGAGATAGTTTTCCAGGGCAAAGTCCCCGGAGAGACAGACACTGTCATGGAAACGAAAAACTGGAACATCACTTTGAAGAAGGATGAAAACTGGAATGTCACCAATGTGTTCTCAGCCACAGAAACCTGCAGGAATTGTTTCTATCCAACACTGCAAAAAGGACAGAATTCAAGTCTGCCCCGCAACGCTGTCATTTCCACTGCAGTTTTTGAGTTTGATGAGAATCCTTTCCCATGGCTAGGTTACACATCGGAAATTGCAACAACCGTCTTGGGCTTCAAGATGGCAGAGACCAAGGCTAATGGAGATCTGCAAGGGATCCTGCCTGAAGAAGCGGACATTCTTATTGCAAGGAAGGATACTGAATCATCAACTTTTCCATTAGCAGTGGGACCTGATAGAACAGAAACCTACACTACTGGAGGATTTAGTCTTGAAGTGAACAGAAATACCAAGATTATATACGTCCAAATCCTGACAAAATTAAAAGTGACCTTCCAGGTGGTAGTGTTTACAAACACAAACATCACTCAAGCTTTTCCCATAGCCTCTTTTGATTCTTTTCCCGATATGCCGACGGTTGCAAGCAAAACCAAGATGGCTAATGCAGACTGTAACATCAAGGCTCCTTATGTTATCTGTCTCCCAGAGTCACTGCTGAAAGCTGCAGCTCAAGGAAGTAGTGCCGAGAGTCAGAACATCTCTATTGTCTTGCTGACGCCCTACCTTGCAAGGTATCCAACCACGGGGCTGGTGAGCATCAACATTTTCAGTGACCAGTGCTTGTTTCTGGGTGGAGTTCAAAATCAGTGGAGGGAAGACCTGTGCAGGCTTGGCCCCTTGACTGACTGGCAGAGGGTACACTGCATCTGCAAGATGAAGCAGAGTCACAGAAGCCTGTCAGTTCATGTGGCCTCAAATACATCCACATTTGACATCAGGTTCCTGGCAGCCAAAGTAATAGTTACTCCCAACACTGTGGACCTGGAGAAAATGCTCATAGCAGACATCCCTAAAAATCCTGTGACACTTTTAACGGTGCTCTTCATTTTTGCAGTCTACTTGTTCTTGTCCATCTGGGCCATGCAAAAAGACAGGGCTGACAGGGCCAGCAAAGACAAGATTATAGTTCTGCCTGACAACGACCCCTCGGACAAAGAGAGCTTTTTGGTCACCTTATACACAGGCAGTCGCTGGGGAGCTGGAACCAAAGCTGACGTTTTTCTCCAGCTTATCGGTCAGAACGGCACAAGCGATGTCCACTGCTTACAGCACCCACAGGTTCCTTCTTTCCGTCAAGGAAGCACTGACTGCTTTCTCTTGACTACCGGGGAACGCTTAGGAGACATCTGTGCCTTCAGGGTCTGGCACAATAACAGAGGCCCATCTCCTGGATGGTTCTTAAGCAGAGCCAAAGTTGAAAACACGTCCACTCGGAAGACCTGGTTCTTTATGTGCAGGAAGTGGCTTTCTCTCGACAAGGGAGATGGCTTACTGGAAAGGACATTTTTTGTCACAAACCCCAAAGATCTCCTACCCAGAAAGGACTACTTTTTGATCCATCTCTCCCATAGTCTGACAGAGGGCCATCTGTGGCTCTCGATTTTTGCCCGTGTTCTTAATGGCAATTTCACCAGGCTCCAAAGGTTATCTTCATGTTTAACAATGTTGTTATTAAAGCTGCTCGTTAACATTATGTTCTTTAATGCTGACAAGGAAGAACAATCTCCAATACACTTGAGGTACTTGAGATCGATAATAGTAGGAATTGAATGTGCTTTGGTTACGATGCCTGTGGAGATGGTTATCATTGCCTTATTTAAGTATTCCCAGAAAGACCCAACCAGAAGTCCACCCCTCCTTTCTGGAAGGCTTAAAAACTGGAAGGAACCTTTGCAAAAATGGTACCTCTCAGAAACTTCAGCACAATCCAGGAATAATAATACCCTGGAGAACTTTCCTGGTCCCAGCAATGCACAGGGCCCGCTGCCTCACCAAAGGACGAGCAACCAACGAGCTCCCCAGAACTGGAGCAACTCCCCCGTTTCTGAAAGAGATGCAAATGCAACTGGAGCTGAGGAGCAGACGGCCAAAAAGAATTCCCCTCCAAAGGCTCAGGCCTTGCAGAGAGGGCCACCATCCAATTCCAGTTTCAATAAAAACTCTGCAGAAGAAGGGGGCAACTTTTTGAAAGAAATCAAGCCGCTAAATGTCACCTCCAGGCCCTTTCGCAAGACACCACAGGTGGTTTTTTCTTGGTGGTGCGTCTACCTCTCGTGGGCATTGGTTATAGCTGTAACTGGTGTATCGTCATTTTTCATTGTACTGTATGGTTTGTCTTACGGCTACCAGACTTCAATGGAGTGGTTTTTGGCATCAGCAGCCTCCTTTATTCAGAATGTGTTTTTCCTTTCTGTCCTAAAAATCGTTTGTTACTCAGCTTTGAATACACTTCGTCCTAAATGCTGTGAAAACATTCCATGGTTAACTCAGGAAAATCATTCTGAGATTAAGCTGGACAAGGAAACACTGAGTGAAGATGAGATGAGGGAGAAGCGCTTTAAACTTGCCCAAATCAGAGGCACCAAGCAGTATAAGCCTTTAGAAGCTGATGAAATTGCAAAGATGCTGAAAAGGGCAAAAATTAAAGCCAAGGCTTTCATTTTCATACGAGATTTCATTAGCCACCTTGTCTTTTTAGCTCTGGTATTACATTTTGCCTATTCCAGTGAGAACACCAACGTTTTTCACTACAACCAATTTATTCAGAACCAGTTCTCTCCCAGACTCTCCCCTGTGGACAAGATAGAAGATATTTACACGTGGATGGATGATATCTTCTTGCCCTTGATCCACAACAACGTTCAGCCTTCCTTCCTTCCTGAGAGCTGGTCCAAAATTATTGGTTTGCCTAGGATGAGGCAAATACGGGCTAAACAGACTGAGAAAAAATGTTTCCATCCTCACAGCTTTGTAAATAAATTTGTGATCAGCGAAAGCCACTGTCTTCACAAATACGGCAGGGACACTGAAGAGAAAGGTGACTATGCTGGCAGTTGGTCAAAGATTTCCAACCAGTCTGTTTCCAAGGATGCCAGCAGTCGGCTTGGGTTTACTTACCAGCCAAACAGGACTCCGTGGAGTTATTACTCATTTGGCAATTTGCACACATACAAATCCGGAGGTTACACCTTTTACTTTTTCCCCGAAGAAGGAAGACATAATTCAACAACAAGGCTGGATTTGCTGCAAAAGAGTCATTGGATCGATGAAGATACGTGGGCTCTGATCATTGAACTAACTACATTTAACTCCGATGTGCAGCTCTTCTGCAGTATCTCAGTCATATTTGAACTTTCGCACCTGGGGATCATAAAACCAAGTTTGTCAGTACGCTCTTTTGCACTCCCCATTTTTCATCAGCAAACAAAAGGTCAACAACTGCTTTTTGTTGTTTTTGTTGCCTTTCTGTTCATTTACATTGGAGATGGCCTTTACATCATTGTGCGAGGGAAAAAAAATACTAAAACCCCTTCTAACTTAATTAATTTTGGCTTAGTATCAACATTCCTCCTTTTTGTTCTTTTAAGGGTCCTAAAGTTTAAGATGGGAGCTGATATAGTGAAGTTCTACTTACTTCACCCAAATGATTTCATTCCTTTTCATGCAGTTTGTCATTTAGATCAGATTTTAAGGATTACTATGGGCTTCTTGGCATTTCTTGTAGTTTTGAGAACTCTAAAATATTCTCAATTCTTTTATGATGTGCACCTGGCACAGCGATCAATCATGACAGCTCTTCCTGTAATCTTCTCTATGGCTCTTGTATTGGTGGTGTACCTCTTTGTATTTATGGCCTTTGGCTACCTTGTGTTTGGCCAGCATGATGACAATTACAATAGTATGATTCGCTCAGCTCAGACTATATTCTCTTACAGTGTTTTAGCTTTCAGAGATACTGACTTTTATTCCAACAGGTTGCTGGGTGGTCTGTTCCTAGCCTCTTTCATGTTCGTGATGATCTGTCTTTTTATCAATCTTTTCCAAGCTGTTATTATATCTACCTACAGAGATATGAAACAACCTGTATATGAAGAACCATCTGATGAAGCCCAAGCAGTTGCTTTTGTATTACAAATGCTTAGAAAGATACTGTGTTATCTGATCTGTAGAACAGCCAAAGCAAGTGAACCCAATCTTTTTCACAGCGTGCTCTATGGCCAGCCTCAGAAGAGATGTCAGCAACATTTAGGCCTCAAGAACAGAAAAATAAAAGGAAAAAAAATGGTTTATCTTGTCATATGAACAATGCAAGATTTCATATTCCAGGTCAACTGTACTCTGTAATACTTATGTTTACTGTTACACTTATGTTTCAAATAAATGTTCATAAATACTTTTATTTTCATAATATTATTTTCATAATAAATTATTATTATTATTTTATTTTCATATCTTTTTTTTGTATGTTTTAACATTCAACCCCTTGCTACTGATTGTGCTTAGAGTTTCTCAGCTGAGAGAAATTGTGCTGAGAATTTAACATGGTATGACCTGACAATTAAAATTATTCATATCGCTGCATTTGTATTTGCAGGCAGATGGCTTCGTTAACATCTAACTTCTGGGCATTAACATTTGGCTGCAGAATACCATTTTATAGAGCCTCATTTTTTTTTTCTTTTAGTAGAATTGTGTATTTTAAAACTCTATCCCCATACCAGTCAGTATATTACAATCTGTAGATGAAGACTAACCAAGGTAAACTGCTACAGGCAAGATGGAGAACTTGCTTTGCTCTCATCAAAAACAAAACACACAGGAAAGGAGTGGAAAACTACCAGTCAGATGCTCCTTATATCCGCAGAAGTATACTTTACAAAATGCAACTGCAACGACACACTTCACCCTCTGCTGGTGATACAGTTGATCCCTGTGGGACCACCTATAACAAAGACTCGCTTCCTCCTTACTATATATTATTATTTATTTATTAGTACTATTATCTAAATGTAGGCCTGCATTTTGTTAGAAAAAGTGGGCTTACCATCAAAAGCACTGACAAAACTACCTACTCATGCAGCTTCCTTGGTACTACCCTTTGGGTTTTTACAAACTATTGGTACATTATTTAACTGAGAAAACAAAACGAAACAACAAGAAAACAACAACAACAACAACAACAAAAAAAAAACAAAAACGAGTGGTTTTGAAAATTGATCTTGCCATATGCAGGCAGAAAAAACAAAAAGAACCTTGCTGGTACACTTAGAAAAAAATTCTTATTCATAAGACTGGGGAATTTTCCACACAGTTTACTTTGAATACAGAAGGATCACAGCATAGATAGCCAGGCTTGTTCTATGGCCAGCGATGCACCACCTTGATTTCTTCAAGGAGGCAGCTGACCGCGTGAGAGAAATCACAAAGTCTGTGAACACACCTTCCTGATTGGGGAGAACAGCCGGACTTGTCAGCATCACTGATAAGCACCAGCCTTGGGCAAAGGGGAGTTGAGCAGCTTGTTCTTGTCTATCTCTTTCACTAACTTTGTGGATCAAGGTCCGCAAGCATAAAAATCATCTGTTTGGCAGATGATAAAATAATTGTTTCTGAACCTTGGAGACTGAAAAGGTCTCCATGGGCCGCAGCCTCCTCCAGGCCACATCCACCTGCTCCACCGGGGGCTCCTCCATGGGCTGCAGCGTGTAGATCTGCTCTGCCATGGGACCCATGGGCTGCAGGGGAAGAGCCTGCTCCACCAGGGACCTCTCCACAGGCTGCAGGAGAAATTCTGCTCTGGCACCTGAAGCACATCCTGCCCTCCTTCTGCACTGACCTTGGGGTCTGCACAGCTGCTTCTCACTCCTCCCTCCCAGCTGCTGTTTTGCAGCAGTTTTTTCCCGTTATTAAATCTGCTCCCACAGATGCACAACCAACATCGCTCACTGGATCAGCTCTGGCCAGGGGCAGGTCTGGTTCAGAGAACTGGTTCTGAATAAGTGGGTTGTAATGAACACTGTTGGTTTTCTCAGTGGAACAGGCAAAAATTAATAGCAGAGCTAAAAAGACAAGGTGGCTGATGAAATTTGTTTGAAAACAAAAGCCCTGACTTTCATTTTTGCTCTTCCCAGCATCTTTGCAATTTCACCAGCTTCTCAAGGCTTACGCTGCTTGATGTCTCAGATTTGGGCAAGCCTAACGTGCTTCTCCCTCATCTCATCTACATTCAGCATTTCCTTACCCAGCTTAATCTTGGAATAATTTTTCTGACTTAACCACGTAATGTTTTCACAGCATTTTGGACAACATTTTGGATGAATCGCTCTCATAGCTGAGACAGAAAAGGTTTTAGGATATGAAAGAAGAACACTCTTGAAAAAGGAGGTTGCTGATCCAAACAGCCACTCGATTGATGTCTGGTAGCCGTAAGACAAACCGTATAGGACAATGAAAAATGATGATACCCCAATTATGGCTAGAACTAATGCCCACGAGAGGTAGACTCACTGCCAACCAAGATCTAAGTGTGGTCTCTTGTGAAAGAGCCTGGAGGTGAGGCCTACTGGCTTGCTTCCTTTCAGAAAGTTGCCCCCTTCTTCTGCAGAGTCCTTCTGGGCCAAGGCACGAGGAGAAGGTTCCCTCTGGGAAAGTTTAAATAGGGCAACGATAATCTTTTCCAGATGCCAGGTCACCAAAAATTCCTTTTATAAGTTCCTTTTATAATGGATCTCAGGTACCTCAAGTGCATTGGAGATTGTTCATTCTTGGCCACTTTGAAGAACATGATGTTAAAGAGCAATTTCAGTAATAACATTGCTACCCAACAAGTTAACCTTTGGAGCCTGGTGAAAATGCCAGTGGGAAAGTGAGCAAATATTGAGATCCGCACATGGCCCTCTCTCAGATGATTGGAAAGATGGATCAAAAAGCAGTCCTTTCTGGGTAGGGGGTCTCTGGGGCTTGTGACAAAAAATGTCCTTTCCAGTAAGCCATCTCCCTTGTCGAGAGAAAGCCACTTCCTGCACATAAAGAACCAGGTCTTCCGAGTGGACGTGTTTTCAACTTTGGCTCTGCTTAAGAACCATCCAGGAGATGGGCCTCTGTTATTGTGCCAGACCCTGAAGGCACAGATGTCTCCTAAGCGTTCCCCGGTAGTCAAGAGAAAGCAGTCAGTGCTTCCTTGACGGAAAGAAGGAACCTGTGGGTGCTGTAAGCAGTGGACATCGCTTGTGCCGTTCTGACTGATGAGCTGGAGAAAAACGTCAGCTTTGGTTCCAGCTCCCCAGCGACTGCCTGTGTATAAGGTGACCAAAAAGCTCTCTTTGTCCGAGGGGTCGTTGTCAGGCAGAACTATAATCTTGTCTTTGCTGGCCCTGTCAGCCCTGTCTTTTTGCATGGCCCAGACGGACAAGAACAAGTAGACTGCAAAAATGAAGAGCACCGTTAAAAGTGTCACAGGATTTTTAGGGATGTCTGCTATGAGCATTTTCTCCAGGTCCACCGTGTTGGGAGTAACTATTACTTTGGCTGCCAGGAAACTGATGTCAAATGTGGATGTATTTGAGGCCACATGGACTGACAGGCTTCTGTGACTCTGCTTCATCTTGCAGATGCAGTGTACCCTCTGCCAGTGGCCAAGCCTGCACAGGTCTTCCCTCCACTGATTTTGAACTCCACCCAGAAACAAGCACTGGTCACTGAAAATGTTGACGCTCACCAGCCCCGTGGTTGGATACCTTGCAAGGTAGGGCGTCAGCAAGACAATGGAGATGGTCTGACTGTTGGCACCAGTTCCTTGAGCTGCAGGTTTCAGCAGTGACTCTGGGAGACAGATAACGTAAGGAGCCTTGATGTTAAAACCTGCATTAGTCCAGGATATGCCTTTGGTGATATTTGCCTGTAGATCAGTTCTCCAGGGAAGAGGAGCACTTCGTGGTTGCACCTCGAGTACTGTGTTCAGTTTTGGGCCCCTCACTACAAGAAGGACATCGAAGTGCTCGAACGAGTCCAGAGAAGGGCAACGAAGCTGGTGAGGGGTCTGGAGAACAAGTCTTAAGAGGAGCAGCTGAGGGAGCTGGGGTTGTTCAGCCTGGAGAAGAGGAGGCTCAGGGGCGACCTTATCGCACTCTACAGGTACCTTAAAGGAGGCTGTAGTGAGGTGGGGGTTGGTCTGTTCTCCCACGTGCCTGGTGACAGGACAAGGGGGAATGAGCAAAGTTGTGCAAGGGGAGGTTTAGGTTGGATATTAGGAAGTACTTCTTTACTGAAAGGGTTGTTAGGCATTGGAATAGGCTGCCCAGGGAAGTGGTTGAGTCACCATCCCTGGAGGTCTTTAAAGGACGTTTAGATGTAGAGCTTAGTGATATGGTTTAGTGGAGGACTTGTTAGTGTTAGGTCAGAGGTGGGACTAGATCATCTTGGAGGTCTCTTCCAGCCTAGATGATTCTGTGATTCTATGTTTCTGTGGTGGGAGGCCTGTCTGCAGCATGGCCTGCCCTGCTCAGTGAGAGGTGTTCTTCACCCAGGCTGAGTTCGGGTACCAGAGGCAGCGTGGTGGGGTTGGTGGCTGCATCTCTTTCTTCTCTGGCTGGTAGCGCAGCGTCACGGTGCTGCTCCCCAGGCATGAGATGCAGTCGTGGGTGTTGCGTCATTGAGAGACGTGTCCATGAGGGCCCAGGCAGGTGAGTAGCAGGGGTGGTGGCTGCAGGTGGGGAGAGGAGGATCGCAGGGCTTGATGGAACAAGCCGAGCAGCAAAAGAAGCAGAAAAGTGTGCAGAGACATGTCAGTAATGACCTGAAGACCAAGAGGGAGCACTGGCATTGCAGTGCTGCCTGCAAGTGGGAACCAGCCAAGGAGTCCCAGCTGTTAGTTGGTGTCCTTAGAGATCAGAACGTGCTCCATGGAGACCAGGACCTGTCCCCCTCCTCCCCGGCACAGCTGGCAAGGGGGCCTGGTACAGTTGCCATCCATGTCCCTTGGGCAGCAGCTGCCCGCTCCTGGGCTGCCTTGGCCCTGGTGTGCTGGGGCAGGCAGGAAAGCTGCCCACCAGCAGATGTTCCACCACCGTCCTTGGTAGCATACTTACAGAACAGCAGAAAGGCTGAGCCTTGAAGGGACCTGTTTCTCAACCAGGTTCACCTAGAGCAGGTTTTCCTGGACCACGCCATGGTGGTTTTGGTGATCTCTAATGAGGAGACTACACAACCTCTCTGGGCTACTTGTGCCAGTGCTCTGTCACCTGCACAGCACGGAAGGGTTCCTGATATTCAGAGGGAACCTCCTGTCTGCCAGTTTGTGCGCACTGACTCTTGTCCCCTGGCACTGGGCACTACTGAGAAGAGCCTGACTCCATCTTCTTTGCACCCTCCCTTCAGGTATTCATAGACATTGATGAGTTCCCTCTGAGACTCTGCAGAGTCCCGGCCCTCTCAGCCTCTCTTCACAGGAGAGGTGCTCTAGTCCCTTCATCAGCCTCAGGTCCCTTTGTTGGACTTGCTCCTGTATATCCACGTCTCTTTTAGTGAGGGGCCCAGAGCTGGACATAGTGCTCTAGGTGTGGCCTCACCAGTGCTGAGCAGAGGGGAAGGATCACCTCCCTCGACCTGCTGGTAATACTTAACCTAGTGTAGCCCAGGATACCACTGGCCTTCTTTGTGACAAATGCACACTGCCTGCTCATATTCTACTTGGTTTCCACCAGGATGCCCAGGTCCTTTTCTGCCACGCTGCTTTCCAGCTGGGCAGCCCCTAGCATATGGGGGTACATGGGGTTGTTTCTCCCCAGATGCAGGACTTCATGCTTCTCCCTGTTGAACTTCATGAGTAGTGCAGCCAATACAAGAGAACATTAACTTCCTGTCAGATCGTTTGTCCAGATCCCTTATCCAAGTTCCTCCAGATGGCAGCATGACCCCGTGGTAAATCAGCCACTCCTAGCAGTTCCATGTCATCCACGAACTTGCTGGGGGCGCCCTCTTCCCCATGATCCAGATCATTAATGAAGATGTTAAACGAGACTGGGCCCAGTAGTAACCCCTGGGGTACCTTGCTAGTTACTGGTCTCCAGCTGGACTTTGTGCCACTGATCACCCCGCTCTGGGCCTGGCCATCCAGGCAGTTTTCAATCACCTCACTGCCCATCAGACTGATAACATCGGGAGCTTGTGTAGGAGGGTTTTACAGGAGACAGCATAAAAGGCCTTGCTGAAATCCATGCAGAATATATCCACTGCTTTCTCTTCATCCAACAGACCAGGCATTTCACCATATAAGTTTATAAAGCTGGTCAGGCCTGACTTCCTCTTGGTGCATCCGTGCTGACTACTCTTGATTTTCTTGTCATTCGTGTGCCTGGAAATAGTTTCCTGGGTTAGTTGCTCTATCTCTTTCCCAAAGTTTGAGGTTAGGCTGACAGGTCTGTAGTTCCCTGCCTCGTCCTTCCTGACCTTCTTGAAGATAGGGGTGACATTTGCTTTTCTCTAGTCTTCAGGCACTTCCCCAGCTGCCATGAACGATCAAAGATTATTGTGAGTGGCCTTGCAATGAGAGCAGCCAGCTCCCTCCACACTTGTGGGTGCATGGCATCAGGACCCACGGACTTTGGAATGTCCAGTTTGCTGAAGTATTCCCCGACCTGATCCTCTTCCACTCAGGGTACATCTTCCTTGCTCCAGCTGTTCCCCTGGTCTCTGTGACCTGGCATTCCTGAAGGCTGGTCTTGATAGTACAGACGGAAGCCAAGGCAGCATGAAGGGGGTAGGTTTAGGGTTAGGGTTAGGGCTAGGGTTAGGGCTAGGGTTAGAGTTAGGGTTAGGGTCAGGGTCAGGGTCAGGTTCAGTGTCCGGGTTAGGGTCAGGTTTAGGGTAGGGGTCAGGGTTAGGTTCTGTTTTAGGTTAAGGGTTAGAGATAGTATCATGGTCAGGGTTAGGGTGCAGGTCTGGGGTAGGGTCCGGTTCTGGGTTAGGTTCTGGGTTTGGATAACTGTCTGTGTCCAGGTTAGGGTCATGGTCCGGTCAGGGTTAGATTTAGGATTAGGCTTAGGGTCAGGGTTAGGGTCGGGGTCAGGTTCAGGGTAAGAGTCAGGGTTAGGGTCAGGGTTAGGCTACGGGTCAAGGTCAGGGTTAGGTTCAAGATTGGTTTCAGGTTCAGGGTTGGTGTCAGGTTTAGGTTTAGGACCTGGACCCGGACCCAGACCCTTACCCGGACCCAGACCCTAACTCCAAACCGGATACTAACCCTGAACCTAATCCTGACCTGTCTATGGGTCAAGGTCAGGGTTAGGTTCAAGGTTGGTTTCAGGTTCAGGGTTGGGGTCAGGTTTAGTGTTAGGGTCAGTATTAGGTTCAGGTTAATGTCCCGGTTAGGGTCAGGATTAGGTTTAAGGTCAGGGTTAGGGTTAGGGTTAAGGTTAGTGTCAATATTAGGGTCTGGTTAAGGGTCTGGGTTAGGGTCTGGTTAATTTCTGGGTCCGGGTTAGGGTCCGGGTAAGGGTGCGGGTCTGGGTTAGGGTCACGGTCCAGCTTAGGGTTAGGGTTAGAGTTAGGGTCAGGGTTAGGGTCAGGGTTAGGGTTAGGTTTCGGTTAAGGGTCAGGGTGAGGGTTAGTGTCCAGTTTAGGGTCCAGGTTAGAGTGCATGTTAGTGTCCGGGTCCAGGTTATGGTCAGTATCCAGGTAGGGTTAGGGTTCGGGTTAAGGTCAGGGTTAGGGTTAGGGTCAGGGTCAGAAAGAGTGTGGGGGTCAGGGTTACGGTCAAGGTTATTTTCAGGGTTAGGGTTAAGGTCAGGGTCCAGGTTAGGTTTCGGGCAAGGGTCAGGGGTAGTGTTAGTGTCAGGGTCAGGCTTAGGGTCAGGTTCAGGGTTAGGGTCAGGTTCTGTCGTTGAGCCACTTGCTAAACATGGCTCATGCCTGTAGATGTTTTCCCAGTGCTTTCCTGCACTCTTCTTACAAAGCACACCACAGAACATCTCTCATATATGCGCATCTGTAATTTATACATGCCTGAGTAGGTTTCACTTCCTTCCCTATGTATGCTAACTTCAAGTAATATATGCAACAAAAGAATTGTTTGCAGGTCTAAAACTTTCTCACCCATTCCTTTCAAAAAATACAAAATTCAGTAGATCAAATGTTCTAGGAAAATATCCTAGGACTCAGGAACACTGCAGGACAAAAGTAGTTTTACCTACTGCTGACAATGTAGAGAGGCCCACCCTTATAGCATACACAAATTTTTATGAGCCAAAGATTTATCTGTATAGCTTATAAGGAAAAGTGGAGGTGGCTGTGTCACTCAGGCATGGGGAAACTGTGGGGCATCTTTGTGCAAGCAATCCCATAGTCCCACATAGGAATTTCAACATGTGGAGAAAATAAAATAAACAGAGCCCAAAAAGCAAACCCATTAATAACAAGCAGCCCCTGGCAAAAGAGTAAACTCTCAAGCAGAATGGATGCAAAAAGTTTTTATTGCATAAAAATCGAAAATTATGGTGAAGCATCCCACAAGACCCAGGTCACTGACGTACAATCTAACGACTTTGTCAAAAGATGTGCTTAATGCAACCTGCCCCTTCTCCCAGTGCAACAGCTGTCACTTTTAAGGGGAGTTATCAAATGTTTGCCTGTTTCAGAGCCCTGCTAAAGGGCTTTTGTTGAGACAGTTTCATCAAGTTGAGTTAGTTGTAATAAGGTGACAGACATAACGGATGTGAAGTTACTGTTGGTAAATACACTTACTGCAACAGCACTAAGATATGATACCAGCGCTAGCAAAATGCTCTCCCAGGCATTCCTCACCAAAGGGTGAAGATGCAGAGCTTACCAAGAAGGCATCCCTGTCTAGGTGGAGGAGAAGGAGCACAGCCAGTCAACTGCCTATGCTAGGTTTACAATTTCTTCTTCTGTCTCTCCCCAGCTCTACTGTTTTCCTCACTCTATTTTTTTCCCTAACGCTAACTTTTTTTTTCCTTCTTTTTCTTACACTAACTCCTATCACTCTTTTATATCCTAACCTTACCTGTTCCTTCCCTGGGGGTATGATTTGAGTGAAGAGTTGAGTGCTAGAGTCATATGTGTTTTGCATGTACTTCATTAAGCTCATTATCCTACTCATGCGTATTAACTTTAAAATTTATTTTACACATAGAGAAGCAAAAAGTTTCACTCAGGCCCTGTGGACCTCAAGACTCTGTTCTGCCACCAAAACAGGGCCGTCCCACCAACACAAGACTCCCTCCTTCAGCAGCCTCTCCTACCAACCTTGCGGACTTCCATCCACAAAGCTTGTGAAAGAGATAGACAAGAACAAGCTGTTCAACTCCCCTTTGCCCAAGGCTGGTGCTTATCAGTGATGCTGACAAGTCTGGCTGTTCTCCACAACAGCTGAAGCCTGAAATAATTAGAGCCTTAGACACTTAAAGTGCTGTATCAATCAACCTGACCCAGCCACCCTGTGATCATGACAGTGACTCTCCAATGGGATTGACCAGGAGAGGAGAAAGAACAATACCTTTACATTCTGCTGCTGCTGCTTTCCTGGGGAACTCAAAGTGCAAAAGCTGCACTGAAATGCCATGACAGTATTTTTTTATGCTGCAAATAACCTCAGAGAAGGCAGACTCACCTGTCCAGGAGTGCTCAAGAGAGAGTTACCAGAATAAAGGGCCCTGCGTTTCTCTGGAAATTTGGGAAACTGATAGCCTCCTGTCACAGATTTTCAGAAAAGAGGTCTGTCTTATCCACTCAGTGTGGTCAGCCCCTGTCTGCAACATAGTCTTCTCTAAGTCCTCTTTTCCTTCCACATCTCATCCAGGTTGCACAACAGATGGCCCCAGAAAATGCTACCTTCACTCCTTGCCTAAGCATTCCCAACCATCACACCAAAGCCATGTATGACACCTTGGAAGTAACAAAGCAAATGGTTTGCAGACAGGGCTACCATGGTAAGATTTGCAGTTATTTGCAGAGGGGTGAGCTGATGGTAGGAAGAGAATTATATTCTTTCAGAAAGGTGTTAGATGAAGTTTGTGAAGAGAGGTAGTATCTTTTTCAAGACCAAAAATGTAGTTTTGTTTTTCAAAAAAAAAAGAGATTCTTTTGGGCATGAGCCTTTCTTCAGATCTTGGAGTGATTTACCAGTGTCATAGAGTGTGCCACATGGGTTAAATGGCATAATTTTTTACCTTCTATTCTTATGTTACAGAATCACAGAATCAAAGGGGTTGGAAGGGACCTCGAAAGATCATCGGGTCCAACCCCCCTGCCAAAGCAGGTTCCTTAGAGCAGGCTGCCCAGGTAGGCATCCAGACGGGCCTTGAATATCTCCAGAAAAGGAGACTCCACAACCTCCCTGGGCAGCCTGTTCCAGTGCTCCGTCACCCTCACTGTGAAGAAGTTCTTTCGCATGTTGGTGCGGAACTTCCTGTGCTCTATCTTGTGGCCATTACCCCTTGTCCTATTCCCACAAACCCCTGAAAAGAGGTTGGCCAAATCCCTCTGTCTCCCACACCTCAGGTATTTGTACACATTGATGAGATCCCCTCTCGGTCTTCTTTTCTCCAGGCTGAACACACCCAGGTCTCTCAGCCTTTCCCCATAGGGAAGATGTTCCAGGCCCCATATCATCTTTGTGACCCTCCGCTGGACTCTTTCCAGGAGATCTTTTTTTGTACTGGCGAGCCCAGAACTGGACACAGTACTCCAGGTGAGGCCTGACCAGGGCAGAGTAGAAGGGGAGGATCACCTCCCTTGACTTGTTGGCCATGCTCCTTTTAATGCATGCCAGGATCCTGTTCGCCTTCTTGGCCACCAGGGCACAGTGCTGGCTCATGGTCAACCTGTCGTCCACCAGGACCCCCAGGTCCTTCTCCTCGGAGCTCCTCTCCAGCAAGTCGTCCCCCAGCCTGTACTGATACATGCGGTTGTTCCTTCCCAGGTGCAGGACTCTACACTTGCTCTTGTTAAACCTCATTTGGTTTGTTCCTGCCCAGCTCTCCAGCTGGCCCAGGTCTCGCTGAATGGCAGCACAGCCTTCTGGCATGTCAGCCACTCCTCCCAGCTTCGTGTCATCTGTGTACTTGCTGAGGGCAGACACTATTCCCTCATCAAGGTCATCGATGAAGATGTTGAACAAGACCGGACCCAGCACCGACCCCTTGGGAACACTGCTAGTCACAGGTCTCCAGCCGGACTCTGTGCCGCCCATCACCACCCTCTGAGCTCGGCCAGTCAGCCAGTTCTCAACCCACCTTACTGCCCACTCCTCTATCCCACACTTTTTCAGCTTTGCTAGCAGGATGTCATGGGAGACAGTATCAAAAGCCTTGCTAAAGTCAAGGTAGATGACATCCACTGCTCTCCCCCCATCTACCCAGCTGGTGATGCCATCATAGAAGGCAACGAGGTTGGTCAAGCACGACTTCCCCTTGGTGAATCCATGCTGACTACTCCTCATAACATTCTTCTCTTCCAATTGCTTGGAGATGGCATCCAGAACAAGCTGTTCCAACACCTTTCCAGGGACAGAGGTGAGACTGACTGGCCTGTAGTTTCCCGGATCCTCCTTCTTGCCCTTCTTGAAGACCGGAGTGACACTGGCTATCCTCCAGTCTTCAGGCACCTCTCCTGTTCTCCAGGACCTTTCAAAGATGATAGAGAGCGGTTTGGCAATCACTTCTGCTAGCTCCCTCAGCACACGTGGATGCATCCCATCGGGACCCATGGATCTGTGTGCGTTGAGCCCACTCAGATGCTCCCGAACCACTCTCTCGTCAACCAGGGGGGAGCCCTCCATTTCCTAAGACCCTTTCTCCTCCCTCCAGGGTCGAGGAGTTCCAGGGGGGGAGTCCTTGAAGCAAAGACTGAAGCAAAGAAAGCATTCAGTATCTCCGCCTTCTCAGCATCTCCCATTACCAGGACACCCCCGTAATTCAGCAAGGGAAACACATTATCCCTAGTCTTCCTTTTACTGTTTACATACTTAAAAAAGCCCTCCTTATTGTCTTTTATCTCTTTTGCAAGCCTCATCTCTAGGTGGGTTTTCGCCTTCCTTGTCACGTCCCTGCAGGCCCTGACAACACTCCTATACTCCTCTCAAGAGGACAGGCCCTTTTTCCACATTTCATAGACCTTCCTCTTCCTTTTGATCTTATCGATGAGCTCCTTGCTCATCCACGCAGGTTTCCTGCCCCCCTTCCCCCATTTCCTACTCTTAGGGATGCACCAATCCTGAGCTTGGAAGAAGTGCTGTTTAAATGTAGCCCAGCTCTCACAAGCACCCTTGCCTTCTACCAACCTAGCCCATGAGATACCCCCAAGCAGGTCCCGGAAGAGGTCAAAGTTGGCTCTCCGCAAGTCCAGGGTAGCAATCCTGCTTTTAGCCTTACTTCTTCCACCAAGTTCCATCTTGAACTCCACCATCTCATGGTCGCTGCATCCCAAGCTGCCCCCAACCTTCACATCCCTAACAAGCCCATCCCTGTTGGTAAGGACAAGGTCCAGAAGCACCCCCTGCCTCGTTGGTTCCTCCACCACCTGCGTCAGAAAATTGTCTTCAATGCATTGAAGGAACCGTTTGGACTGCACATGCCTGGCCGAGTTGCTTACCCAACAGATGTCTGGATAATTGAAGTCCCCCATGAGAACCAGCGCCCGTGATCTTGAGGCTACTACCAGCTGCTTGTAGAAGGCCTCATTGACCTTCTCCTCCTGATCTGGTGACCTGTAGTACACCCCCCACAACAGTGTCCCCCATACCAGCCCACCCCTTAATTCTCACCCACAAGCTCTCCACTTCTCCTTCACCCTCCCCCAGGTGGAGCTGGGTACACTCTAATTGCTCCCTCACATAAAAGGCAACCCCACCCCCTCGCTTCCCCAGCCTGTCTTTCCTAAAAAGGACATAGCCCTCCATGACAGCTTTCCAGTCATGGGAGCTGTCCCACCATGTCTCTGCGATCGCAACGAGATCGTGGCCCTGTGACCGAACACAGATCTCGAGCTCATCCTGTTTATTTCCCATGATCTGCGCATTGGTATACAGGCACTTTAGGGAAGCAGCAGGCACTGTTACTCCTGGAGGGATGCAAGAAGAAGATTCTGGACGGGGTATCGGGATCATTACCTTCGCTGAGGAGCCCTCAGACAATCCTATGGGACAACTCAGAGGTTTTTCCCTACTATCTTCAACAGTGACAGCAGTGACAACTTCCCCCAGCCCTTCTCTGTCACTTTTAGCTCCCCTCCCTTCCCCCGTCAAACCTAGTTTAAAGCCCTGGTAATCAGCCCAGAGAACTTGCTCCCCAACACAATTGTGCCCCACTTGCTGAGTTGGAGTCGGTCAGCAGCCCACATACCCGGCTTCTCAAAGGACTGCCCAAGACCAAAATACCCAAATCCTTGGTCCAGACACCATCCTCTCAGCCAGTCATTCACCTGTCCCGTTCTCCTCCTTCTTTCTGGGTCCCAGTCAGCCAGCGGGAGGACAGAGGAGAGGACAGAGGAGAACACTACTTGCACCCCCGATCCCTTCAACATCCTTCCCAGGGATGGAAAGTCCTTTTTAGTATTCCTCATTTTTCTAGTTGCAGCTTCCCGGGATCCAACCTGAATGACAACAAGAGGATAGTAGTCCTCCGGTTTAATGAGCTGTGGCAGAGCCTTCCTAACATCTCTGACACGTGCCCCAGGAAGACAGCACACCTCTCTGGATAGATTATCTGGGCGACAAATTGGAGCCTCAGTGCTCCTCAGCAAGCAGTCTCCGATCACTAAGACTCTCCGCTCTTTTTTTGTGGCACCGGTTGTGATGCAGTGCTCCATCCGGCCCCGCTCCCTATGCTCAGTACTTCCCCCAATCTTGACACGCTTCTCAGGGTTGCTTCCCAGGTTCAGACTACTGTCCAGACCCTCAACCTCTTCCTTATCCTTCCTAAGAGCCTCAGATCTACTACCCAGGGACACCGTGGGGGTTGGTGGCACCGTGGGTGTCGGGGGCAGATATCTCTTTCTGCTTCAAGCTGAGACGAGGGTCCAGCTCCTTTCCTCTTGTGGGCGGTCAAGCCCTCTGTCCTGCATGTGATCAGCTGGGTCAGTTACTACCCTTTGCAGGGACTTAGGAGGGGGCTGCTGGCCATCAGCAAGGACAGGTTGACACCTCCTGTCTGTCACCCTCAGACACTCCCAGGATCCCCTCAGGCTGCCGATTTCTCGCTGCAGCCCAGCCACCTGCTCAAGGAGTTCATTGAGCAGGGCACACGTGCACCGACAGCAGACCTCTCTTCCCTCAGGACCCAGGTATGTCTCCAGATTCGGGAGCTCCCTGCAGTCTCCAGTCTGGACTGCCACTTCCCCCCTCAGGGGATCCACCTGAGTGTCCCCATGAGCCCAGAGAGGCAGTATCTCCTCCGCTTGGGTTGCCGCCTACGGACCGGCCACTGCAACGGGTGCCCACCATGGTGAATTCTAGGTTCTAAGAGGCAGAGTTCCCTGAGGAGAGGAGGGGAAGAGAAAGGGAGGTGGGAAAGGGAGGAGAGAATCCTCCTCGCACTCCTCCCTGCCCCGCGCGAACTGCCTGCGCTAACTGCCTAGCCAGTCCTCTTAGCACGTCCTGTTGGCGGCGGCCCTGGGTCGGGGCGCTCCCTAGGCCTTGCTTTTATAGCGCCAGGGGGTGGGTGGGCTGCTGTCACCCCTGGCTCCGCCCTCAGCACGTCAGCGCCCGCGGCGGCACAAGCACAGCTCCTGCCTGCTCGGGGGGAGCGGTCCGGGGCTGCGGCTCTGGCCAAGGGGCTCTGTGCTGCGTTGTTGGGGGGACCGGGGGGGGTTAGGGGTTGGCTCCGTCCGTCTCCCTGCCAGGAGCCCTCGCTGCAGCCGATCCGCACGAGGTCCTCGTTGAAATGGCCAATATATATTCTTATATTCTAATTTAGCAAGTTTCCCAACTTGCCCGAAACTTAGATCTTGCCTAGAAACAGGGATATTACCTCTAACACAGAGCCATAGTAACCCTGGTAAAAAAAGTAATAAAAAAACCTGATTTCTTGTACTGCGTCAGTAGAGGACAGGCTTTGCTTACATTAAAGATACCTGGGATCTATGTAGGTGGTATAGAGCTGTGTATATATTATATAGACCTGTATATATATATACATATATATTTCCTGGCTGGTCAAGTAGCCTGAGAAGCGAATTTAACGAGATCCAGTGTTACATGTCAACCAGGAAAGCAGTTAGAGACCTGAGGTTGGCTTAAGCTCAGGCTGCTCCACAGAAGCCGTATTCCCTTGTACGCCGGCCTCTCCCCAGCATTCACACCAGGCACAGACGGGTGGCAACGATTTATTAGTTAGGCGAAGACGGTCTGGGCTCCCCCGGCGGGGCGGTGAGCGCTGCCAGGCACTGTGATCATCTTCGGTCGTGAAATTTTCGGCTGTGAGCGCCTCTTGCAGGGAGAATGGTACTTCCAGCTGGCTTGACGGGCATCATGTATACCTAGTTAGACATCATATAATAAATTACAGCTTATTATTAACCGCAATTAAATTGTCGTCTATGCATTGTTTCTGCTCAGAGGGTGAAGAGGCGCTGGCCCTTTAAGGAGGGGGCGGGATCTAGCCTGGCGGGGAGCCGGAAGCCGGAGGCGGAAGCGGCGGAGTGGTGCCCGTGTGCGCGCTGTTGCCGTGGCTGGCCGCAGCGGCGGGGCGAGGGGGCGCCTGGCGGGGCGGAGCCGTTGGATCAAGGGCGTGTGTCCGCCCTCCCCCTCCCGGCCGGGCCGGGCCCGGCCCATCCCGTCCGTCGGCCGAGACAGAGGTGGGACAGCGCGGCCTGGCCCCGGGGTTCATTTGTTGCATGAAGCCCGCGGCCTCTGTGCTGCAGCCCAACAGCCACGGAGCGCTTTGTGGTTTTGCGAGGAGCTTTGAGCTGAGGGTGGAGCTGTGGGGTGCAGCCCTGGAAAGGGCTGCGGAGAGGTTCCAGGGAGTTGTAGGCTGTCTGAAGGCAGTACGCAGTGCTGCTTTGGGGCGTGCACAGGAATGGGCGTTAAGGGCTTGGGGGAAAGCCTGTGTCCTGTGAAACTTTAGCGTTTCTGGTACAAGCTTGCTTGCACCTGACCTAGTTGGTTTTGGGATCACGACTTTGGACTGGGAGGGCTGTAGAACTACAGAAACAGGGAGGCCAGAGTGCCTCATTCAGAGTACAGGTGGCCCCTCAGGTACTCAACTCCCTTTTAAAAATGAGGAGGAAATGAGAAGTTTGCAATATGTACGAGAGGTGGTAGCACAGTTTCTGAATCTGCTCAGAGAACCCCAAGAGAATACTTCCATATCTCAAAGGTGCTAAGGGTCATCTATTAAGAAGAGAGATTAATCATGTCTCTAAGGTGCCTGGGCTGGAAGGAGAGTCTGTGAACACTGCAAAGTGACATCAAGATAAAGCCAGTTGTGTCTTTAGTCTGATGGACTGAATAATCTCTTAAACTGTCTTCCATCTGTAGGCATCTGTGAATCAAAAAATTGGATTTGTGTCTTAGTAGTTTGTTATACCAGTGTGACTCCTAGAAAACATACTGAGCATGACTCATGTAATCATTTAGGTTTTGAAAAGACCTCTAAGATTATCTAGTCCAACCTTTAATCTAGCATTGCCAAGCCCACCACTAAACCATGTCCCAAAGCGCTACATCTGTGCATTTTTTGAAGACCTCCAGGGATGGTGACTCAACTGCTTCCATGGCAGCCTGTTCTAATGCTTCACAACCCTTTCAGTGAAGAAATTTTTCCTAATATCCAACCTAAACCTCCCTTGGCGCAACTTGAGGCCATTTCCTCTTGTTTTATAACATTGTGCTTGGGAGAAGAGACCGATCCTCAGTACTCACATGTTTGTGCATTAGTTAAGATTTTTCCATTAGTACTTTTCCCTGCTCTGATTTTACCAATATAACACCTTGGAGGGACTGGTAGACGTATACAAATGCGAAGATACCATATGTTGATTAATTTTCCTTGACTGGTCTAGTTCGCAAGGTGTACTGATACAAATGCAATTTTGTGACCATAACTAATGCTACATGAAGGTGTTACGCTACTTTAGCTATGTCCTTATAATTAAAGTGATAAGAAATTAAAGATATGTAGACAGAACTTAAGTCCTTCATGCTCCAAGATGGAATGTCAAAGACATTGTTTTCCTCATGCATTAATTTCTGAGGTAAAGGGAGAAATTTGCCGGGCAAAGTAGCTGTTGTAACAGAAGGATTATTTTATATCTCATCTCAAATACAGTAAGGATGTACATCTCTACAAATAAGGCAGAGTTGCATCATCAAGAACACTGGAGAATCCCCTGAAACTTCTACTCTGCACAGATAGAGCAACCTGGGGTTGCTTGGAGGTGTTCTGACTGAAGAAGGTTTATTATTTGATGTCAATAGTAGGAAAAGATTTCAGTTATCAGCCCGACTCAGAATGGAGACTTGCTCCGCAGACTTGTTGAGGCACTAAACAGAAATAGTCTGTACATTACCTTTATGCTGGCCTTTTTGCTAAAGGAGAGTGTTTGCTGGCACAAAAATCAATGAACCAAAAAAGCTGAAATAAATGAACCAAAAAAGGCTGAAACTTTTTTTTTTTTTTAACCCCCTCAACCAGTATAAATCGTGAGTGGGGCAATGATTGTTCTGTAATGTTCCTTTCCTCGATACCTGTTGAAAAGAACCCTTTTTACCTGCTCTTTCTGTTTTTTCCTTTTTATTGGCCAGCTGACCCGTGAAACATGCTGCCTCCAATAAGGTCATCTTCTAACTACCTAATAATTCCCTGCTAAGCCTTCTTTCCCCTCCTGTTAATTTTGTCATAATTTTTCCATTGCTCGGTTGTTACTAATTAAACACAGGTTTATGCATATGTGCAAAAAGGAAATGTGCATTTAAATCTGTAACATAAACTTCACAGCATGCTTAAGTGCTATCTGTAGCTGTATCTGATACTTTTACAAACTCTTGACGTAAACGTATGGCCTATAAAATTTCTATCAAGACCCCATCAACTTTGCTACTTAACTAGCTCTACTCTGCAGTTCAAACTCTTCTCCTGGACCTCAGTGAGGTCTTAGCGCCATTTACACTTGCTGAACAAAGAGATCTGAAGGCAAAGAAAAGCTACTTAAATATTTATGGCTTATTGAGGTTGCTGCCAATTGTCATTGGATTTTTGATCCTCTAGGGCAGCAAGACACAACTACCCTGATTTTGCACATCTGTTCTCCTCGCATATGACCCAGTAGGAGCAGACCATCCTGTTGTGGTGAATTCTAAGATCTGTGCACCTTCATCCACCGTGAGATTTGTCAGTGTGAAAAACCTGCCTCCTTCCTGTCTCACCTGTGATGAACAGAGCAGGAAATTTGTCCAAAAGAACTTCTGGAGGGGAAGAGCATAAGCGCACATGCTTGGCTGACAGGCTGTGCAAAATACAGAACACACACACACACACAAAAAAACCAGACTGTCTGTCTATGGTAAAAGATGTCTCCCACTGTCTGATAACAAATATCATTTCTGTGTGTCTACAGAAAATCATGGAAGTGAGCCTTGATATTTATTTAGTGAGAGTATCAGGTATTGAAAGAAGCAAGTTCAGCCTTAGCTTCTGTACATGTTTTTAGGCAAAGTAATCCAAGTAATGGTTGGAAGCAAAGTCTTTCAGAGAAGAGCGAAGGGACTAACTGGAAGACATGGTAAAAATTCATGGTGGTAGTGCCTGGCTGATTTCATGTTATTTCATATCGCTACATGTCAGGAAAAGATTTTACTACATGCATAAGTGAGGAAGGCTTGAAGCTGCCAGCTCATTTCTGAAGCTCTGATTTGCACTGTAATTGGAAAAAAAAGGAAGTTTTAGAGCTCCCACCAAGTACCCTGGAAAAGAAAACTTTCTAAGGGTTAAGTGGGAGTGGGCTTCATAGAGGACATCTCTCACTTTGTTGTTTTTTCTAATGCTTGCTGTTCACAACAGCTGGGACAACAAAACTTGAGGAATGCACCTTTCAGGGGAAGAGGATGTGTCTACAAGAAGGTGGGGGGGGGGCTACGTGCTTGAGAGTGTTATGCATATAGTGGGGTCAGGACTTCATTCTGTATTCTCAAACTTTCTTGAAGCAGGCAGTATGTACCCCGTACCACCCCACCCCAACAGTTCTGTGTTTTCTTTTTAAAGGTTTTGCTTTTCTCCATCACGAAGTCCTCACCTCATGGTCAGTCCTAGCAAACAGAGAGCATCAGCTACATTTTACTGGAAAGAATTCTCTTCCCTTGGTATGTTAATATGAACATTTTCCTGGTCACAGGAAAGCTGGCGCTGGCTGTCACAGTAAGGACACTGCAGCATGCAACCCCATGTAGTAGGGGATATTTCCTTACAGTACCAACTTGGCTTTCTGCAGAGAGATAAATCACTGAAGCTATATTTAATTCTTTCGGGATTATGTCAAGTTGCAGTGTCTTATTTCCCAATACAGTTCCCTTCTCCTGCATTTCCACCAAATCTTAGTGCTCCTATTTTAGGCTATGTAGGAAAGTGTTGCACTAAGTTTAGATTATGCTTAACCACGCTGATACTTTCACTGGTACATGTGTGGCCCAACGTAACTTCGCTTAAAGGACAACTTAAAGGGAAGCATCATCACATATATTAGTAGAGCCTTACTACCTTCTTCTTCTTCCCCACTATGGATATTAATCTAACAAAGCTATAATAGGGAGCAGCAGTTTGGAGGGAGGACAAAATCAGTTCAGGACTGGGTAGCCTATGGCTGTAGCATGCTTAGTTATTCTGGTTACACCAGAAGGGAGATTTAATGAAATCAGACCTCAGGTCTGTTTTCCCTCTTTTGGCAAGGAATAGCTGTGATCCAGAAGTGGTGTTATATTAATTGTGTTCACTTCATTGTTTGGGTGTCCTATGTTACCTCGTCTCCACTAAGTCCCTGTAACTGCTGTGAGAAGAGAAACAAATTTCCTTGTCCTTCCTTTAATTAATTCTAGGCCATTTTATGTATAGAATGGTTAGCATGGATGATAATGATGTGTGATAAGATTTGCACTCTGCTTAGGAAAGCCAGTTAGGAGAGCAGAAGAAAGAGTAGTGAGGGGAATTGAGCAAAAGAACAGAAAAGACCATAGATAATTTCAGGGCCCAAGGAGGGGAAGGAAAGGAAGAACTAATGACCCTGCGGTTCTCCCTCTTCAAGGTTCTGCCACACAACAGAGGTCCACCACTCACTGTGCTTCTGCAGACAGACATGGAGAGATGGCTTCTACCATGCGTGCTTGGGCAACTTGCCTTTGTTTTATTCTAATTCACTCTCACTGCACAATCCACTTAGTGGGGCTTTTACATCTGAGTCACTCGTAACAGCTGGTTTGCTGAAAAAGGAATCCCCAGCAGCTACTAGCAGCACTACAGCCAAGCAGCAGGGCTGTACAGTTCCGATGTGTCCACTAGAGGACAGTGGTATATACCCAATAATTGGTGCCCTGTTCCAGCATTCCTGCGTGAAGCTGTTAAATTCTCACCTAATTTGAAATTCTTTATTAAATGCTGTCTAATTCAGAGCTGGCTGGCTGCTATGTTCCCGTAAGGAGTAGTTGGGCTAGTTGTGTTGTGTTTCTTTTTTTTTGTTTAAGTGATGGTTTCTCAGCTTTGTTAAATCATGCATTTTATCGATAGGTGCCTTTTTGAGATTAATCTTATGTTCCTAAAACCTTTTTACATTAGGAATATTTTTGATTTGCTTGTCTATATTATTCCTTTCTTTCCTCTGACACACTTCCCTGTTCAAGCACTTCTCTCCAAGTGTTCAGAAAACATGCTTTCGTATCTCTGGCCACCTCCAGGGCGAGCCCTATAATGTAGCCCCTGGCAGGGCTGTTTATCCTGCTGCCCCAGGGAGCCCAGGCTAGCTGTCATTAAACAGCAGGGCTTGGGGCCTGCTAGAGGGAAGCCTGTGTCCTGCTGTGACATCAGTTCCTTCAGAGCAGAGGGAGCACAGCAGTACCAACACCAACCTCCTGGCCTGAAGGGAGAAGTTGCTGCAACAAGTCAAGGCTTAATTCAGTCAAGTGATCTTTGGGAGAGGTAATAAGAGTAGAAGTTCCAAATGGCCATGCTTGGTGAAATTGCATTCCTGGGCTAATTCCTTACCCTGAGCCCAAGGTAAGTCAACTCAGGAAGAGCAGGGAGGCAGCCAACAGGTGACCTAAACATGCCTTCAGGGCAATAACATGAAAGAACTAGAGGGAGAGAGCTGTTCACGCGGGGATTAACTAGCAGTAAGAAGGTTCTGCTGCTTCATCTGTTAGCTGGGCAATTGGGCAATAGATGATCTTTCTGAAGGAGGTGAGTGTATTCTTGGTGCTGAAGTGTATTTAAATTTGTATCATGCCAAATGCTTCAGAATAACTTGGCATCGACCAGGCTATGAATTCAGTGGCTCCTAGCCTTCCAGCAGAGAGCACTCCTTCCCACTGAGGGTCAAGCTGTGAATATTTTAATAGGTCACCATCATCAACACTGGATATGGCAGGAAAATCTTGGCAGGAAGAAATGGGTTTAATTGGAGAGGATTAAAGGTGTGTCAGTGTTGGTTTTATTTGACATCCCTTCCGACCAAAGTCTGTGTTTGTAAGCAGTTTGTTTCTTGCATAATTACTCTAGTTTATTGGTGATTCAGAAATACACAAGTCTCCTGTGGAGTATTAAGGGAGGCTTTAACCTTTGCATTGTAAAGACTTGTGCTAATGAGGTTTCAAGCAAAGAAAATCAGATTACTTATCTGTGCTGCTACTTTGCCACTGACCCTGACAATTTGGTGGTGATTTATTACTTCTGGCATGCCTTCCAGGCCTGTTAGCAGAATGCTCCAAGCAGAACTGCCCTGAAGTTTTTAGGAGTCCCTAGAGAACCGGACTGGGAGCCGTTTCCTTCATCCATAGGATATCATATATCAGTCACAGCATGGAGAAACACTGTTACAGCACTGCTGTCTAACCTGCACCTTTCTTTTACTGTAACTATTTCCTCAGTATGGCATCTGTGTGCTTTACCTTTTGCCATGACACGTGGGCCAACCTCATGCGTCCTGCAGCATTCTGGGCTTGACTTGGCAAGTTTCTGCTGAGCATGCTAGTTCAGTGTTTGCTTCGTAATCAAGTGTGTGTGGGTAGCTGTTGTTCTTTTCAGAAGAGCTGTGCATGTGCTTCAAGTAAGTATGTGTTTAAGTACCATGTGGCTTACAGCCAAAATGTTAAACCCTTGGCAGAATTTGGTTCTAAACAAGCTGTTCTTGAAGATTTTTTCGGTACATCCCAAACAGCCAGACATGTGACACGTTACTGGGACAACATGCTTCTTCAAAAATTCCCAAAGAAAACAGAAACATTCGGTGCCATTACTAGTGATGATTCGAGTCACTTGAGGTCACAAATTTACCTGTCATGATTATAATAGGATAAGTGTCCTTGACTTTTACCTCCTCAAGAGATCCTTCATCCTGTAATCAGTATATACTTGTTGTCTGTCAGTGTCTGTCTATCTTGACTGTGGTTTTATCCCAGAATTGCTTTTGTGCATTTGTTGTCTGACATAAAAATACGGTTCTTTAATTGCAGATGAGCTTTTTGGAAGTACCAGAAGTTTTTTGTGAGTAGGATTTTTCTGCTTGCTGGTTTAGACTGAAGCTGTGAAGCACATGCATAAACTAAAAGTTTATTACATGTCATTAAAATTCTTTCTTCAGAAGGAGAATGGCTTTACTTTGTTATATAGCAAACTTTTCTTCCAAGTGGGAACATTCACCCTGAAATCTTTGTGTGTTAATTTCACACCTTGAGTTAGTGACCTTAACTTTCCTAAGTGTTGCTGTGTAGACAAGCTCTCAGGACAAATGCCGTTCCCAATGAAATAAAACTTGGTACAGCTGTTACTAGTGACTTACAAGCTTGAAGTAAAATGGAAAGCATCATAAATTCATCTGTGCCTTGCAGGCAGGATCATATGCTTTTCAATTGGCATAGCCAAAAATCTGTTTGTACATAGATATCATTCCTTCCCAGTGGTAGTCACTGAACAGATTCTCTTCTACATTCCAGTGGTCTATAAGAGAGCAGGTGTTTCTATATCCAACACACTTCAGCTCTGAAGCCAGGGCTGTTCTTTTGACTTGGAATAAGGACACATTCATTCCAAAGTCTGTGATACCAACTGCCATAAATATCCTTTTTTGTTTTTGTTTTTCTTAGCGTTTTGCTTTATTTTAACAAAACGATCACTGTGATGGTGTTCTCTATTTAATTCAAATAACTTTCCATATTCTACCTCTATAGGGTTAATTATTTCCTCTTTAAAAAAAGAAAGTCCAAAAATTGCATAGTGTGCTAGACTGAATTTCATTTAGACAGGTCAATGTCTTGGTATTGCTACTGACTGCCAACAAAAAAGGTAACTTTAGGTATATTTGTGGGGCTTATGTTTTAAACCTAAAATGTAAGGGTCAAAAAGCAGGCTTCTTATTTGAATTTGTATAGTTTGAAGAATCCCAGTTTTAATATACAGGGAGAAATATGTTATTATGTACACACTTTATATCTAACTGAAAAATTGGAAAGCACTTAGTTAAATTTTCTCCACATCCCTATGAGGTAGGTAAAATACATAATATCCAAGGTTTACATCACTTTGCAAAAAATGTAGTTGCCTTAGGTATTCAAGAGTTGTGTTTATTTATGAATGTAGTACCCAGCCCCGTTTGTGTTACATTTGAAGAACTCCCTGTATCACAGAAATGCCAGGAATGGCAGTGGAAAGGCTGGTGGTAAAGGAATGACAAGGTAAGGGAGATTATTCACGAAGTTAAGTTTCAGGATTTAACTGGGTAGGACTTTATGAACTAAGTGTCTGTTATGAAGCCTCTGTAACCTCTGAGGATCTTGGGGCTCCCTGTTCTTCTGGAATATTACATGACAAGTAGTCACAGCTCTACTTCACCTTGCCCCCAATTCACCTTAGCAGCATATGTCTCTAAGGATTCAGTTTCACCACATAGGGTGAGCAGAAATAGCAGCTTACTGTCATTGAAAGGGGGAAATACAGGTCCCTTATCTCAGCCCTCCCCTTCTGGCTGCGTAGTTGTGCTTCTTATCTTCTACTACTGCTAGCAGTTGTTGGATTCCTCTGCAAGCCAATTTATCCCACAGCAGGAAAAAAAAAAAAAAGGCATTGAGGAAAAAAAAAAGGTAGCTCTCCTATTTTTGACTACATTAGTAACTGATGTGTTACAGTAAGTGAAACCATAGACTGAAGTATTTGATGCCAGGTATCAGCTGCCCACTCTATATGTTTCAGGGTATTTCAAGTCCTGTCCTGTAGAGTGAATGCCCATTAGTTGGGTGTTCAGGTCAGGGTGTATTAGGTGTGCTTTTGGAGCACATATTTCATGTGAGCTCTGTCTGAAACTGTCCGGTTTGTGTGCTTTAAGACTGTTCTGTGATGCAGACCAAGTGGGGACAGTCAGGCAATTAGTTCCCAAAGAACACCCCTGACCTAAGCTGAAACATAAATAGAGACACATCCTTAGTGAACTGAATCAGCTCTGCAGGGGAAGGGTATGTATGGAAAGCTAAGAAGAGGGGGAATGACCTTCTGTCCTTAGGCAGCAGGGAGCTGGATGTCAGCTCAGCTGTGAGCATGGACAGTGTAACTGCTCAGATACTGTCCAAATCTGACTTCCTAGCATCTACCTTTTGAACAGCTTGATGCCGGCGCTGGTTCACTTAAAAAAAGATGAGAGGCTTATAGCTGAAAGCTGCATGCTGTGCAAGGCATGAGGGCATTAGCTAAAACTTGACTTTTCTTACTAGCTGCAGGGTGAAAGTGTCCATTCAAGATAATGGTGCAGGTGAGCAAAGATACCTGATTTGCAAGCAAGTGAACACGTTTCATTCATGGATAGGTGCAAGTTTTGGGCACGGACGTGGTTAGCTGTGTTTGATCTGATCATGCATACACAAAAAAGTCAGTCCTAAAAGAATACGTGCCACACCACACTTTTTGAAAACTGCACAGTGTGACTCTTAGATAGTGGAATTAGTGAAGGCTAAGCTCCCAAATGGAAATCCATGGCCAAGATTTTAAACAAGTAGTATCATAAACACCAAAGCTGATGAAGGACAGCTTCTGATATTTTCTGCCTTGTATTGATAAATACACCTTTGTAGTGGGTGACCGAAATCTTTCAGTCATCTCATTTCAACCTCTCATTTATAGAAATATACGGGTATTTTCAATGAAGGTAAAGCAGAGTCTCCTTCTTCTGCCTATTTTCATAAAAGGTATAGGACCCAAACATTTTTGAGAGTACCTTCTCCACTGTCCTGTGTGGTTTGAATGGGCCAGTATTCTACCTAGATACAGGGTGATTACACAGAGAATCAGTAGGGTTGGAAAAGACCTCCAAGATCATCTGGTTCAATCACCACCCTACCACCAATGTCACTCACTAAACCATGTCCCTAAGCACCAGGTCCAACCTTTCCTTGAACACCCCCAGGGACAGTGACTCCACCACCTCCCTGGGCAACCCGTCCCAGTGCCTGACTACTCTTTCTGAGAAGAAATGTCTCCAAATTTTCAACCTAAACCTCCCCTGGCACAACTTGAGGCCATTCCCTCTAGTCCTATCACTAGTTACCTGTGAGAAGAGGCTGACCCCCAGTTCCCCACACCTTCCTTTCAGGTAGTTGTAGACAGCAATGAGGTCTCCCCTGAGCCTCCTCTTCTCCAGACTGAACAACCCCACTTCCCTCAGCCGCTCCTCACAGGACTTGTGTTCCAGGCCTTTCACCAGATTGAAGTTCTAAGTGAATAGGTGCACTTTTATATTTAGACTCCTACTCTGTAATTTCTAAGCCTATCTGAAGAATTTAGAAATTTAACTGGGACATAGGAAACCAACTTGGTTTGCGAGAAAAGATGTATTAACGAGGGTTTAAAATAGTCAATTTTCTGTTTAGTTGCAGGCATGTACTGCATTTTGGAGTTGTAAGATTTTTGCTTTTCTCATAGGTGACTTAAAGATGGATTCTCCCAAAGAACCTCAGCCTACAGGAGAGTTCAAATGTCAGCTATGTGGCTTAACAGTTCCATACACGTACTATGGGCAGAAACCACCAAACACACGCTCTATCGAGTAAGTACAGTCTTTCACATTACAGACTTCATTTATGCTATGGGCATCAGAAGCCTTGTGCTGCGGAATGATGTGCAATGTGTGAACCCAGTAATATGCCATACTGACCCTGAATAGGAGGTTTAGTACTTAGTGACCTCTTTTTTTCCAAAGGAAAAAAACAAAATAAAATTTACAGCATTGACAGCAAGGACAAATACCAACTTTATGATCCTGCTTCAGTGTCATGCAAAGATTTGTATTTAATGTATTTCCTAACCCTGCTGGCCACCCTACAATTTACCTGTGCCATAATTTACTTACTAGAATAATGTTGACTGTGTCAGCACAGCATTTCTGGAAATCGCCCTTTCCTTGTGGCCATGTCATCTGGGCAAAACATAAACACTGTATGAATTAAATATGTATGGTAAATACAGTTTTTAAGAGCTGTTTGGCATGTGGAGTTTTGAACAGCAATGCTTTCTTGCATGAATTAGACAATTCTTTGTCAGATTGTATGACATTAAAGAGTGGCAATTTAGTACATACCTACGTTTTAGGAGATTCAAGCCTTTTTCATCTCTGCTAAGTAGGGATAGGTTGACCAGAAAAAATGCAGTTACTATTTTGTCTGCAGACATCAAACTCTCCACAGAACAAAACAGCTTTAAATATGCGAGCAGCTCTGTTGAGGCCATCCCAGTCAACAAACCCATCAGGAAAACATGGTCAGGAACTCAATGGAACTGGAAGTCAGGCATGTACTCAGTGTTTCACCCCACTAAGACTGCTCGCTTTCTTACAAAATGGAAACAGCTGTTGGTCACCACCTAGTTGGGCTGAGATCAGATGTGTTATCCTGAAGCAAATGTATTTTTATCATTCCAAATTCCATAGTGCTACTGTTTTTCCCCTCTTCCACTCAGAAGAGCAATGGACCCCCTTTGATCAGGTCCTTTCATAGTGTGAATCAAAGCTGAACATGAACCTTAACTTTAGGTTATCCAAGCTCAGTTTTAGCATCTCGGCTTTATTTGAATTGCTGGGATTCAAAAAGCAAAAGAATAATGCTGAAGCATAACATTTTTGTATGTACATAGAAGAAATAGCTTTGCATTCTATCTTTATTGACTTATTTTCTGGTCCACTCATGAGGCCTAATTGCAGTGCTGCAGGAAACGTATGCCAAACCTGAAGACTTGTAAAATGGCCTGGACTCTGCACTGATGATAACTAGATTAAGACTAAATCTTGCAAGGGGAGCTTTGTAAAGATAATCCAGTCTTTGTACACTAGAAGACTTGTTGAGAAAGTGATCTGCCATGTAAAGATCCCTGATCCTTCCTAACAGTGGAAGGCTTAAGCCCTGCCACTTTTTCTTTGAATGGAGGGAAAAGGAGAAAGGAATGCACTTACAGATGCACGTGTACATACATGTGTGTGTGTATGTAGGCAATTAAAAGGTAGTATGAGTTAACAGAATACCTTTTAAATATGTATTGTACTCCACATTACTACAGAATCCAAGCTTGATGCAAGAATAAGCCAGCCTTGCAGGGTGCCCTGTGCAGACACCCACCCAACAGACTTCTGCAGTGTTTTGCCTGGAGCTCCCAGGAAGAATAATGCCTTAGTCTTTCCCAAGCAGGTTGCCAAATTATTAATAAATGCGTTCCCTTGTTACCCTGAAGCAAACAGTACAGTCTCTGACATAAAGTAAGAATATTTCAGATCATTGTAATGTTCTGTGCTAGTAGGTCCTGCTAGCAAGAGGTGGGAACCATAGCTTTACAGCGCCAACATAATTAAGAGCAGTAAAAGCTCTTTTTATTTTATACTCAGATGCAGACAGCTTCAGAAGAGAAATCCTACTTAAAGTTGTGCAATTGAGATGATAACTTGACATGGTACTGAATCCTTTGAAGGAGTGCCTGTCATAAAAATGGACCATAAGGAATACATGAAGGTGAAACATTGAAAAAAGCAAACCAACAACAAAACTAATAAGGCAATGTTAAGATTATCATCCTAATTCTGGAAGATATAAATTGATGTATTATAGGACTGAAGGCAGTCACAGTGCTGATTGTGAAGTGGAAGGGAGTTGCATAGCTGCTACATTGCCTTGTGCAACACCAGGCTGTGCAAATCAAGAAGAGAGGGCTACCACCTTTTCAGCCTCCCCAGCTGCCTCCTTTCAACTCTTCCCATACTGCGAGATCTACCTTTAAAAACATGACATTCTTCTCTTATAGGCTTTTGGAAGACTGCTATGTCATGAAGGATCCTTTCACACCTGACAAGGAAAAAATCCTCATCCTTGGGTCTCTGTGCAGTTTGTGTGGCCGATCAGTGTGCGTTGGTACAGTAAGTAGCAATCAAAACAAGTTTCTTCAATCACTTTTTGTTCCAGCACTGGTGATCTATCAGAGAAAGAGCAAGCAACAAAAACCCAGAGAGACTATTTTTAAGGCAGGCTAATTGTATGTTCTTGTTGATTCCCCCAGATAAAGCTCTTTATATAAAATAGAAATGATCAGCAAATTTAAGTGCGCCATTTACAGAAGAGCACAGTCTAGCTTCACAAAAACAGTTCATGCTCTTTCTACTTTATTAGCACATGAAAAGGAAGGGGAGTTCACATATTTCTTCAAGACCTTTAGGTTCCTTCTTAGAGTATATTGTACTATACCAATGGTAGATTTTTCTTCCTTAAAGGGGTTATAAACACCCGTGGATTATTAGGTTTGCATCCACAACACAGGGTTGCCATCCAATTTGCAAAAGCGTGGATGTAGAAAGTGAGCAGGGAGGATAGTTGTGCAATGCTAGGATAGCTCTCTGAAGAAGAATGAATTTGAATAGCAGCCGGTAGGCAACCTTAAGCTATGGAATCTGAGTGCAGTCCAGAAAGGTGGTGTAAAATTACAGTTGTCTTAATAACTTCTCTTCAACGCCAAACTGATCCCTTTGTTTGCTGTGAGTTCAAAGCAAAAATGAAGACAAGTTATTACACAGTTATCAGTGTCTGGAGGCTGTTCTGTGCTTCTTTGAGGCAGCAGAATGAATTGGGAAAACTCAAGGTTCCACTCTTTTCCCTCATCAAGCCAGTTCTGTGGCTGAAAGAGACTTAGGACTCGTGCAATAGTCAGATGCATGGGTGATTCAACCCATGAGGACATGTCATCGGGTTGTTTACTTGTACAACAGCATGTGTTTGTTCAACCAGACACCACTGTGTCAGCACAGATAACAGCCAGATCCTGGCCTTCTCTACCAAAGTGGTTGTTCTTAACCTGGAGCAATGTGCTTAAATCACATGTGCCTTGGTGTCAGCTAATGTGTCATCTTTAGCAGTTTTCAAATACAACCTTTTCAGCCCATTCTCTGGCTGCAGTTGCTAGGGGCCAGCTTTAGTGACATGATACTTGATGAAAGTAGCTGGCAGCATGAGTTTAAAACAAACAAAACAACAACAAAAAAAACAGATGTGCACTTTGTAAAGGTGTGGAATTTTTTTTTTTATGGTTTCTGGTGGCCAGTTATAATTGGATGAAGGTAGGATGAAGAACACCTCTGACTAGATCAGAGCAAGAGGTGAGATGGTACGGACAACTGAGACAGTTCATATGCCAATGCCTGCCAGTTTCTGTGTTTGGGCTAGTGGAAATTCTCTTGAGCAAGAAACAAAAGGTCAAATTACACTAACAAAATTTAGAGGGTTAGACAGACACAGCTGAAGAAAATTGGCAGTCTTGAACAAGTTTAGGTGTTAACCTAACTTGCAGGGAGGTAGTACTAAGGATAGATTTGGTCTGCTGCACTAAGGAGAGCGTGCAATAGCACCTTTCTCCTGATCAGGTTTGTTTCCCTTTTCTGAAGTCACTTCTGTCATTTAAATGAATGAAAATCACCAAAAGGTCAGATTAGAGTTTGCAACTGAGACTTGATTTTCTTTCTGGAACTATCTGAGGATTCCTGTGGGAATCAGATGAAGCCCCAGTGCTTTCTGGTTTTCGATAGCTGGGTCAAGTTTCCAGAGCCAACAAGCTTAGGGCAGTTGTGTGCGTGTGCACTGTGTGGAGGCAAAGCTGATATGTGAGCAAGATCTTCCTAGTGACAATGTCCCTGTCTTGGCTGGTAGCTGCCTCTCTCCCACATGCAGCCAGAGGAGGAGCAAACATACAGGCAAGTACAGCTGGCCAGATAGTTTGGGCTTGTGAGGTTGATTCCTGTCATAACAAGTCAGGTTCATCCCTCCTTTTTAGCGGCATGGAATTAGTATCTCAGGCACATTTGGGGCAAACTTGAGCTCATTTCGCTATTTGCATTCCCAAATTAAGGGTGTTGACTTTATGAAGGATTTAACAGATATTTTTAAGTCTGACAATTAAATCTGTCAGAAGTTCTGAGTTTCAGCCTCAGTATCTTCCCACACAGTGTGCCTTTTCTGAATGAAGGTGGGCCTTTTTCTTTTAAAAGATTTATTAAAACTTTCAGTTAATCTAGGGCATGACTGTATGGAGGACATTAGCAGTGAGCCAGTAAAAGTCTCTTTTAATATTTTTGGCATTCTTGCCTATTTCGGTTATTGTAGAAATATGTCGGTCATTTATTTGTTGTACCTGAGTCTTCAAGATTCCCCTGATGGTATCAGTCAAGGCAAAACCTTGATTGTAAATTATTGAAAATAAATTCCTTACCAAACTGGCCAGGCCAGATAGTGATTCATGCATACAACTATGGTTTCAAAATCTATTTAGCAGTGCTGCTTAGGTAACATTGAAAGAGATCTGCATAAATGATAATTAATGCTTTAAACACCCACACCAAAGTAGGTAAACACATACTATTCCTCTTTCATGTAGGGAAGATTAGAGTGCAGGGAAGTAAAAACTTTCCAAGGCAGTAGAAAGAGCCAAAGTCAGAATAATATCTCTGTGGGCTGTTTTTGGCTCCTTTTTGTGCTCGACCCAAGTACATCAACTCAGCCTTACGCTGAGTGTTTCCGTAATGTTTTAACATAGGAATTGAAGTTAACGAAAATCGTTCTTTCTTGGGCCTCTGTTGCAAAGAAGCTGGACCAGTATGATGGAAAGCTTTCAGTGACAGATTGCTGTGATTTTTATGTTAATTCAAAATATTAGTAGGCTAACATGTGGTAAAAGTAAGACTTTTCTGACCATAGATTTGGCAAAGGGCTGGGATTAAATTTGCTAGCTTTTATATCAAAGGAGGCTGATCAGATTTTAGGCTTTTCTTGAGACACCCTGTGCTATCTGAAGGGTCTTCCCTTACCGTTTCCATGTCAAAGTAACTCAAGACTTAGCAACTGTTCTGCATAATGGTCATAAGCTCACTTCAAGTATTCTCTGAAGTTTCACCAAGTTCACTTACTTCAATCAGCTTGCAGCACCCATCACCCTGCTGAACCAATCATTAGCGTAATGTATTGGTAAGTGCGTTTGGTCCAAGTGGAATAATTCTAATGATTATCTGTAATGTCTTAAAACATGCCAAAAATATAAAAAGGAGGATAATAAAAATACTGGTAAAAGTCCTTAGAAAGGTCAAGTGCCCTTTTCCTGTTTCGGAAAAGGGGAGAGGAAATGTACAGCCTGACCATATTAGTCATTTAAAACAGCTTTTTCTTTTTCTTGCAAAACTTACTTAACAGAGGTTTTAAACACCTAAAAGAAGTGGCTTTTAGAGAAGAAATACAGAAAGGGAGCAAATTTCATCCCTTATTGCTCACCACAGCAGAAGCTGAGTAAACACTGATCCTGGACATGGTTGTAGGTATTAAATGATAAATGTAACACTACAGCTACTTTCCACTCAACTTTCAGTCATGTAAGGTCAGTCCTAGACAAGGTTAGGCACAACCTTTCCTTTACGTTAGAGTTTCCTTTACAAGTGTGGTTAAGATAATACCCCTATATATATATATATATAACTTTGAGATACGATCCTTGGGAAAGCAGGAATAAACTCTGGCAGTCAGCTTTGGCAGCTCAGTTTTGCCTGCACTGGACTATTAGGTTTGTAATGAAAATGCTCCCTCTTGCCTTGGTTGCAGAAGGGGTAAAACACATTAAAGAATTGAAGAGCTATCCAACTAAGGGCAGAGTCCTATCAGGATAATGATCAAAGAAGGGCTTGAGTATACACAGTAAGTGTAATTAATCAGGCTTTAAAACAACAGGTAGGCTGAATTAGCCCATTACTGAGAGAGGGGGGGAGGATTAAAGGGGTGTGGACCCAGCATCCAGATGTGTATGGTTCATAGTGATAGTTTTGCATGAGTCCCATAGGTGGAAATCAACATAAGTTGGCAATTCATTTCACCTAAAAGACTGCAAGATGAGTGCCTGTATGTCTGTGAGTGGCTGAGTCTTAACATATCAGTTTCCCATCTGCAGAGAGGGGGGAAAAGCCTCTCCTCTCCTTTGCCATTGCTGAGCAGTAGCCTGTGGTGCAGAGTCTATCACTATGGAGCCATGAACTTAACTTGGGGGCAGGGGGAGCCGAATGCCATATTGTAACACAAACAACAATAGTAGGACTAAGTTGAAGTCTAATCTTCCCTTTTTAATCAGCAGCTTAAAGTATTAAGGATATCAAGAGACAAAAAACAATAGGCTGTGGAGGCTGGGCGACTGAAATCCGGCCTCAGACCATTCAGAGCGCTTTTTTGGAGACTGAGGTCTCACACTGCTGTGAATATGAAAGAGCCTGGCAGCCAGTGCAGAAAAGGACAGTAGGTGAAGAGAAGTTGTTCCTCAGGACTGAAAGTCACACAGAGACAGTGTGATTGTGATTTTGTTATAATCACGTGTTGCCTGCCGCTGAAGTGCAGGTAGAGGCATGGGAAACAAAAGCGAGACCAGAAATGCGGAAAGATCCAAGCCAAGCCCCCAGAGAAAGACCAGCCACAAATGACCATGGCAAGAGGAAAACTTGGCTATTTAGGTAAAACCCATGGAATCCATTACTCCCAAAAAGATGTCCTGATCCATCTGATGTCTTTATGCATAAAACCCCACGAATAAGTCCATCAGCATCACCAGCCCAAGCTTACCCGTTAAATCTTATTTGGAATTTAGTGATGGGCACAACAGGACCATGTGCAGGGCAAAGAAATAACACTGTAATAAACTTCTCCTCCAGTTGTCCAAACTCTGCACTGCAAATAGATCAAAATATTCCAGCAATTTTGCTTGTTCCTGTTGCATAACTGTAGCATCTGGTTAGAGCTAACTGCATGAAAAATAAATTTGGGGTCTGTAACACTTGCTAACCAAATTGAATGTTAACTATGCCAGATCACAGTGTCACAGTGTTTGCCCTTAGGCCATTTTGTGGAAATTGGTGAGGAAGAACTTTCTGAGACTTTAAGTCTCAAATGCCAGTGCAGGAAGTCAAAAGATCCTCCCAGTAAGGAGAAATCTCAAAAAGCTAAATGAAGATTTAGCTTTAGAAGAATCTCTTACTCCCAGAAAGATGTTATGATCTATCTGAACTGATGTCTTTATTCTTGTGTAACTCTCCAGGGATAATCCATCAGCAACAGCAGCTCCTGCTAACCCATTAAATCCTGTTCAGAATTTAGTGATCACTCCAGGAGAATCATGGATGGTGGCTGAAGGAAAAGCCAGTTGTAAGGAAATGAGTAACTGTTTTCTATAGTAGTAAGCTGATGAAGGTCACTTCTTTAAAATGAACAACGTGATAGTTCATTTGGTTAGCAATTGTTACAGTCCAGTTTTTTATTTATCACACAGTTAGCTCTAACCAGATGTTAGAATTACTGAAAAGGAAGGAGCAAAATTGCTTTGTTCTTTAACCTGGAAGAATAATTTAATTCAGAAGAAGAATTCTAAATACAAACGTGGTTTAATGAGATTGGAATTTAAGCAGTTCCATTTTGTGTACCACTAACAATACTTATTATTATTTTTTTTTTAAACAGGAATGTAGTCTGTTCTATTCCAAAAGGTTCTGTCTCCCCTGCGTGAATGAAAACCTACAGTCTTTTCCTTTGGAAATACAAGAAGATATGGATAAAAGAAAGCCCCAGCAAAAATCCTTCCCTGGTAAAAATATGGATACAAGAACATAAATACTGAAGGACAAGAGAGAGAGACAGTTCTTTGGCTTAGCTTTCTGCTCTCTCCTTTTTAAGACTATCATGTTGCTCCTTTTAAAGAAGTGACCTTTATCAGCTCACCACTACAGAAAACAGTGACATATTTCCTTGCAGCTGGCTTGGCTTCAAGCATCATCATGCAGCAGTTGCAGCACCAGCAGTAACGCCTTAAGGTGTTGAAAAGTTAGAAAGAAAGGCAGACAAGCCTGTTGTCACATGTCAAATGCATGTAGTAAAAAACTAAACAGTGTTAAAGTATAGGAACTATGTCCAAATTTCTCATTTGTTATTTTACTGTTTTTGTATTGTTCTTGACACTCCTACAGTGTTATGAAAAAATCAGGGAGATTTATCCATTTGGTATATATAATTTGGTATATGTCCAAGAAAGTTAATATATACCAAGTGTTAACCTGACAGTACTAGCTTGGTAAGATTACAGTAGGAAATGAATTCAAAGCTTTATTTTCAAGTCTAAAATAAAACTGTTGGGAGAAAATGTCATAGATACCTACAGAAATACCTGGATTCAAGATCCTAATCTCAGTAATATCACAGCATTAAGACTTCTGAAGGTAAGAGCATTTATAATGTAATAAAAAAATTTTAAATGTGATGCAAGTCTGCAGTCACTTTCTACTCAATCTTCCAGCCCATGTCTGCACAGCAATAGGAGATGTTAAGGACCCTTACTACGTCTAGCTTAATCTGGAAATAGAAAGGTTCAGCTCCTAAGCTCAATTCTTTCCTAAACTGGGCAATTGAACAGCTACAGTAGAGATCTGAGGAACAGTTTCAGTCAAAAAAAGAAAAGAAAAAAGCATAAAAAAATTGTTAGGGAAAAAGCAATTTGTTCAGTTTAAATATTAGTTTCATGATTATCTGTGTTGACATTGACAATTACAAGGAAAATTTAAATTTAAAACTGTGTATCTGTTAAAAAGCAATCAACGTAATGAGATATTTTAAAGTTCTTTAAGACTTTCTAATGTCTTAAAATCCTTCATTCTGTTTTTACTGAGCCCAGGATATTGGTTTCCCCTGTTGGAGACTGGAATTTCTTGCAGTTAGTAAGAGTAGCAACGATGGACCTATTAGTACATTTTTCAAGCTCTGGTTGCTTTAAGACATAAAAAACATGTGCATCATTAATTGCCTAAAAACGTTACATGTTAGAACTTAATATTTCAGAGTCCTTTCTGTATTATTCTTTCAAAGAAAGTGATATAAAACTTATTTAAAATGAATAGTATTAAACTTCAGTTTCATGTTAGACAACCCTCCCCCCACTTTAAAAGTTGTAGTGTATCCTCTTTGTACAAATAACAGAGGCATACCCTATGCTCAAATCAGAATTCTGAAGAGTGAGGTGCTATAAATGGAATCATATTGCCTTTCCATCTTAAAATTGTAGGTATAAGCTGACAAAAAACAACATACTTATGTGAAATCATATCATGTGTTTATACCGGCAAATGGCTTTCTCAAACATCATCTAAGTGTTTATTTCCTTTATTTCACAATGTTTGCAACAGGTTGTATTTTAACTCTCAGCCTGAAAGTAGGTTTTAAAAGCTTGGCTAGAGCAGTTCACACCTCAGTAAGAATTGAGCCTTTGGGTAGTATGGTGTGCAGGCATGCTACGGGCCTGGAAGGTGTACCCACTGTGTGCTGGGAAGGTTCTCTCTAGTCTCTGAGCTGTTTTCCCTCCCATTCAAACTTCTCTGTGCCTTTTAAGGAAAGCGCAGTTAACTCATTTATTCATAAATATTATCTTTGCAATCACAATCTAAGAATCATTTAAATCCCTCAGAAATCACTCTACCTTTAAGTACTTAAGTTCAGCTGGAGGGGGGAGTAGAATCCATATTAAAAGGGGGAAGAATCTGAAACGACACAATCTTTGATTTGGCCCTGTACACCTAGTTTGTTTAAGTACAGTACAACAGAAAATGCTACGTTAAGGACACCTCTGCTTCACAGTTACCCAGTTACACACACCTTTTAGTTGAAGAAAAACTTACTTCCAAGCAAATACCACAAAATGGTGCAGTAGCCCAGATTTGTCAGATACGTTGTCATCTGTGGTCCATGCATTAGGGTAAGAAGGCTGACCTACGTATAATTCGGTAAAGGGTTATTATCTGTGCCCAACTATTAAAACTTGTGTATTCTGCATTCTAATATTCCCAACTGAACACGGGCATTATGGTCTCTCTATCATAATGTTTTAGTATGTATGTGATTTTACAGACCAAATGCCATCATGTCTAAACTTACCAGCTATGAGGCCCTCTTTTCAAGATATGCAGAGCCTTTACAACTTGGTTTTATCAGGTTCCCGAGTACTTTCTGCTGCTGAAAACCAGACCCTCAATGCTCCAACACACAGCTGATAGAAGAAAAAAAAAAGTGATTCTTCACCCTCCACTGTAATTTTTCTTACCAATTCAGTAAATCCCCCAATTCTTGAAGGAAACAATGCATATATATTACATACATGTTCTAACTTAAAGGATTGTCTAACAGTTAATTTGCAAACATCAACACTTTAAAGACAGAATGATATTTGAAACAGCTTTAAAGACGCTTGCAATACCTACATCTTATTTTATAGCACATGTATATAGGATTTTTTTTTAAATACTTGATGCTAACCCCCCAAAATTTGGCACCCTGCCTACCAAAGCTTGATTTATCCGCTCTTGCTCACTACTAAAATTGCATGATTACTCCCTGGTATAAAGTTAAGCAGCTAAGTGTTTTCTGAAGGAGGAGGGCATTTATATCAAATTAAGGCAAAATCATTAGAAGTCTTAATTACACTGGAAGCACACAAAACACCCATTCATGCCACTGGTATTCTCACAAGAAGAACAATGGGAGGGAGAAGAGAACCTGGGAGGATTCCCCAGGTGTGCCACCACCCAGCACTCCCCAGGTTCTGATTCTGCAAATATTTATACAAGCTATCAGTTGAGAACCTAAGTGGTTGTATATGAGTTCAGAACAGAGCTACTTGCTTGTTCATAAAAGCTATTCATGTGTGCACATTCATCAAAAGAGGGATTCAGTTAAGACATGGCCACAGCTTTGGATAAAGTACAAGAGGCAGCCAGCAGAGGGTAACAACGATGTTTGTGTCAAAACCACACCACCACCATGAGTTATTTTCCTGGAAATAAAAGATTGGCACGTGTCATTAATTTCATTTTAAAAATACTTTATTTTTTTAAACCATTAAGGCAAAAACATATTTCAAAGTAACTGTGTTTACATTCAGTCTTACAGGATGACATTTTTCTTTTTAAAGCGCATAGGTTCCTACCAGTCTCTATACAAACACTGAATCCAACCTCTTATTTTTTAAGGAGAAGTGAAAAAAAATCAGAATGTAAAAAAGAAGAAAAATGTTTACTTCAAGTTTTTTCATTCTCAATCAGTAGGCTGGTAACACTTGAGAATCCATTATCATATTTAGCTATATGTAATTTTTACATACACAAGTGAGTGACTGTCTTTCCTACAAATCCCTGTGAGACCAGGGCTTCCATTCTTTCTTGAAAATGTCATTTGCATTGCTCTGACAGAAAGAAACTTGGGAACTCGGCTTGAATTAGTGGTATTTTACTGGAAACATGCATTCCGTGAGAATTAGGTTTGACTACTCCCTGCAAGAATTGTCTGCTCTTTAAAACAAAACACACCCAAAAACTCCTATAAAAATAAAAAAGGTGGCTGGAAACAATGATTTTTTTTTTCTTTAATATTGATATCTTGATTGATATAATTAAACACTTGTTAGCTCTACTTATCAGAGTTTGGCAACACTAACCAAAATGTGCTTTTTTGTGTCATATCAGATAACAGACAATTTAAGACATGATGAAGTGTTTTAACATCATGATGTAATTAAACTGTTGTTATATTCCTAAAGAAAGAGCAATTGTAAAAATTGTGAAATAGCAGGAGCAATATGAAATGCAGCTCATCTGAGAAGCTGATAAACCAGATGTCAAACAGTAAAAAGGGGTGTTCTTGTTAAAAGCTGTAACACTAAAACTTTGATTAGCTTTGTTATTACTAAAGAAATAACTAAAGCCATAAATGTTTGTCCACTTCTGAAACCTGAGGAAAATATTTGTGGATACATGGCTTCACACATCCCGCCATCCCACAGGATTTGTTTGTCTAGGGAGCAGGGTGAATGACTCAGACGCAGCTTCCTCCCCTTCTCTGCACCACAGGACAGCAGCAGATGAACATCATCAGTCTGCTCAGTGAGGAGCTGCCCAAGGGAGCTCGTGGTGAGCACCTGCACACAGCATCACCAACAGCCCTCAACAGTGCAGCAGTACTAACTAGAAGGAGGGCATGGAATCATAGAACAAGGGCAAAGGCACTGTGTTTTCATGAAGGCAATCCCTACACTAGCCAGCTATTATGTGGCAAAACATACCTGTAGTATGCGAATATGCAGAGGTAATAAGTCTGGATGTGAACAGCACTCGGCGTGGTTAATTGCATATGAATCACCAAGCAGTTTTGCTAATCTTACAATTCCTGCTGCACATCAATATTGAATGTTTTCACTCCTACACAGTGGGAGAATACACCATTTGCATGTTGTCAATATTTTGGTCGGTCAATATTTTCTACCACCATTTTTTTTTCTTTCAGGGGTAAAGAATGTCATAAAACTTTTTGCATTGATTATGCTCTTTTCTTCCATAACGGGGATTACTGTACATGCATACCCAACCTGAGAAAATACACCAAAATACTTAAAAATGGCTTTAAGTACCTTACGCCTGATCGTGCAGTCCAGTCCTTATTTAAAGCCGAGCCTGTAATGAGCTTAATCTCTTTTGTGCATGTAGCCTATCCCCCAAATTTCAGCTCATCTGAAATTGAGGTCCCTGCAGTAGAAATTCTGTTTTCAAACATCCTTGCAGAGGAATCTGACAAGATAGCACTAATACAATCAAGAAGATCAAGGGAAAGATGGAAAGGAAAAAAAAAACAAACAGCTTCAGAAGCTGAAAAAGCTTTAAGAACTGTAAGCACTTTAGGGAAAACAGAAGAGGAATACCCTTGCCCAGGACGGGCTTAGTTAACAGTGAATTTAGATCAAATATTTGCAATGTAAAGTGATATATCTGATGGTACCTTTTACAGGTTGTGTTTTTTCCATTGCTGCTTAAGAAATTCAGAAAAGTAGCTGTAGGTTACCACAAGAAAGTTCAGTAGAGCTTTAAAAAATTTGACAAAATCATCGTAATAGACAACATACCTGCATGATCACGCTGACCAAGTAAAAATTTCAAGCTGCAGCAATTTGGGAAATACAATTTTATCTATTAAAAATAAGATACAGTAAGTATAAATCATTGCAGGAACATTCCTGGTACATTTTGCTCCTACACCAGGATTCATTAGCGGGAGCACTGGAGGCACATATTGTCACACATGAATCACAGGACACAGAATACCCATGAGAAGGCTCTGAATTCATCTCTACTTAAAACTGTAAAGGGAACACTCCTATTGAAATACCATTATTGGCTTTCCTGTGTTTTGTTTTGCACTGCCAAATTACTTTTTAAAAACACATCTATAAGAACTGCAGATAAACCTCCATGCAGATAAAAGGAAATAATTATCAATATACATTGTTATTTCTAGTAAACCACAGATCAGTTTCTCAGAAAATAACAATAATGCAGTACTTAGAGAATCTACCTCTTTTTAGTTCTTTTCAGTCTTTTGAGGAAAATAAACTACTATACTCTGCTGTAAAGCAAAGATGAACTTATTTATCTTTCCTGTTGGTGAACTTGAATTAAAACATTGATAATATTAACTCTGTTTTGAAATTAGAGCTCTTCCTAACCTAGACTTACTTCTATTAAGATGAAATAAAATGAAGTCTATGTTCTATGTGAAAGTACATTTTAAAATTTGGTTACAATTATCAATACCAATAATTCATAAGTTGCAGAATTTCTGATACTTCGCAAATGATAGAGGAATAAAGACTACATGGGAATAAACAGCTGTTTGTCTTTGACTTCAGGCCCACCATCCTTACCCATAAAAGTAAATCTTTCCTCACTGTACAAAAGGGTTCACAAGATAAAGTACGAAACACATATTTAAATTAAATAATTTACATATTTTTCTTAAAGCACCTCTGTAATATAATTTAGTGAAAGTTTATACCTTGCAATTATATTCTGGTATTTTACAAATTGAAACATGAAGAAACAGTATTACATTAAATTAAAATATCCCACAGTACATAATATTATCAATACTCTTAGATCAAACCCACATATAATTTAAATCTCTAGTAAGAGGATAGCAAAGCTGATTCAATCTAGACTAAAAAAAAAAAGGCAACTTATTATCAAGAAAGCACTTGAGATATAAGCAAGTATCAGATACCATACTACACCTTACATATCAACACTTACTAAAGGATTAGGGTTTTCAGGGAAGGACCATTATTTATAAGAACTTATGCTTAAGTAATATCCAAACAGCTGCAAATGCATTTGTTAAATGCAGTTGCAGATTTTCAACTAAGTAACATGGTTGCTTTTAAGGAGAGACAGAGCTGAAATTGTTCCTCTTCAGACAGAGCAGAGGCAGCTATGGTGTAACCTCCAGTTTCTCTGTCATAGATGCTAACTTGTCCAGGCTTTCCATTAGAAATAAGGAGGAAATTCAAATTTAATATTATGTGACCCAGCTCTCGTGATGAGGAAATCTCCAAAGCTTTAGCAGTTTGAATAAACAAACAAATGTTTAGATGCTTATTATAAGCTCTTTGATTTGCAAACTTGTGCTAGCTCTCTCATGAGAACGGACTTAGTGCAACTGCTGGTATTTCCTAAATCTGTGCAGGCCAGAAATAAAGCTAAAATATGCTCTTTGGCAACACTTCAGCTTTCTAGCAGCTGGCTAGAACCAAAGCACAAAGGCACATGGAAATGGCAATTAAATTTAAAAAAAAAAAAAAAAAAAAAGAAAAATTCTTTAAATGCCAAGAAAGATTCAATTTCTGTAAGTGGAAAGCATTCCTGTCTATTGCCAGACAATTAGTTTTTTAAAATGAAAGCGGACATCTGAAATTTAACAGGTACAATGTAACTTTTTTTTTTTTAAGGACAGCTGTGCACAGAAAACAGTACACCTTTAAACAAAATATTAGAGAGGTAAAAATGAATATTAGATTTCCCTAATGTTTGACACAAATTGTTTTGTTTGTTTGTTTGTTTTCCCCTCTATCAAAGTACCTCTTGGATCCCAATAAAGCAAAAAACCAAACAACCCTAAAAATTGAATAGGCTGTAGGTTTGCTGAAAACGTTAAGTTGTACCATTGCTCCCTAGGATTTTTCTCTCTCCACTTGTGGTCTCTTGTTCTAAGCTGTTTGTGGGTACCTGGTGCCTAACGAGGGCTCTTCAGTGCTATGATATTAAAATAACTTAGTGTAGGTATGAATCAGATCAAAACTATACATAATAAGCCAGTAAGCCTTTAACAAATCTTTATTCTAAAATCTGATCACTTTATTTCCCTCCATAGATTAAAATATTAGACGATCTCTAAAAGGTGGAGATGCTGAAGGCTCCTCAGTAATACATCTAAAACTTAGCAGACTCCAAAATTCCAGAAAATGAACACAAATGGAGTCATTTGTTGACATCTGGTTGGCAAATGCCTACTGCAGTCATCTACAGAAGTAGCCGATGTGTACTCTGTTAGTATGCTTTATTAGATGTGTAATGCTGCAATTAAGAACTTCTTTTGTACATTAACACTCAGGAAGTGAATTGTCTGCTCTGTGTCATTCTTCGAAGATACTGTGGATATGTGCACACTGCAACCCTGCAGACAGTGGAATTTATCCAGAATTTTAGGCTACGTTAACATTTCATTCATATTTCTGTAATTCACAATGTGTTCTTTCCATGTTTAAAGGTCCATGATTTAATTTAAAACAGAAATCAAATGCCGTTGTCCAAGGAATTATTAAAAATATGCATGCTTTTTTAAATAATAAAAAAAAGAAAATGCATCCAGAATAGGAAAAACGCAAATTACTCACTTTCCTAAAGCGTATAGTGGGATCCTTTTACAGAGCAGCTGCATTATGCTTTCCACTGAACAATGCTGTTTTCAATTCTTCATAATTTTGCCAAAGTTAAGTATTCATTATTAAATTTTCCATGTTTTTGAAAAGTTTCAGTAAAGCGTTTTAGCCAATTTTGAAAACAAGAACAGAGAAAATACATTTTGTCTGCAGTGATTGTGTCTGTTTGTTTGTTTGTTTTTAATGAGAAACTTCAGTACATGCAAACAATGGAACAGCACTTTCAAATTTGCGTTTTGCCCACATCTGAGCTTTGGGGAAAAAAATGCAGCTTGTATTTAAGACTCAGCTTAAGACAGTTTGCTATTAGAGTCTCCAAAGTTAGAATTTAGACTGCCATCAGCTGCGCTGAGTATGCTAAGCACTGCACTACACACTTCCTATAGATGGATGCCATGCCACATGTACAGATCCTTAGTATGCCATCATGACATTTTGACACTTTTTTTTTTATTGGAGTAAGCAGTAGAGCATATCCATTGCCTAAAGCCCACAGCCCATAGTAAGGCAAGGCTGAATTGAAGAATCAAGCAGCATCATTGCTAAAATCCTCTTGTTGTTTCTGAGGGCATACTGTATATTGCTGCAAGACACAGACAACAACACATTTCTCATCCACTGTTTCCTGGTAAGACAAACAAACTTCTCTTAATTAAGTGTTAGAAGTAGTTGTAACATAACGCTTATGCTCTCCCAGCTGGGGAGAGCAGAAGGTAGTTGACAGAGAAGGTGAGGGAGTTTTGTGCATATGCATCTATTGCACCTATCCTGCCTTAGATGGTCACCAAATGTAAGGCCAATACTTTAGTATTTCACACTAAGACCTGTGCTAATGGCCATCACCTAGATAAAGAACAAATTATTTTCAAATCTGTAATTTGACCAGTCAGTGTTTAGCCATGCCAGTGGGCCTTTAAAAAACAGATGTTGTGACAAAAATAAGCCTCATTTTATGATGCTCTCACTTTATCCAACTAACTTATTTTTTTCAGTAAAGGTTTAAGATTCTGAAGTCTTCGAACATGCTACAATAAAACAAGCACAATGTGTTCTCCTGTGCAACTGAAAGCTTAACTATTGTGAAAATACTAAGATTGGCTTCTGATTATTTTGTGTTATGAAACTGATAGTAAAATAACGGAATAATAAAAGGAAATTACCAGTATTATGTAGGAATTTATGTAGAAATACCAGGAAATTACCAATAAAAAGGAAATTAAAAAATGTCAAGAAAAAGAAATAGTACAGTGCTTTGCATGCAACTAGTATTTGCTTTCACATTTTGTGCATTAATCTCTGATAAAGGACCCTGTAAATACCGAAGTCAAGCAGTTTCCTTTTGGCTTATTTTGCATCAAGGATAAGTACTCTTGTAAAACCACCATATGCCCTCAGGTACTCTCGACTGTACTCTCTTTAATATTACACAATTAACAAACTCCACTCTTGGTAATACCGTCACCTCATCCACTATGGTTGTAAGGACAAGGACAAAACTTGGTGAAATAATCTAGCTATTACCTGTATGGACAAGGTCTATGGAAGAATAGGAATATATCTGAGAGGATAATTGAAAAAAGAAAAAATATAATAGTGTACTCATCAGAAAAGTAAACAAGTTCCAAAGATTCTATACTGCCAAAATACAGGACAAGAAAGAAAGTGCTTTTCTTATATAATCTTTTCTTCAGAAATGATCACTGAAAAGCTATCACTGCACTGGAATACCGTGCAGTTGAAATTATTTATTTCTGTACTAGGATCAGATTTTTCAGTCTCTCCAAAACTCAGATTAATTAAAAATTGTAACTTTAAGCCAAAACTGCAGCTTGAGCTACTACAAGTTCTCCAAAATACATATAGTATGACATATTTTTCCCCAAGGACATTTTTGTATTTCCTTAAAACCCTTTCCAGACAAGGGTTCCTTTGCTTATCACATTTACTCTTCAAGAAACATCTGAATGGAGCATATCTGTTGTACTTTAGATACCACTTAGGATTTTATTTAATTTCTCAAAAGTACTTCTTTTCAACATGCTAATCCCAAGGTACACCAATGTCATACTATATGAAGCTGTACTGCACTTCATGAAATTCAAGCAGTGGCACATCAAAGTCTTTCAAATTTTTTAGAAGTGTATATGCAATAATATCAAACCATTTGATACACCTAGACTGACTGCCTTTAAGAAAAATCATTAGTTGGTTCTCAGTAATTACTGTTAGCCAAGAATGTGTAATCTTCATGTATATATAGCTGGAAAGAATTTGCTGAATTTGTTATTTTAACTCTAAATGACTAAGCCAAGAGGAAATATGTATTTTTTTTTTCATTTCTGTTACTTAGCATTCTGATTTATTATACAAATACGAATTCCTTACCAATCTTCAGATTTCCAAATAAAAGAACCGCTGCAAGACACTTCATGAGCATTATAATCAGTGTTTTTCTGCAGAACTCTTTTAAAAGAGAAAAGAACCCAAACCAAAAGTGTAGCACTCCAGTTACCTAGCTTTTAAACTGTTCATGCTCTGAACTGAGTGATCAGCCGATAACTGAGTAGTTTTGCTCCCATCTATTATTAATATTGCTGTTGTCTTTAAATATTGTGGACAAAATACTAAAAATCCTTAATACATATCCCTGTAGATTTCCTGTAGTAAAGGGTGTAAATGTGCATCAGATTCAGTCTTCTTGATTATCTGAACAAGTTGAGCATGTTCCGTGACAAGTTGTCGGAGGTCAGCCATTTTTTGAAGAAGTTTTGGGAAGAGGAAGGTATCATCAGGATGGTTGGTTTGCAAATGAAGTTTCAGTACGTGCACAATGCTCTCTTGCATTTTTTCAATGTGTCCTACATTTACAAGACCAGGACGATCTATTCTCAAAACAAACAGAAAAATACATGTCATAATTTTAAAAATATTCTTTATTGTATGCTACTTCAAAGATTCTATGTTGTAGGCTACAGTGTAAATTTACATTATACACTAAGGGCAATGAAAATATTCTCATTAATTTCAACAGGTTTGAAACAGGCTCAAAGTAAATCTTTATTACAGTAATAGAAAAGTAGTCTTTCGTTACCCCTCAGGACAGATTGTTTTCAATGCCCACACTTACTTGAGGAGAGAGTTCATAGTACTAAATACAACCCATGCTACAAAAGCAAGGAAAAGAAACATAAAACAAAACACCCTCCACCCTGGAAATGAACAATCAGCAAGAGTCAAAGATGAGCAAAGCTATAACCTGCATCTGCCTCCAATCTCTTTACAAACTGTTTTTCTGCCCATTTTGTAGGTAAAAATACTGTTTTCTACCCAGTCCTAAACTCATAAAAAATCTGCCAAGCCCCAAACAAAAACACGCCATCGGACTTCACGTTCCATTTTTAAAAATGCAGAGTAATTAGACCCCTCTCTAACTTGAAAATTTGCTGCCTTGAAGAACAAATACGTAGTGCTTACCTCCACAGCAAATGATGGCAGCGACAAAAAGGGATATATCGCTATCATCCAATTCCAGTGCATTGAATTTCATTGCAAAATCAAATTTTGGCTCCATTATATCACAGAACGGCTTTCTCAGACTTTTCAGGAACTCCCGTGTTATAAAACCATTTCCATAGGCTACCAGCATCCCATCCTTGTTCATTACAGATGCTAACATAGCAAAGATGGCTTCATAAACTCCGTATTTCAACAGCGTCACTTGATCATTCAAGTCAAGATTGGAGAAGCCAGGGATAGATTTGGCAAATTCAGTAAGTTCTGTGACAGTCTCTACAGAAGTACACTGGCAGCAGTGGAAGATTCGAACTTCTGCTTCCTTATTCTGAATTCCATTGGCTACCAGTTTTGCCACAAGGGTCTTCTCTGCCATGCACAAGGTATCCATATCGTGTATAACAAATGGCTACAGAGAAAACAGTATTAATTCATTGACAAAATCAAAGCTATTAATCATTGGTTTCCTAAACAACTGAATTTTGATGAACCTTATAAGTTTCATACTAATCAGTTTTCATCTATCAATAAACTTTGAGTTCTTTCATATTTCTGCATAAAGAGAAACCACACATTACTGAACTACAAAATGCAATGTCTTAGATCAAGTCTGCCCTGCAAATGACTCAGCAAAAAACAAAATGTAAATATGCATGACGTATTTGCAGTGAATATCCAGAAGTACTGTGTGTAGTATATATATATATCCATCTCAGAGTAAGACCCAGAAGGTTCTCAAAAGACGTGTATTACCTTCTCCAGTAGTCCAGGTTATTCTTCCTACTTTCCTATAAATTCCTAAACTAACTACACTTGATGCACATCGTGATGCTTTCCTGAAGTATCCTAAGGGGAATACAGACAATCATTCAAATATAGGACAGCATGTTTACACAAGAACATGACTCATCTATTACTCTTGCGTTCATTATCAGATTTTCATAGACTAGGTCTCAGCTGTTCTTCCACATAAATTCAGCTCACCTTTCTAGCTACTGTTAGTGCTAAGTCATCTCTAAACCCAGATCCCACTAGAATGTCAGACAACACTAAATTTCAGTCTCGATCACCATTTTTTCCATAAATAAAAACCCCTCTATTTAAAAAGGTATGTGCATTACAATATGATGGGCTGGTCTCTTAAAAGCATCACGTAAAGAAGCATTCCCACTTTCTTAAGAATCAACCAGAACTCAAAAATATTTTGATATATATCTGAAGAGCAGTAATCAAAACAAAACAAAGGACTATTTATGAAAGAAAAACAAAGAAGCAAACAAACAAAACAAAACCAACCAACCAAACAAACCAACAATGCTTCCCAGTCTATCAAAGTCATGGCAACTGGCCTTGAACATAAATGTTATTTCCTTAAATGCTAAGCGAAGTACCATCCCTATGCTGTTTTGCTTATCTCAGATTAAACATCATGGACAATTTTTTGTATTCCTTTATAAATAGAATTCACTTATTTTACTTAGAAAACTGTAAAACATTAAATTTTCCCTACAATCCACTGAACCACTTTGAATGTTGTACACTTTTTCAAGTGCTTAGAACAATTCCATCACATTTCTGTACTTAGTACAGAACTTTTTATGTGCAGGTGGATATGAGAGAAAAGCAGCAGAACAATCAAACACCACTTTTTGAACTTTGTTAGATGTAATCTGTCATGTAAATTCTTTTGGAATTTATCATCATTTCAATATGCAGAAAACAGGTAATGTCAAGGTCTTGGGATCCAAATTTAAAAAGGACATCTCGTCATCATGAAAAATGCTAGTTTGTTCTGAGATGAGTTATAGTGATGCCAAGAATTAGGATTCTCTGAAATGAAATGTTAATGCATAGTTCAGAAACAGGTGGATTATTAATTACCAACAACCCCCTCAAAATTTGTTTTTGTTTAGGGATTTTTTTTTTCCCCAGAAGAGATGATGAAATAGCTGAAAAACTCTCTCCTTTTTCCTGAATATTGAAGAATAAAGGAACAGCCTGTTTGCAATATATTAGCTCCGATTCCTCATCAAATTTCACTTGTAAATTCAATAGGATACATGCGAGCCACTATTACCTGGTTAATCAGATGACTATAATCTGACAGCCATTACATCAACTTCATCCCATAAATACAAACACAAAAATTAAGATGTAGAGATCTAGGATCTCTGCATGTATATTAAATATTGCAATTTATGATTCTGACATGGTAGCAAGCTTGAAAAGGGCTATGTGGAGAGGTGGCTACTTGGTAAGGTGTTAAAGCATGGTATTTACTGTAGGCTTATGTCAGCTTGTACCCCCAAAAAGGTTTATGGCTTATGGGTTGTTCTTAATTTTTAAGCACCTCATCAACCCAGAGAAAAAGACTGGCATTATTCATATGTTTCTCTTTTAATACAGAAGCTTGTATGCTTGTCTAGACTAGACTATAATAGGCCAAATTCTATAACTTCGAAGACAGGTTGCTTACAATTTTCTTAATGCTTATTCCCATATTTACACAATTTTTATTATGTTATACTTAAAATATCTTCCCCCCAGATTCATCCTGAAAGTAAGACTCCTATTTTACCACTGATTTTATCTTCTCTATATGATAAATCACAATAGAATTAAAGAAATTGTAGCTAAAGTGAAACAAGTCAGTCCTTACAATCTTGTGTGCTACAGAACAAAAAGCAGTTGATAGCAGAACCTAGACCAAGTTCTTCATTGTCCAATGTTGATTTCCTTGCCGTATTCAATCATTTCTAGGAGAGTTATGCACATTGTCAAAACAGTATGGCTCACAGTTAAATCTCAAAGATGTTGTGCAACTGGTGAGTAAATATTGCACAATACATATTAATTAGTAATGACCAAAGTACTATAAGTAAAAATTCATAGAGAACATGTAACATAACAGTTTGTTATATGAGAACATATAACAATTTGTTATAAAATCTTGGATAAATTATCCTGTAAGAAAAATAAACAGTATAGCATACATGTCATCAGAAACTTGTTTGCTTCTCCTTTTCAAAATAACCATACATTTAAGACCAGGAAGGCTGCATGAGGAAGTGGGAAGAACTGTTAACAAAGAATTACAAACTCAAGTTCTCTTTCCTCTCCTACCATTTATACTGCTGTGATTAGAACAAGAGTCATTCAGAGCTTCTGTACGCCCTAGAAGATAACAGTATTTATCCTGGTATCTGTGGCTGAAAAGCATTTGAATTATTTTTTTCCCCGATTTTCACACTAGGAAATTAAATCTGAACCATTTTCCCCCACCCATAGCAAGAGGTATTCACATTCTGTTTCTTGATTAAGAACTAATTTTATTTCCCTTATCTCTCTACTATAATTTAAGGTTCCTAAAACTTTTTCTTGTTCTTATAGTGGCTAAAAGCAATTACATTTACTACAGGTATTCTTTTTTGTATATTTCATTTCCATATTAGCATGTTATTTATTTTCTGAAAGATTTGCTTACAAGTTTAACAAATCATTGTACCACCTTACGTGTTTTCCAGCTTTACTTTAAAGTTACAGCAAAAGTACTTACTGGATTGTTATTAGTTTTGCCTGCAAGGATGACTCTGGCTTTAACCTTGTTCATATTGAAGTTTTTCAGGTAAGCATCATGAATTCTTTTAGCAAGTGATTTAAGATCTGCCATTTCTGAATCTTCAATATAACTTTCACCTGTTAGAATTTCTGCCTTCAACTTGGCCTTCTCAGACCTTGGCATTCGTCCAAAACGTATTGCTGATAGGAAGACATAATTGTAAAACAAACATGTTATACAAAAACCTACACCTTTTTCCATTGCTGAATAGAGCTGTAAGATTTTCCATCTAGAAAAACTGAGGTAGAAGTAGCAGACTTACTATGATAAATTCATGAGTGAAGTAGTCTTATCCTTTCCAACACAGACAGTGACTGAGACCCAACTAATGAAACCTGACTCGTCAGGTTAGTGTACTACACTGAAAGTAATCAGACATTTCAAAACAAGATCTGGTATCTGCAATGATGTAGAATGCATACCTTTTTCCTTCTACACTAAGTAGTTGTATCTTTTTCTCTCCTCTCTGTGTTCTGCAATGCCCAACATGAAACTCAAAGTCCACCATGGGAATTCTAAAAAGCTAAGTGAGGAAAGTTGTGTCAGGAGCTTAGCAGAGGGCACACACACTGACTGGAGAGATCACAGAATCACAGAATTGCAGGGGTTGGAAGGGACCTCGAAAGATCATCAAGTCCAACCCCCCTGCCAAAGCAGGTTCCTTACAGCAGGCTGCCCAGGTAGGTGTCCAGACGGGCCTTGAATATCTCCAGAGAAGGAGACTCCACAACGTCCCTGGGCAGCCTGTTCCAGTGCTCCGTCAAAAGATGCCTGGGGGAACTCTGCAGGGAGCCGTGCAGGGAGGTAGGCCCAAATTTCAGTGCTGATTTTGAAATGGCTACGGCATTCAGTTCTTTAGGCACTGGATGTTCAGTTCAATGTACCTGTACTGACTGGAGAGAACAAAACAGACCAGAAACTCTCATTTATGCACAAAGGTTATAGTCAACAAAATCTCCTCCCAGACCCAGAATCAATAGATTAACTCTTCAAAACTGGACAGGAGGAGAATAGAGTTTGAATATGCAATCCAGTCATTAGTACATCCTTTTGAAAGGCAGGAGATGTGAGTTTGAAACCCCACTGGACATGGTGGTCCTCCCATTTCTTGGGCCAGTGCTCTTGCCATTTAGCACTAAAATAGGCATGTCCACATGCTTCTTCAGTTTCATCTTAAAACTAAAATAACTCCATTTTATAGAGGGGCCTACCCTCTGATAGTAAGCAAGGTTTTGAGAATGCTAATAAAGCTAGTTACTCTTGCCTATTTCAGCAGCTAACCACTGGGAGGACAGAACCTCACTGCTTTGACTGAGCAATTCCAAGCCTGTGCAGAATTAGTGCTTCAACATGCCTGAGGAATCTTATGACACAAGAAGGTGATTTGAGGCATGATCTGCAATGCAGTTTTGGACTTTAATGCAAGTCCTTCTGTGGATGGCCTGCTCTGAATCTGGCCATGGGTCTATCAGAAGAGTGGAAGAATATCTTCCCTAAACCGAAACTTAGAGGATAGAGGTCATAGGTGTAAATCTAGTTAAGGTTCTTTTCCTGAGAAGCACTGTCTGCAAGTTAGCAGTCTTCTCATTCCCTTCAGCCTCCTATATGTTTTCTCCAGTGAAACTGCTGCTTCCTTCAGCTAGAGCACAGGTGCCCACAGTGCTTTAATAGCATGAAACAGCTTCAACTGAACACTAATCCCTGCCATCCAACACAGCTCCCTACTCAGTTCCTGCCCCTGAGATGTTACTTTGTTAGCTGGCACACTCTTCCCAAGTCTGTTACTTCAGTAAGGTTATTACCAGTCCTGAATGTGACTCTCCAAATGCACTTTAATCTCAGTCAAGGCTGTGCACACAACCAGGCTTCCCCCAGAACCAGAAAGTCAACTTTCCCAATGTCTCTTGCTAGGACTCTAGAGTATGCTGCCATAGGCGGCTTTCCCAACCAGGTCCCCACCCCAACTATCTTGACTGCAATGTTTCCTCAGGAAGTTCATCTCCCAGCCCACAGCTTTTCATGTAGCCCAGCAACCTACTCCCAAATTGCACCTGCTCCCAAGTTCAGCCTTGACACCATAAGACTTACGTAGGGAAAGCAAACTGCTGTCATCCAACTACAATATGCTTTCTCGTGGGTTGGCCTCTCCCAGCTTTATCTTCTTTCTTCTCCCCTCTTTACCAAAGTTGCTTAGCAAGCTACATACTGTGCATAAAACTGCCTTGTGGGGGTAATATTGGCATGTAAGCCAGAGTTAAGCCATTAACACAAACAATAATATAATTCTTAAACTGTATATCTAAACGTTCTGAATTTTTACCATTCCATTTAACAAGCAACATACTTCTAACTCCTGCCCCACAGTCAGCACACAGTCAGCCCTCCCCCCAACACTCCCTGAACCATCTGCCCAAGAGCTGTTGCACTGTCATCTGCAAAATAATTAAGTCTGGTTTCCTACAGATTTCTTTCCTGTGTCATGCCCTCCCACAATGAGGTAGTTCTCCTGCTCCTCTAAAACTCCCCCAGCCAGAACTCTTCCAGTATTGGAACTTGCTTCAATGGCACCAATGGTGTCAAAGTTCTGGGTGAAAAAAAAAACCAACTAAATTAACAATAATATGGACAAATGAACATTCAACACAATTGTGTAAAATTCACAGGAGTAGATTTAGCAGCTGTTTATCAATTACTTCTACTAGACATTAGGGAAATTGGTGTTGTCCCCCCACCCCCTCCAATCTATACCGTAAAAATCTGAGGTTCAACTCATACAAATAAGCATAAAAGTTATCCAAGTGTCTGCTTCCAGAAGCAGACCCTGGGTAGGAACAAGCAAATTATTAATGGCACTCTTACCTACCATTATGTGACATTCCAACTGAAAGGCACTTTTGAAAACGACAGTATTGGCACTTATTACGATTTTTTTTCTGAATTTTGCAGTTGCGATCACATTTATCGTAGATGAGTTTTAATCGAATTGTTCTCCTGAAAAAACCCTATAAGAAGTTTGAGAAGACAATATGTAATGTTAAAGAGTTGTGGCTACTAAACTTTATCGTACATGTGATTTTTTAATTGTTTAGTGATACCAGTAGGAAAGCAATATGCAAAGCATAATCTGTCCGAAGGTAAGAATCTCCCACTCTACGTGGTGAAGTGGTGTGTATGACGGCATATACAGAACGGAAAACAAGAAAGCAGGAAGTAGCTTTCAGCTCTTATTCTTGGAAGAGAACTAAGACCCCAGAGTACCAGAGTAAATTGCTTTTAAGGATTAAGTAAAACAGTCACATCCTGGTTTTGCATACATTTTCTCTGTCCTCCGACAGAAACAACCTTAATCTTTCATATGTGTAAGTTACACAAATGCAGAGATTTAACACATCTCTTCTCTATTCAGCAAACGTGAGGGGTATTACAATGCAGCACAGTGTGTAGAAAGTGCCAAGGACACAAAAATGGGCATTACAGAAAAGGCTATACCTCAGCAGATCTCACCGTGATATCTTGATACTGCAATGTAATACTAGTCTCATGCTAAGAAGTAATTAAAGGGTTAGCAAAGCTTTTTAAAGTCATTGCAACATTTTGCTTCACATGACATAGTAACAAATGTCATTTAGGCTCTGGGGCTTTCTGGCCACATCTGATTATGAACTGGCTCTCCATCTCTTCAAAGGCAAGTAGAGTTTTTAGGATTAATTTATAAGATTTATATTTGAATTATCACCTTCTGACATGGAGCGTGAGAGAAAAATATACATGTATAAAATTAATTCTCTTATCAGACATAATTCTAAAAAAAAAAAAAAAAGAAAAAGAAAAAAAACCTAACACATTAGAAGTAAAATAAAAGAATCTTTTAATTCCTGGGCCATATCATTCCCCAAATTATACATTAATGATAACATTACTTTGCCCCGCAGATATGCACTGGCTCCAAAACTACAAGAGGTACAATACTAAGTGATTTAAGCAGAATGGGGTGGAGATGAAATATTTGGGATTTGTTAGTGTTACAATGGAAATGTAGCAGGCTCGCATGCTTCTCACAGCTATACTCCCAACACAAATAAAACACTAGTGGAGCAAGTAGGCTTTGATTTTTGGTCACAGTTTAGTGTTTTAAGTTGTTTTAGTGTTTAACTAACTAGTTCCACAAAAGTAGCATTAAAATTGTCATTGTGCATTGCCTCTGCTTGATGAAGGTCCGGTATTGAGTTACGGTAGCCAGTTATGGTATCTGAACAAATTATTTCTCAAAAAAGATCACAGATATGTTTATCATTGAAATAATTTTAATGGCTAGAATCATATTAAACATTTATGAAACAAATGCTTATCTCCATATAACCCTGCAAATAAAGCAACATGATTTAGGCTCTTAAAAAGAAAATTACGACTGTACCTTACAACCTTCACAAGCATGTACTCCGTAATGGTAGCCTGAGGCTTTATCCCCACAAATTCTACATTCAATGTTTAATGCTCCACTGGGTGATTCATCTATGCTACCTGGAGCTGTGGCAAAATTAATGGATGAAGGACTGGATGCTGGTGAAAGGGTGTCTAAAAGAAAAAGGAACACTTCATAAATACTATACTAAACCCACAACAACAAAAAAAGCTTATTTTAAAAAATAATCGTGAGTCAGCAGTGAATAATCATAGCCATTAAGTGAATTTGGCATTAAGTGTTTGAAAATAATTCATATTTATATTAACATACAAACATATACAAAATACAAGGCATATCCTGCTAATTTGGATGAGATACAATGTCGACAGACAAAAAGCCTTACTAAGAAAGAAAGAGAAAATCAAGGTTTTTTGGATTTTCCCACATCTAATTTTTTACTTTGGATTTTTCAATTTGTTCTCAGTTTGAAGTGAATATGAAATTGTTTAATCCCAAAACTTAAAATAAGTAACTAAGTATTCAAAGAATTTTTCATTTAAACCAAGGAAAATTTCATAAATATAAAAATACACATGTAACTGTCTTCAGGAATAACTAATTTGAAACCAAGAAACAATATTCAACATGTATCTACTACTCAAGACAAATAGTAAAAAAAATGAAAAAGAAAAAAGAAAATCTACATCAACAACAGAGACCTCCCCCATGGCTTCAAGTCTGTATCACAATATCCATTGAACCTGTCACTCACTCTTTCCAGAAAGGTTATTAAGAGCTCATCTCGCTGTTACCATCTCTTCTGCCAGCATTCAGAATGAGATCTATTACTACAGCATGACAAGAGATGTATTTGTAGCTCAAGCTGAATTAGTCCAGCACTTGAAGACACACTTAAAAGTTCCACTGACTGAAAAGCTATCATAGTTTTAAATGATCATCTAAACTGAGAACTAAAAGGCAGTTAAACACATCATTTTTCTAAAGAAAAGATTTTATCAAAGTGAAAATATACTCCTTCACATCAGTAAAAAGGCTAAACAAATATTAAAAGGAAGGTAAGAAGAGTGTCTACTTCTAAGATTACCAGGCAATAAGTCTTGCTTAAATATTTTACCTTTTGAGTATAATGGGAAAATAATTTCTGGATTGCTATACAATGAATTAAACAAACTCTCAATTTTACTACTAGATAACACGTTACAGAACCAACACCTTCCAACTTCAATTATTTCAATTAATATTTCCACCTTGTTTGAAGAAAATATTTTCTGAGGCCAGAATTTCTTTTATCTTCCATCTTGCAACTTGCACCACAAGACTTCAGCAAATTAATGGGTGTGTTATTTTAACAGGAAGATTAAGAAACACTTACGAATGTAGGTCAGCAAGTATTACATTGGAAAAAAAAACTTGGCATAGAATTCCGAGTCTTCATTGCCAAGACTGCCAAGCCCACAGGCAGTCATCAACAACAGCCTAAAACCCAGGATTTTTTAAAGTATGATTTTCATTTCTTTTTACTTGTCTTATGGAATTTGAGCCTTAAACATTTTCATTTTCCATCTTCTGTAACAGCAAAACTAGGAGTTTTTGCAATGAACACTGAATACTGAAAATAAGAAGCTGATACTAGAAACTGATCCAAATTATCATAGGACTTGTACACATATACACACACAAATAATTAAAAAAAAATCAGACCACAGAAGAACTGTATTATAAAGCCAGTACATATAAACTTTTCCTGTATGAGGCATATCTCTAGCTGTGAAAGTCTGCAACCAAAAGGGACCCAAACCATATTCTAACAAGCATTTCTTTAGGCAAGAGTGCCAAGGGACAGCTCTCCTTTCTTCCAAAATTTACACTATTCATTTCAACCACTTGTAGCACAGAGGTGCACCTCAGTTTTATTGGTGCAATTTTTGTAAAGTAAAATAGTGATCTACTGATCTCAGCCTAAGAATTAATTTACAGTAAAAAAATAAAAACACACAAAAGCAAAAACAAAACAGAATGCAAAACAACTAGAAGGTTAATCATAAACTTAATCTTAAAATGGTTGTACTGCTAAAAGGTTTGTAAAACCACAATTTCAGAAAGAATATCTTATTGATGTTATTGCAGTGCCCCACAACATTTCAACAATTTCCATTTTGAACCCTCAAAACAAATCTCACACAATGAAAGATCTTTTGACTAATGACTATGTACTATATAGCACTCTCAGATTAATTTTATCAGGGGAGAAACCGTTAGTTGAATAATGCTACTCTTGAGAAGGGAGAGAAAACAGCAAGTTAAAAACACCAGTACATTAAAATATACTGGAATTCTGGGTGCACTTGCAGGAGCTTGATTATAAATATATTTTTGACTGATATTTCATAGTACATTTCAAATACTTGTGATTTAAAGAAACTAAAGAAATGGTATTTGTTTTAGTGCAATATCATTACATCCTATATGACTAAAATATGTAACTTCTTTTCTAGAAATAGTGATTTTAAGTTATTTTGAAAAAGAAGACATTGATACTAATGATAACTTAAAAACCAGCAAGTTTATGTTACAATCTAATAAAGTAATTTTAGCCTTAAATATATTAAGATGAAGCTATTATCAGTTTATATATTTTTAGTGTCATTTAGTCATAAACAACAATTATTACATTGAAAAAAAAAAAAAGCTTTTATAAATACATAATAATAGGAATGAAAAACAAGTTTCCTGGTAACCAAAAACACTCTTACCTGTTATGACTGATCCGTCAGATCCTGGACCATTTCCCAGTGACTGGAACTCTGTTAAACTTAAAGCTCCAGAGCTATCATCACCTAGAGACTGAGAAATGTCTTGAATATTCTCCATCTCTTGTAGAAACTCTCCAGATAAAGGGCTACCTATATCATCCTCCTCCAAGGGAGTAAGTGGATAGAGCTGGTTTTCAGTGTCCACCATTTTGGTCAAGTAGAGCTGTCACTTAAACTTCTTTACACTGGTGGGGGAAAAAAAAAAAAGTCCTGTGCTTACAAATTCAGAATACATATATTTATATTCGATTCTGTTACACACAGAATATTGAATACACGAACTCTAATCTGATAATGAAATATTATACAATATTCTGTTTCTCCAGAAGCTTTATGCATCATGAATCATTGACAGGACAGGAAAAAAAGTCCAAAAAATATTTCAATATGATGAAAAGATATGATGAGATCAATGTATAGGTTGTTGTTTTTTCTCCTTTGCTGTTGAAGCTTACAAATTATGTTTCTATAGCATGCATTATGCACTTCCCACCAAATTTCACAGAAAAATAAGTATCAATATGATTACATATTATGTGAGAGCAGTCTTTTCTCACTTCATCTAACAAGTTTAGATATGTTGATTTGGTCCTCTGTTCTCATCTCTTAGATTTATTTGATAGGTCTTACGACACTGCAGAGAACAAAATACTGCCTTATACTATAATCTTTATAGAAGCAGGTAAAACTAATGATTTTGACCTACTTAGGTCAATGAACTTAACACCTTCATCACGAGTGCTTCAGCATATGCAATCCAACATATCTGTAATTCCTAAAGATAGATTTATTTCCCACAGTGAAATGTTTTCAAAGCTGCCTTCCAAACTTGCCACCAGTGTAATCAACTTTAAGTAACAGTACAGATTCTTAAGAAAATTAAGTAGTTATTTCAACTAATAAATGTGCTGTAGAATGTTGCTGCTGCTGCCAAGACATACTGCTAAAAGGAACTAATTTTTTTGCACTGCTGTGTTATACTCCGCACACGTACAGACACGTCTTGATGCAGTATTGACCATTCAATGAATACACGCTGGCTTGCAGGGAAGCTTTGACTGTTACTGTGGTTACTACTCAACGCTGAGCTTCGCAAAGAGCCACGTGTATACTGCAGTTTATCGTGGACCTTGAATTTGCCAATAACTGGCTATATGGGGATATGCCAATACTGATTTTTCAATAAAAAGTACTAGGTTATGATAAAAACAAGTGAACAAACAGAAAACCCAACCTTCCTTGATGTTATTTAAAGTTTTATATAGAGCTAGTCTGGCTTCTATGACACTAAATGCTTTATATTAAGAAATCAATCCTTGTATCTGATAATTTGTAAATGACAGATTCATCCTATGAAAATTGGGTATTTATTCTGGTTAAAAAGTGTTTTTTTTTCTTTTCTCTACATAATTGCCCAAAAGATGACATCTATGAGTGATACAAAGAACTATTGCTTTACATACTAATGACAAAAGACAGCTGTCACTTGTATTTGGTTATATAAAAAACTTAAAAGGATTTAGACTAGCAAGATACCTGCCATCAAGCCTTTTCTCCCTAGACTGATGGCAAAAGTCTGCCTTCAATTATATTTGCACAGATGTAACTGAGGGCAGAATGATCTGCTCTATGGAAGACTTAAGAGTTAATCTTGCAAAAACCTGCAAGTTACACGCAGTTTTTAAGAGATTTATTTTCCAAGTGCACTCAGCAACGTGCTCTTTCCGCTATTTCATCGAAAACCAATGGTTCATATATATATATCATTGCTATGGTGTTTTCCAATGTGTTCATTACATGATGTTAAAGCAAAACAAAACAAAAAAATAAATCTGTATAGCATAATAAGGCTTTCTATCCCACAATCTGCATCCTTCATACCATTGACCAGCCAATCGATGTTATTTAAAATATATACACTAGTCTTCTCTAAGTTTTCCTCTGATTTTAAGACTACCCATTTTTTTAATATTTATACCCAACGTCTATACTAGTACAGCCTATGTACCATTATGCATCACTCATTTTAGCCAAGTGAATGTTAACCCCTCAGGTACAAGAAGAAATTGAAATTGTATTGTAATCATAAACTCTGGTGATTAAAACAAAGCAATATGTTCTATATATCCTTCTTACAGCTCTATGCACCATTTTACTCATTTTTCGTAGAATCCTTAAGGTTGGAAAAGACCTCCAAGATCATCTGGTCCAACCATCCCCCAGCCACCAATATTACCCACAGTAATGAATTCCTATTTGTAAACTATATTCAGGCTCCCTGAAGAAAAAAGTTATCTGAAACAGGATAGCTTTAACTAGAAATGGAAAAATAATTTGACTATAAAGAGGATTTTCTTGGCAATAACTGCCTCTTAAATATCTGTTTTTGGCAAAATCCACTTTAAACAAAGTGTTATCAGGTTGCACAATGAACTACAGAGGAATATTGAAGTAACAACAAAACATCTCTTTTAAATCAGTGTCTGGTAGTTACATTAATTTAAACATTCAAACAATGAGCAAAGAAGCAGTAGGAAATACAAATGTGTTTTGTATCACGAGGTAGCAAATAATATCTAGGAGACTAAGAATAGGAATTTATCCATGATTTGTAACCCCAGTTACAACACTATGTCACTATTGATTTTACTCGGATATGCCACATTGCTACTCTATCACTATACACAGCTCAGTGTATTTAGAAATAACAGATAAATTAACTATCCAATTTGATATATTAAGTACTCAGTAGTATATTGCCAGCACTGTACTAGAACATTTATCAGCAATGCAAGGATTTTCATCTGTATCTCAACCTCAAGAACATCCAAGAAACTGTGATTGTGATAATCAATTATTTTGGAACACAACATTATATTGGAAAACTGAATCAGAATAACTCCTTCCACACAGAGTACTGAACTGTAATTGACATCCATTATAGTCACTACATGAATTCCATAATTTGAGACTATTTAGTAAAATCAGTTCCAAATATCACTTTCTTTTAAACCTCAACGGTTGTCCTGTCTCCAAGAACTACCTTTGTTTCTCTTATAAATCCTACTGGCTTGTGACATGACAAAATATGAACAAATATCTAGATTTGATACTCATAAGGCTGACAGAAGACACAAAATTAAAATCACTCCAACATACATGACCATAGTTATTTCTGGAAGAAAAAAAAGGCTCAGAAATTGCACGAATGACAACAATAAATAAAACACTCCCTAGCCTAACATTAGCCTAACATTTTAGGAGCATATGGTCACACATCAAAAGAAAATGCCACAGATTATTGTGCGCTATCTGACAGAGATTTTATTGCTAAACCATCTGCATGGATTCAGACCAATGCTTCCAATCTCATGAAGACTTGAGCTGCAAAATAACTTTGGAGATGCAAAGGCTGTTACAAAGCACTACTTTTGACAAAGTAAGAAAAAGAAGCAACAGCAAACATTTCTGGTTAACCTTCTTTGTTATTCTCTGACACTACCTTTAACTGTGAATATATTTGTACAATTTCTCTCTTGAGGCAGCATGAAACATCTCCATAAACCCTGGAACTAACTCTGCAGTTTGCTGTTAGTTATCTAGCACTGTCCAAATCTGGTGCCACCAGCATTTATTACACATCTTACTCTCCCCAGATTTAACTGGAAGATGTCAGACTTCAGTGGAGAAACAAGAAATCAGTTATGCATTTATTTGTGAAACCAAAGTTAAATTACTATCGCTGTAAATTGTTTTGAGGGAAAGGAGTAAAAAAAAAAAACACCTTGATGTATATCATTTTTATAATGGTAGCTGAGAATTCTAGCAACTGTTCTCTGGCAATCCAAAGTGGACTACCAAATTTGTCTCCCTAAGGAGCCATCAACAGAAAAAGGAAGAAAGGAATGGCAGAGATTATGATCAGCACTGCTCCTCCAGTGTGCTGAGTGTAACGGCATTGCTCATGGCACAGAAACATGACGTTCCTCTGCGGACGTGTAGCAAGAGTATCCCAGTATCGCTGGGGAAGTTTCAGGAAGCACCAGGCTCTGGGTAGCCAGCCCAGTGTTACTTGACGCTACCTGCTGAATCACACCCGCCTCTACAAGTGCAACCTCTTAGTCCAGCACAAGTATTTTTAAAAGATTAAGTGAACACTGAAGTTCACCTTTCAATAAAGTAGGCCTTATTTGACAAGAAAGCAATGAAAAGACTTGATAGCTGAACTCTGAACATGGCAACAGCATTTTCAACAGCACAATCAGTTTTGTCCAAATTGCGTCATACTTCTCCACATTTGCAGTAAATATTTAAAATTCACCAGACTGTTTAGCTGAATTTATATAACAGCTCAACAGCTAGTGAAATATAAATCAAGTAGTTTTTGTTTTTAACTATTAAATGACATACCCTTTTGTACTTTCAAACGCTACCAGTAAATTACAGCTGCTTAATCATTATGGCTCATGTCAATGGTTAACTAGCTACTTTAGTGAGCACACCTCTTACATAACCATTTCTGAAGACAAAACATACTAACCTTTCCATTACTGAAAAAAAAATATATTTTTTTATCTTTTTTTTAGAAGCACAGAAACAAAACATTAATGTAAACCACCCAGTATTCGTGCAATGAACTCCTTTCATTTTGTCTTCTCTGTACTTGTGCATGTTTATACATGCATATGCTTTCATTGGCAGCTTTCACTTAATATGCATTGATACAGTTCATATGAAAATAAAACCTCCGCAGTAAAAAGAGTAATGAGTACAAAGTTTATTTAAATAACATTCTCAGAGAGTACTTTGCTTTACAAGAAAAGCTTTACATGTTACAAGAGTAGTTGGAGGTAGCTGCAGTGTCCATTCACATGCCTGTATAAGTCAACATTTCTTCTTATTCTGAAGACTTCAGAAAAATCCTGTGCTTGGGACATTGTCAGAGGATTTTCTCAGTGTCCCATACAATATTCTAGTCTCCATGCCACCTTTCCTACACCCGCATGCAAACACACAAAGGAAACTGAAAACAAGAAAGACTGACATAGAAAAATGAGAACACAATTTCATATAATTATTGTTTTAAAGATAAACAGATTTTACTGGAGCTCTCTCTCAGTCTATTATCTCCGCAATATGCCTGCTTTTTGAATAAGTCCCCCTCTCCCACCACCACATTGCAAATAACCAATGAGTAACTTACCTATAAACTTGAGGCAGGTTTTAAAGAAATCACAGGCAGATTATCAAAGAAAAATGCCTATTCATGTAGCAATCAGTAATTTGCTTCATTTTGGAAAAGGTTGGTGGGAGACTAAACCCCTGGCTGTTCCACATTTAATACTTGCCAAACTAAGGATAATCCCTGTAAGGAGACAGATCTTTGAGATGCAAAGGTCTCTGAGAAACAGTAACAAAGTCTGGATTTACTGCATAAACAAATTGATCGTTTAAAGGGCTTGCTTGCAAATATCAAGGTTAAAGTTGAAACAATCATTACCTTCAGGTCACTGAGAATGTTGTAGCTGAATACAGAACATTTAGAACTAGTGGGTATAGTAGATACTTCTAGAAAACTTTGGTGAATAGGAAGACAACAAGTAAATAAGCTGAAGGATATTTCCGATATCCTGCTTCAACACATAAAAACCATCAACTGAAAATAAAATCTGGCACCTGAAAGTATGAAGTCCCACCTCCTATCTGGGAAAGGATGCATGTTTTCTCCTTTATCCTCTGACATTTAATAGTTTTGATACTTTGTAACCATCCACACCAGTAATATTTTGTATTTTCCATAGCATTAAGAACATAAGACAATTTACAACAAATGAAAATTTTTCATGTGCCACCTCTTCATCAAGGCTGCCATTTGCACACACGTGCACACACACAGAGAAACTATGTTTTTTCCCTTTTATACAGTTGTACTCCAAGATATCACACACAACTTACAAGCATCCTTGCCTTTAAATTAAATCAAAATTCACATACTTTAATTTTCAAAAATAATACTAAAATTGCAAAGTTAAGCTCTTATAAGTTACAAAATAAAAAATTCTATGCAACCTCAGGTTTTTGAGGCACAGTAACAGAATGTACTTATATACTGCACAGTGTTCTTTCCCCAAATCATTCCCCTTACAACTGGGCAATGTATTAAACAGAAGTGGAATCACACAGCTCATAGGACAACACAGTCTATATTAGTCTGCAGTATTAAAAAAAAAAAGCTGTTAATTTATGGGTCAATCAAAAGGGAAAAATATTGTTTGCTTAGGAAAAGTGGGAGAAAAGAAAATCCTCTTTCTCTGATCTGTAAGTATACTTGTAGAACTGAAGAAACAGTAGAGAGCTCTTGAAGGAGGAGCAGAGGCCACAGAGACAAGTGTACTGGCTTACAGAAGTGGGGAGCATGATGAGCTTTACTTTCCTCCCCTGAAAACACTTCTGTAATTGCATCAGGAGATGCAGAGATAACACACTTCTAATCTTACATGGGAAGTGTTGTTGAAGCTCTGACACACTTCAAATATTTTGCTGATTGATACTAAAAGTGGTAAAAACAATATGGGAGTATTTGTTTGTTTTTGTATTACTCAGCCAAACCCGAGCAGAACTTACTGAGCCAGGCAGCAGCGTTTCTTTGGTCCCAGGATTTTCTGTCCTGCTGAATTTTAAAAGATGTGATCCAAAAAGAGAGAGGAAAGGCAAGATTTTCTTACTGAAAATTAACAAATCTTTATCAACTTTTCCATACAAGTAATTTGCCAACACCAGAAGCAAACACTTGTAAAGACAGGTCTAAAACAGATGAATTAACATGCTGCACAAGCAAGTCAACAGTAAGAAGATGCATACAAGCAGTGCTGATTAATGATAGGTTAGGTGTGAACAAAACCACACGAGCAACTGACTGCACATTACATTAAGCAGAAGCATTCTTTAACTAGATGTACTCTATCAGACTGTCAGGGAAATACACAATACTTCTGTGGTGCAGCACCAGCTATTAGCCCACCACGACTGGAAAAAATTTACTGATAAAGCCAACGTGACTTATTTAGGCAAAGTGTTGAGATTTTAAAATTAAATCTATTTTGTGACATATGCAGAGCAGAAGTTTTCCAGCTCTGTAGCAAGGTACAACAATGTTGCCAGAAACTCTTATCATGCAATATACATGATATTTGGCATGCAGATGCAGGTTCCCACCAGTTAAAAAATAAATAAATAAAAATCCTCAGTTCTTAACATGTAACCATATTGTTATTCAGTTATTTTTACTTTGAAATAGTAAGGAAATGTCTTTATAAAACTATAAAAGATCATTTACATAACAGTGCTACAAATCCACACTTTTCCTGGTACAAACCACTTAAAAAAATAATAATATATATAAGGAGATATTAAAATAAGCAACAGCTCTTATTTGGCAAAAAGAGTATTACCAACAGTAAAACATAACAGCATACAAACTCTGTAAAGAAAACTAACAAGGGTTGTCAAACAGGTAGCCATACTAAACATGAAAGATTCCTTACCTAATATTCAAGTACATAGGAGCCACAATGCAGAATATTAATAGAAGTTTAAGGCTCTAGGAACATCTGTTTAACACTTACGTCCCTCTGCTTAACACTTAATGTCCATCCCAAGCAAAAATCTAAAGCCTTAACCTGTACGATTATAAAAACACTCAGTTAAAGGCAAAACATTCAAAGTCATCCTGGACCGCTAAATAAAATACTATCATATCTCCTTATAAAAGAGAACTTTGAATCACTTATAACTGCAGTATATACAGAGGCACAGTTTAAAATTTAGCATTTGCAGCAATATCATAACCTTTAAAGACCAAAAAGCCTAAAATACCTATGGAAAAAATTCCTTAACACTGCTCAGCTGTTAAAATTTGGGCAGACCCTATACAGAAAGAGGCAGGAAAAAAGTGACTAATCAGCAAGGCGGGGGGGGTGGGTAGGCAGATTGAAAAAATACAGAGGCCAATGACATAATCTCTAGTGGTCACTATACAACTACTTTGCATTTACTGAGCCAGCTTCAATCCCTGTTGGCATCTCCCTGTAGCTTCTTTCCAAGATTTAGTGGCAGAGGGCAGAAGCTACTTCATGGGTCCTGCCTCTCTGAAGTGGAATCTCATTGCCTAGAATATATTAGAGAAGGATAAACGTCTTTGAACAGGGCAACTCATCCCCCTTTTAAATGCAACATTTCTGCTTTAAAACCGTTTAGCAGCTTTCTATACCTTCATGTTTATATATTCATTATTTCCTCAGATTTTTTAAGTTATGTAACACATTCATTTTATATAAGTATATTTTATACTTTATATAAGTAGTTGCAACAATTTTTTGGTTTTGTCAAGATTGCTGTTCAAGAAGTGACTAGTAACAGAACAGCAACAGCACTGTCCAGGAGGTAATTAAACTATTTCTTCCAAATTGAATACCCTCTCACAGGACAGAAGCAATTACTAAGGGAGAAGAAAAAATACAAAGCAGGAATTAATTTTCAGCAAACAGGCATCTCACCTCACGTCAAGCACCTCACTTACACATCTGAGTAATGCAGAACTCAATGGACTTTCCAGAGTGTGACTGGTCTTTGAGACCACAATTACAAATTTAAAAGCAGGACTTTTAAACCAGATCACTTCCCCAATCCAGTTCACTGCAAAGCCTTACAAATATTTGTGCTGGCTCAACACAGGGAGCAGAAAAAGCAGTTGGGGAGAGGGACAGATGTGCTGCACAGCCAACAAATGTATTTGTGGATGTGCAGACTGAATCCTCTCCGAAGAATCCAATGACTGTATCAACAGTCTAGGCTTCTAAATTAGGCTCTTGCATTGCCTGAAGTAAAGCAGCCCTGCCACTTAAGTGGCTGTTGGGCGCAGAAAATGGCTCTACAGATCAGACAGCCTCTGTATTAGACTAAGCAGTATCATCTTTTGATATGGCCATAAGACTTCCCTATAGGCTGGGGAGCTCATGCACATCCCAGTTATTCATTATTCTTCCAACAGTAAAAATCTCTTAGAAATCCAGTAAATGGAAGATACAGGCATTTACTCTCAGCTGAAACAACAACACTCCAGGCTTCCCACCCCTGAAGAAAAAAAAAAAAAATAATAGTTCCAGTGCTAGAAACTCTGAAAGATGTAATCTAGCTCAAAGAAAAAATAAAATAACATCTTATCAAATGGCTTCCTAACAGGAAATTTTAAATTCAACAAGCCCCTCAAGAACAGGGGAAATAGGAACTCAGTTGAGAACACTTTACATTTACATATATGACACCTACACTGACTAAATATTAGACCAGGAAATACATTTCATCTGAATTTTGTATTTGATCTACAACATTAGCCTAGTCAACCTCTAGCAGACAGATCTTGACTTATAATGTACAGAAATACCACAGCTCCAAGTTATCAGTATGATGAGATCTGAAGCCTGTCTTTAAATTAGCCACTGCTAACCCCTTGAACAACAGGAGCCAGATTTGACTTTGTCAGCAACAGGACATAAAGGTTTTGCAACTTTGTCTTCAGGCTCCAGAGACAAGACTTACAGGTCTATCACCTCAAGTTTACATTTATCTAAAGCCATATTTGTTTTCTTCCACGTAAATGGACATCAGATATATCAAATATGACAGTACTCAAATTTGCACCAAGGTCCTTCTGATAAAACAAAAATTCCATTTTTCTTAGTTCATTTCTTTAAAGAACGGAGATTGTGTTGTTGCTTGAACTGACACAAAGCTCAAACAGATTCACATCTGTATTTTTATATGGAATACCAACATGACATTCAGAGATTTTGCTTTGTTTTTTCCTCCTCTAAATGTGAATTTTCATATCCAAAAGGTGAATACCTCACTCATTTCTGTAACTGGGAATAGAAAGATCAGACTTTACTTTTCATCCCTAGTGAAGGCTAAGCAGAAACTTATATCAGAAGTAGCTATATGCCAAAGTAAAGCATTTAAATCTTTCTTTTAAATCTATGTCTGCTGAATCCTTTAAATTCTTCTAAGACTTGACTCGTCAGGAATTCAGTACAAGTAAACAAACTACAGAATATTATATCAGGACTATTGGTAAGCAAGACTGTTAACCTTCACTTTACTATTTTCTTCAAAAAGTGCTTTGATGGGGTCTTTGCTTTAGTTTTTAATTGCAGTACAACCCAGTCTGATCTATAGATGATTCCTGACTCTAAAACAGGTAAGTACCAGCAAAGTCATAAGGGGGAAACTTTGCGGAAAAATCTTTCGTTTTCCTTTGACTTTTGCTGTCGAGATGCCCAGAAATCCTGAAAAAATGGCAATTTGTGATTTTTTGCCTTTCTCCATTTATCCTGGTTTTGGTTCCACTTTTACAGAAAATAATGAGCACTGACACATAGTTGAGAATTGACTACATGCTTAAAATTATAGAATAGGCATACTATAATTAACATGACATTAAAAAAAACAAAAAACAGCCTAGACAACAGTATGTGGGAAGTTCATTCAATTTACCATGAAAGCAATTATTCAGATTGGAATTAATAACATCCCATATTTTTGAGGCTTCAATACAGACATAAGTATATTTTATTAATACAAGAATCAAAAAACCAATAGGAATGTGCTTCAAGAAACCCACTGCAACATCTTAGTAATCACTATGTTACAGAGGACGTGGTGTTCTCTGATACGTGCTCTCTTTCAAGTCCCCACAACTACTTCTTACAGCTCATCGGTTTCTAATAAAACCCCCACTTCATTGTTATATATACATCTATGCTTGCAGCACACTCTACCTTTTTTTCTTTTCCTCTCTCCAGACAATCACTGGCTTTGCTCTTTATTCAATGCTGTTTCAGTGTCCATGTCTCTTCAGGTCCCTGTTATATTCTACTCAAATTATTCCATACTTGAACGAGATTCAAATGATTATACATGTTAATCATAGCAGTCATAGCAATTTGCGCTTCAAGCTTTAACAGATTCTAAATCATTCACTGACAGCATCTTGTAGGCAATGCAGCTAAAATAATTTAGTGTTTTGCACAAAGGTGCTTTTTGTGTTTGCTGAACACTTACATGTGAAGACCATGACTACTGAGAACCAAAGATACGACACATCATTTAAGAGGCCATTTTTTGTACATGTACATTAAAATCTAGGATTAGATTTATGATTGATATTTGAACCAATGCAAGGTCACATTCAGACAAACATGACTTTTATGTATTTGCTATTTGATCCAAGACCAAGGTCACGTTCATACAAATGTGTCATCTGAGTACTTGCTATATTTTTATTACCACGTTAATGAACACAAAGCTCTTCTACTTTCCCCATATGTCCCCAAACTCCTTACTCATTTTTGGAAGTCATCTGGCTTCTTTAAGTTTTGCATTACTGTCCAAACATCTGACAAGCTAACTACCTAAGCCAGTATTTTGAATCAATTAACAGCTAGGAACACCTGGACTTCCCAAGTCAGTGTGCTCAAACTGAGGATAAACCTACTTGCATAGTATGTCCAGAATTAAGAGAAGTTAAAAAAAAAAAAAAAAGTCTTATGAACTGCATGAACATATTAGATGTCATAAAACCATTATCAATGCTCTTTTCTAAAAATAGTATGTAAAAGTAAGTTTTAGTGGTTAAGTCAAAGTTGGTTCCTATGTGTACAGCATTTACCAACAGCCTACACATCTGTCTTAACATGCTGCTCACTGAGAAACAAGATCATTGAGACTACATTGAAATGTTGTAATTGTTCCCTTACATGTGTGAGTAATGCATCTCAGATTATGCAAAGTGACTTCTCAACAATTTTCTAACCATACCCTGACATTCTACAGAGATTTCCTTTGTTGAAGGATAAAGATATCTGAGGGTAAAAGGCAAATACAAATTGCATTTTAATGATTATCTCCAATATAATCAAATTTTGAGTAAATAAAATGTAAGTCTATTGCTAAGTTTCCTGCAGAGTATATTTTTATTACATATGGTAAAAATAAACTTCAGAGGGTGAAACACTAAAGACTCTGTGCAAACAAAATTGTCCATTAAAATTATAATCTGATACACATAGAAGAAGTGCCAGGTAGGTTTTTTGGTCATTTTCCATTAAACATATTGATGATGCTGTTACATAAACACCTATAACTCAGAAATTTTACTTGTTCCTGTGCTTGATTTAAAAAAAAAAAAAAAAATCACAAATCATTGTCCTATTCAAAAGGACATCATAACTTTTACAAGCAAAGATGTCTAGCAGCTCTTACTAACAAATGTGAGACTTTAGACAGACTATATTTATAAAAAGAAATAAAAAATCAATTGCCATTAACTTATGGAATCAAGCAAAGACTTAGATGATTTAGTGAGAAGCAATTTCTAAACCTCCAATAACATTGCAACAATCTTTAGGGTTCATGTATATGCATGGATGTCTTAAAATGTGTTCTTATAAAGTCGGATAAAAGAATTGCATTTGTTTTATCTCCTCAGACCCTTATGTGTGGTAGCAATTGGTATATATTGGCAATAATTTCTTCCTGGCAGGACTGGTAATAACATACTCTTAAAACTAAGAATTCTTGGTGTCTTGTAAATAGAAATACCTGCCTTAAGTATAAATTCATAGTAAAACGAAGGCTGAGAAATAGTTAACTCATCATTTGTTTTGTGAGCATACTTATTATTCCTGTATGATTTCATCCTTGCTTATTCTTCAAAGCAAAGCAATGTTCCTACAACAAAAATACTTCAACTGAACACAAATGCTAGGCCTCAAATTCTGCAACACAATCTACAATACTTTAAGGATACCAAGTAGTTTTGTTACCTCGTAAAGAGATTTTTGAAGTTGTATATAACTGAGTTTAAACAACGTGATAAAAACGTGACAGCATTACATTGTGACAGTAACTAAATATGGAAGGTAGAATTCATATTGGTATTCACTGTCAGTAACATTAAAACAGTGGAAAAGGGGTAACTGCTGTTAGAAGAAATAAGACACTTTAATTTCTATTGATTTGCTTCCCAAGACCTAACATTTTCATACCATTGCAACCCCACATCATCCTATTGTGACTCCCTGATCTTTCCCTTCCTCACAATACTTCCCTCTCCCCACGCAACGTCCCTGAACTACTGACTGGGCAAACAGTGAGCACACGCTGTAAGCTGGCTCAGAGCTGCATGTTGCAACCAGTGCTCCTGTGCTGATTGGCAATTAACAGGCCAAATAGAACAGAGAATTGTTGAATTCTTATTGCATCATTTCCTCAGCTGGGTCAATAATGTGTTTTCCCTCTTTCTGTCGAGTTATCAACTTCCAAAAAAATTATGCGACTCCAATACCTTTGCAACCACCACTCCTCGGTCAAATTTGGCAAGACTTGCAGGTTCAAAGTTATTGGAAGAGGAAGGCAGACCATACTGCATATACCTGACTTTTTGAAGTAGCAAGACTAAAGAGATGAGAAAGTAATTCTGAAGACAGTTATCAATACATCAGTTTATGAGCATAACTCTTCTTTTGCACTTACTAAGGTTTGTAGAATACACAAATGGATGCCTGAAGTTATGTTAGTACTTGAAGTATTCTTCTAGTTTTCCAGGATCCCTCACTTTGACTCCTAATTGCATACTTTATTAAGAAAAAGACAATTGGCTGTCCTTGAAATAGTGGTTAAATTTTCACTTTGGCTGAGGACTTCTGACCTGTAGGCAAAAACAGTAGTTCTTACAGAGATTCTAATGGCAACATCTTTCCTGAATAAAGAAAAGAGCTATTGTCTTGGAACAATAGTTTTTTAATCGAGAGAGAGAGATGGATTCAATTAAAATTACTCAATGCAAACAGGTGAAAGATGGTTTGGATTTTCTAGAATATTGGTTTAAGATCGTTCCTTTTATCACTGAGATTATGCAAAGCTTCACTTGAATCTTCACTGTCCTTCAACCACAACCTGGGACTTGCAATCCCCTTCTTTAGGAGCACCTAGTCAGATAAAACTTCTCCACCTGGTGAATTCCCACATTTTGCAATTCTTATTTCATTACACAAGCCCCATCCTCAAAAATCAAAACAAAAAAAACCCACAACTTTGTATCTGTATGTGTAACTACAGTAGCTCTCCTACTTACGACCAGCATTCCTTTACAAGGTACATGAAGCCCTTCAGTTTCCTCTTTTCATCTACTGCTTAAACTTCCATCTAGGGTTGGTCTCATTGTTTTGGCCTGGGACAAAAACAAAGTTACTTTGATATCTAATGCTGCAACTTCTGATTCAGAGATCAACAACAAGAAAAATCTTTTTTGCCTCAAGTATACATCCTTTTCAGTTTCCAGCACTCTCCCCATCCCCAAATCTCAGGTTTCGGTTTTTGGCTTTACCCCAGCATGCTCAGCTTCAATAGTCTTTCAGCTGTCTTATCCTTCTCTTTCATAAGCTGTGTCAACCCACCCTCAAATCACCTCCTTCACCCCCTCGGGTCCTCTAGTCTTCCATCTCAGCTCCTCTAGTATCTGCACAGCTGCACTCTTCTCACCATCTGCAACCCCCTGCATGATTTATCATCAAATGTAACAGACCATGATTATTCACTATTTAAAAAGCTACAGTGGAATTTACATCTGTTTCTGGAAGAGATTCAAGAAGCCTGAATTCGCCTTCTTAGTGGAGAAGAACACCACTGTGCATTTTCTGTGGTTTTATTTCACTGATAAACTTCATTCCCCTGCCCAGACATACTAGCAAAGCATATTTGATAACCTAAATTCAGTTTAGTAAGATTTACATCCAATAAAAGAGACTGACCTTCAAACAAGTTATTACAGATTAAGGTTCTTTCTTCTGGAAATTAATTGAGTAATCCCAATGAGCTAGCTTTTGTACTCTTCTACCAGTAGACTAATGCCTTCTATAAACAGCACCTGGAATTGCTTGGTTTACTTATTCTTCAGTGTATTACAATTTTACTCATTCCTTCAGAGTATTTTTTACATGCTCTCATTGCTCAATGATTACATTTAAATAATAAAAAAACCTGCTAAAAATAAACTAAGTTTGATTTAATGGCGTGCCACAACTCAGAGCATCCAGAGTGGAATGTGAATCAAAATTCTTTCACTTTTTGTTGTTGTCAAGAAAAAGGTCTTCAGTTTTGTTCCAATAATTTAGAAATTCCTACCATAAGAAGCTTTTCTGCATGACAAATGTATCACCCAGAAACAAAGTTTACATTGAAGTAACATTGCAGACTGGAGTCCTAGCAACAGGTATGAATGCAATGAATCTACATCTTTTGGCAAATGGACATCAAGTACTTGTGCTTCCAAGCTACTGACATGTCAGAGGATATACTTGGTTCACATGACTTCACAGTTCTAAATCAGGTCACTTGCTACAGTATAGAGATCACAAGCCTCACACTCCTGCATGATCAAAAACATCAAAATATAACCAATTATTTTCCTGACATCTAAGCTCTCTGCTCATCCTTCACATGATGTAAAGGGTATCTACTTATTGGTTTAACAGCACTGTATTAACAATAGTATCACCACTGCTGCCTGCCTGCTACTCCACCTCTCCTCCCCACTTTTTTTTTTTTTTTAAACCAAGGAAGAAACTGAATTACAGCAAGGTGGGAAAAAGAAGACAAAAACAACCAACAGACCAATGAAACAGTCAGGACAAGAAATTTTGTTTACAGAGTCCCACATATACTTTCATATATCAGTTTGAATTTAATTTGTAAGACATTTTAGCTGACAGAATAGAACTTTGAGAAAGCAGTTACAAGGGGGACAGCACTCAGCCCTCTGCAAAGCCACACAGAAGTTTCAGGTTGCAAAATCAAGTTGCATTAAGGGTACAGCCAGCTTAAGTAACTAATAGCTCCATGACATCAAAAGGATGTCCCTGCCATAGCTCTGATATTGTCAGTCCTGCACTCTCCCCTCTTCATTTCCAGCCACGCAGCTCCAGCCTACCTTTGGGCTGGCTCCCACACTGTCTGACCTCTCTGGCCACATCTATAAGAGTAAATAAACCAGGGTCAGAGCTCAGGCTTGAGTCATACGTGTTAGTGTTCTCTCTGACACCATTTTGGCCCACACCAGCTTGGTATTCTCCCAGCCAAATGCCCAGACCTGGTTAAGGAAACAGCTATCTGTTCTGGGAGGAAGGCTGCTAGGTGTGTGCGGTATTGCCACTTCGCTCTGGGTCCAGAGAACAATCCCCAGCATATTTTATTACCTAGTATAGACACAACCTCAGTGAAACAATCTGGCTCATTAAACTGGTAGAAACATAACACAGGAAAAATGTAAATAGCTTGAGATAGCTGAACGGACTCACTGAAGGGCAGCAAAAAGGAAGGAAGGCTGGCATCCACGTTGCTGGCAGGAAAGGAAAGAAGCACGAAGAGAGAGCATGCCTGATCTTTAACAACAGTTGCTGGATCAGATCAGGCCATGATGTGCAACCACACCTCTCACTGCAAGCCTCGTATTTGCAGAGCTATCAGCAACAACACAGAGAGGGGACAGCTGATTCTGTTTTTTTCATACCCACATATCAGGTAGAAGAGAAATAAAATGAGTGATAGCTGCAAACTAAACAATTCTATCTTCTTCAAGGATAATCACTATTGAATTTCAATAGGATTTATAATCTTGAGAAAATGCAATTCCCTGTAACAGTTAGAATTATGGCAGCTCAGTGCACTGAAAATCAGGTGCCCAAAACATACATTTAAAAGCTGAGAATTTGGCAGCTGTTTGAAAACATTGGCCTGTTTATGTACAGCCACATCTCTATGGAAGCACAGTACACAAAAAGTACAGCTGCTGTTTTTTTCAAAAGCAGTATTCTGAGCTGCAAACTATTCTCGTCCCTTAGCTACATGTTTTCTAAAGCTGCTACCTGACTTGTTTCTAGTCAGTCTGGCCTGTGTAACTCCACACAGCAGTCTTTTGTTCCACGGTGGATAAGAATAATAATAAATAAAATATTAAAAAATATTTTCAGAGGTAAGAAACAGTTCAAAATTCTTACATGCTCTTCTCTCTGGGCAGCTATGTGCAATACGAGTACGCACACTGCACCATTTTTAAGTTTCAGGTATATACAGCTTAACAGTATAACTACATTTTATGCCACTCAGCAAAATTTCCAATAACCACCGTGTCAGAAACTACCACAGATAGAACGTTCTCCTGTTTACATAGCTCTCCTCTAGTGAAGCTGCATCCATACAGCATCTTCCATTTACAACAAATCTGCCTAGGAAAACCCAGTAATACAGCAAACGTACTCCAAACTGAATGTTTACCTACTGGCTAAGAAAAAGATTTGAAAAGTCACATTTAACCATTTCCAGCTTTGCTGACTAAACATCACTGTCGGGTATTCTGTGCATACCTGTGCTGGTTATTTTTTCCATTTTTTTGTAGGACTACTAACATTCATCATGAATCTAATTCTAGCCTCCATGAGAAACATATTTTTAAGCTGGCAATGTGTAGCTCCTGTTGTCTTCCCCTGAAAACTGCCAACAAGCCCACAATATTCACTATGACCCGTGGGCTGCAACACATGAGACTGGGTGAATTTGTGGATTGCTATAATGGAGCATTGCTCAGCCCCATTGCAAAGAATGCCAGCAAGCACTTCCTGGCAATAAATCCAGGAGTCTTGAAACCAGCCCTTCTTGACAAAACACTCATCTTCTCCCTCTTTCCACCCTCAAATCTAAGTTGTTTTATACTATATTTTTCAATTTAACTACTCCAGGGAATATTTTTCACACATGTTGAATAAACACACGAGGAGGCTTTGTTTTCTTTTATATGAGCCTGCACTATGACTCTAATGCCATGCACTTAATAACATCCTTGCTGAAGCAGTAACACTAACAGGCAAATGGGATGTATCAACAGTAATTGAAGTCTTCACTTTCAAAGAGATTTTGCTAGAAGACAAAAGTTCTTACCATCTGAACACTCACGTTATGGTTTAAATTCAACAGTTTCTTTTGTGAATTGCTGTATCAGTAATTTCTAGTAAACAATTAAAATGAAACAGGCATGTACAGTCTTATTTATGTAACAAAAAAAGAACTGCAATACAAGTCTACACGCAGATATTAGAAATTTTTCAGACGGTAGAGCTGTGCTGGATGTGTAGATATAACCATTAAGACAGTAAGCCCTGCATCAAAACCTTGATAGAACAGTTTGAAATGAGCCTTTTTTTTTTTTTTTGGTTAAATCTAAATAACATTAGGACAGACCGTGATAATGTTTTTCCATGCAAAATACATCACACTCCAAGCTACTCAACAGTAAATGCTCTCAGCTCCAGGATTTCATACACATTTGGATGAACAATAATTTACTCAGCCAGCAATTCACTTGCACACTGAACATCAGCTCTGGTTTCCTTTTACATACTTACCAACAAACTGGACTATTGAAATATGAAAATAGTGGACTAACTTGCTTTCACATGCATGTCAGCTGGCTGGAACCAAATGCCAAAAAACCTTACAACTTCAGTAGCTGCTAAGTGCCAAGTAGCAACTCTGAGTTTCTCAAGGCAGATGCATCTTTGACCAGGTTTCTTTCTCCATTTGGAAAGCTAAAGTGAATAATTTTTTAGTTTATAAATACATAAATAAATAAAACCATATGATTGTATATCAACATTTCTAGAGAGGGATAGGTAATTTGCCAAATGCTTGCAAATACTCCTCATATTGTTAGTGTTTCCACATGTATGAGACAACTTGAACTTAAAACAATAAATTTAATGAATGTAGTACTGCAACAAACTATCCTGTTTGCTTGCTCTCATCTTTCAATCTGCAACGTACAAAAAAAAAAAAAAGCTCACGCTTACAGCAGTTTAAAACACAGCAAGCAACCACACAAACCAGTGATGTAAGAAGCCTTTATCAGGATTAGAATTACCAGTGAATTGTATTTTACAATTTGTATCCATCTGTGCAAAAGAAGCCCTTTGCTGGACACAGAAATTATACTTCCCAGATATTTAAAAGACACATGCAATGCACTTATAAATAAATACTGTTTCATAAGCAGAAACCATTAGAACTGGTATGAGGAAGCAGAATCACATTTGGCAACATCTCAATGCAACATACAATCTGGTCACACAACGATCTGCTTATATCGATTTAGTGTTTTAAAAACACACTAGATATTATGCTTTTAAGAGAGAGATTTTAGTTTCTAACAATCACTTTTATTTTGAGTATAGAGATGATTTAGAGCCTCATCTTACAGGATAAGTACTTTTTCACTCAGTGTCTATTCAGCATTTTACAGACCTGTTCCTGTGAGATGCTGAACACTCTTGAACACTTTTAAAAACTTAAAAATATTAAGAATTCATCTAATTAAGAATTCTACTGGGTAGCGCCTTTACACAACTTCCTTCTATGTAAACGTCCAACATAGCAACAGACACTACAACATAAGGAAATATTACTTACACTGTTTTCCTGATTGTGCCACCTTTCGTGTCACCTATTTGTTTGTACATCTTGCTCAGATTTCTTTCCTTGTCAGTTGACTACATATTAATCACTCTTTACAGAAACTGTACCTCAGATTTTTTTCTTCTCTAGTTGTTCAAAAATATTGCCAAGGTAATTCTCAGTCCATGTATTTACTCACCACTTCACGCAGCATCTTGCAAGGTTGAAACAGAAGCTCTTTTCCATAATATGTTCCCTTTCCATTTCACGTGCACATTGGCAATAACAAGGGTCTCTTCATTAATAAAAACGTGCCAACATTCTTTCTTTAAAATAAAAAAATAAACAGTCAACAAATTTTCCCATAGCTTACTAATCTAACTTTATACTGATATCATATAATGTACTGCTTTTTTATGTTCATGTCTCTTCAGAAAAAACAACACTGTCACTTCACTTGAGCTAAACCTGTTTTGTTTTTTTTTTTTAAATGGCTGAGGTTGTAAATACAACACTTAGTTTTACAGAAGGACTACACTGACATCTAGCTAACTAGGCTCTGTGACTGGTACATGCCAATATCATTCCAAGCTTATTTCTTCATGCTAAAAAAATAATAATAATAAAATAAAAAGCCCTCAGTTAAGACCACTTCAGTCAAAGCCCTGTGGTATTTTAATTACCTGTTATAAAACAAAATACTTTTACCCCTAAGAAGAGTTCTCACAGAAGTTATAGTCTTTATGTAGACAGACTGTTATGGATCCTGAGGTACACACACACGTCCCACAATATGTCTTTGGGGTGTGGTTGGTACTTGAAAGGCCAATTGCAAAGGGAGAGATTTTATTGTTACATACTTTACAAGGCCCGTACTGAAAAAAAAAAAAAGCACATACATAGCTATATAAAAATAAATACTGCTTTGATTAAGTTGACTCCCCAGTCCACTCAACTCAAAAACAAACAAGTTAAATTTAGGGAGATTTTGCAAGAGCAGACAGATTAAATTAAAAATGTTAAAATTCATGAATGCTGTAAGAATGTTTGTATTTATAATAGATACAAATTCAATTTCGTTTATTCTCCCAGACAAGTAAGGCATTCTCTTCTTCATCTCATAACAAATATTCCAGTTGCAAGAGAAGCAACTAGGAACTGAAATCACAGCAGGTAAGCCAAGGCAACATAAACAAGAAAAAAGCCCTATTTGCAATTTTGAAGAAAGCACTTCTTCTGAAAACTGAGAACTGAAAAAAAATTTACTTTGCCCTCCTTGACCACTTCAGGTAAAGAGTGAACACTGTAATCCAATTTCTAGAACAAGATGAATATCCTAGGCCACTTATCCTACTGTGCTGTAGGACACAATCTTCTCTAATGTTTTTGTAACACTCAACACAAAATATTAAAAACATAATGACACTAAATCACAACAGAAATGCAACCCCTATTCTTTGCTTTAAATTTCATAATTCCCTGTGAGAAGACTACAGTTTTGAGGGGCATGAACAGAAAATGAAGACATTAAAAAAGCAACAACAAAACTGAACTGCAAGTGAGAAAAAGGCTTTCAGGACGTACAAGATTATCACAGGCAAGCAAAACTCTCTATGCCGCCTGAGTGTACAGGATGAGAGTCAATACAAGGCATCAGCAGATTGATAAGAACTTTTTTTTGGACTATGTCAAGTGCTCCTTCCAAACATGGGAAAAGCAAGAGGGCATGCTGGCCACGCAGTTGTACAAACCTCTGATAAGGTCTGGGCACACACTCATCCTTCTGAAACAATACCTTGTGCTACTTAAAATCCAACAAGTTGCCACGAAAAGTAACTGAGAGCCAAGGGCTGCTGGATGGACAGCTAATGCCAACTAACAAAGGTTATGATACTGGTTTAGCTTAGCGTAGGCTTGTGACCACATCACATGAACCACCACTGCCGTCAGTTTCAGCATGAGACCAGGTATCTTCAGTGTTATGGCAACAATTCAGAGTTTATAAAGGAAACGCTTTTCAGTTTTGCTACCTGCAAAGACCACGTGAATCACAACCCTACGATCTGTGTTTGATGCTATTAGGAAAGTCAGTGCATGTTCTATAACACAAGTACAGTTTGATTAAACCTTTCCGTCCCAGCAAAACTTATGCAATGTCTTTATTTGTGAAGTACTACTAAGGCATCCAATGCCACCAACATGCCAAACATCTTTAGTCCAGATAATCCTGGCTGACGATGCCTGTACTCATACAGCTTTCATCTGAGAGCCTAGGAGCAGCTACTCGTGCGAGTGAGACTGTGCTAATCTTAATATGAATACACAAGGCAAGACCTTGTAACACTCCTTTCCGTTTCTGTTTGAACATTATCTTTTCCACCTGCTTTACAGGTGGCAAGCGGACAGCCTGGTAGGAACCATCAGGAACACGTTTTGCTTGTCAAACCACAGAAGTCGATACAGGGGGAGCTCCCACAGACCCACTCCTTGCTCCACAGGTATCCTGCTCTCCTCCAGCCAACTGATCATGAAAAAAGTACACCCTGACCAGCCAAGCCAAGGCAACCTCCAAGTGCAAATCCTCCATCTGGTTCCCAAACAGGACAGGCAATTCAAATGCACCACACCAAAGCGACAGGACAGCAGCAAGCTGGCACCTTGTGCAGCAGAACATCACCTTCCACCTCTCCATTCCCCGAGCCCCAGCATCCTGACATCTCCCTGAAGTTTCTAGAATTGCTTTTTGGACTAGAAACACGAGCTTCAAACACCAGGGATGCCCCTCCTTGCCCTTGGACCCCCAGGATGCAGCCCAGCAGTAGAACATGGCAGTAACGTGAAGTAAAACCAAACTAAACCAAACCAAACCAATCCAAACCCAACCAACCCAAACCAAACTCATCCACAAAATCACAGGATCATAGGATCCCAGAATGGCTGGGGTTGGAAGGGACCTCTGAAGGTCACCCAGTCCAACCCCTCACCGAGCAGGATCACCTAGAGCACACTGCGCAGGATGGCATCCAGGCGGGTCTTGAATATCTCCAGAGAAGGAGACTCCACAGCCTCTCTGGGCAACCTGTGCCAGTGCTCTGTTACCCTCACTGTAAAGAAGTGCCCCCTCGTATCCAAACTAAACCAATCCAAACTCAACCAAACTGATCAAACCTGCCCAAACCAACTCCCAAAAAAACCAAACCAAATTAAACCAAACCAACCCAAACTAAACCAAACGAACCAAGCCAAACCCCCCCCAAACAAACCAAATTGAATCAAACCAACCCAAACTAAACCAAACCATCCCAAACTAAACCAAACCAAACCAACCCAAACAAGAGTAAACCATCCCAACCGAACCCAAAGTAAACCGAACCATCCCAAGCCAATCCAAACTAAGCCAACACAAGTTAAAACAACCCAATCCAAATTGAACCAACCCAAATTAAACCCAACCAACCCAAACTAACCCAACTCAGACCAGACCAGCCCAAGCCCACTCCCCGCACCCGCACCCGCACCCGCCCCCGGCCGGGAGCCCCCCGCCGCCCCGTACCGTGCTCAGGCCCTGCCCGCAGCCGCCCGTGGAGGCGCTGCCACCGCCCGCGGCCGCTGGGCGCCCATGGGCGCGGGGGGCGGGGCCCGGCCGCGACCGCGGCGCCTCCCAACGGCCGCTGCCCGCGGGAGGGAGGGGGGCTGAGGGCAGGGGGCGGCGGCGCCGCGTCCCGCGCCCGGTCGGCGGCGGGGTGACAGGTACCGGAAGTGAGGTCGCGGCACACACCTCCCGCCGCGGCCGCGCGCCATTGGCTGGGTGCGGGGAGGGGAGAGCGGCGCGGGCGGGCGCAGCGCGGGCCCCTCGGTGTGCCGCCCCCCGGCACCGGCACCGCCGCGGCCCCTGCCCCCTGCCCGTGCCCACCGAGCCGGGCGGGAGCGCGGCGCCGAAGCTCCCCGTCAAGGGCAGATAAAGGCCGGCGGCGCGGGAGGCGAGGGCGGCCGTGTGGGGGCGAAGTCTGTGCTCGCCGCCTGCCTATACCCGCTCGCCCGAGCTGCTTGTGGCGCGGGGGGCCGCGGCGGGACCCCCGCATCAGCGCCAGGCCCCCGAGGCCTTCTCTGGCCTGAGAGGGAGAAAAAGGGGGGCTGCTTCGGGGCGCCGCCGGGGCAGGACCCCTCTGGGGACGTCGGCGGTGCCTGGGACCCCAGGGAGGGCGAGGAGGGCCCGCGAGGGGCTTAGTGTTCTGGGAGTTAATCCCAGGCAGCACTTAGTACACCTCCCCTCCTAAATAAAACCCCAAGCAAAGCTCTGTGAAGGCCTTTGATTTCTTGAATCTTGTAAATCTTCAAAAGGTAACACAAGCCACAAGGGCTGTGTTTTGGCTTTTTATCCCCCTTCTGCTCTTTCACTGCTCCATGCATACTGCGTTTCTTGATTATTCTCATAATTGTTGTGGTTATCACTACAGAGAAAAAATCACTAGATTACTTTTTTAATAGTAAATTACATTTTTACTTTCATGTTCTCACTCATTACTGACTGTAGTAGCCAAGGACAGGGATGTCAGGTGGAGAGAACACGGCCTGTTCCATACATTTCCAATGGGAAGTTCATTTAGTTGTATCAGACATGCACACGGGGCTTCTGCTTATTTTTACTGCATGGAATCACACTTTATGATAGCTCAGAAAACAGAAACAGGACCAGAAGGGAAGGAAAGAGAGCTCTGCGCTGAAGACACCCTACTGCAGCAAACACCATAGATCATTAAGGTTGGAAGAGACCTCCAAGATCATCTGGGCCATCTTCAGTTCCGTACATTTCTCAGCCGCTAGGTTAGGCACTTGAACCTGGATGCTGGAGCATTCACTACAGAAACAGCAATGAAAAGAGGGTGGAAAACAACCCAGAAGGCATGCCTCAGTGAAAAGCTGCAAAAGGCACTATTAACAGCAGAAAACTGAAGTTAAGGAAAGCTGACACATTTATAGTAAGTTAAGGCTTCTTCAAAGTGGTTTTGGTCACAGCCTGACTTCTCAGCCAGTCGTGCTGCTCCAAGTTCCATCCCAAACCAGGCCAACACCCAATGCTGCAAGAATCAGCTGGTTTAGAAAGTTAATTCCTAATTTTAACACCTACATATTTCCTCACAGTGTGTGAGTAAGAGAGCTGAGCTGATAACGAGGATCAGGGACTATAAAAGATCTTATCCGAGCAGATGAGCTTTGCATTGTTTGCTTTTGTTTCTGTTTGTCCCTCCTGCCCCTACCTTCCCCCCTCCCCCCAATATATCCAAACATAATGAGCTTCTGTACAACTACGAATATATATTGTTTAGATTGGGTACTTGATCAGCTCTTAAAAACAGAACTCTTTCCCCTTTTGTTCTGTTAAGGAAGCTGTGGAGAGTGAGGACACTAAGTATCCACATTGAACTAGCTTTAGGTGGTCTGTTCACATGCATGGGACTACTACTGGTCTTGGAAATGACAAGCACTAAGGTGAAATTCTCAAAAAGAAAGAAAGAAATCTTCATCTCGTACTGGGTCACACATTAATGTGATCCCCAATTCAGTAAAACCATGAAAATATTTATTGAAATTTAAAATGATCTGTGGGCCATTTTTTGTTGACAAACTACAGGTTCCCCACCCCATGCTTACTGACAGTCAAGCTCACAGCAGCCTCCATCTGCAGCACAGTCAGTGAAGAGGACCATGATATCCAAGACATGGAGGAGAACTCTACTCAGCCCTACACTGGAAATGTTTTCCTTTCAATAAGTTGTGTATGTTTTGTCCATGAAAATGGCTGGTGTTGCAGAACATATCTGTGGTAAAGAAGGAAAATGTATCCCACATTTCAAGTATTATCCAGGAGACCAGATCAATTCCTTTGGTGCTGAAAGTGATTTTTGTGTGTACCTTGCTGATAGGATTGCATAAATCCGTATCGCAGTTTGAATCTTAATAACATACTAAATATCATAAACACCCATTAGCTATTTAAATGTGCAAGCTTTTAGAAATCTGAAATTAGATTATTTACCAGGCTTTTAGATGGAATAAGCTTTAATTACTGTTATATTCTATTAATATGCAATAACCATATTGGTGTTGCCTAACAGATTGACAGTTGTGAAACAAGCAGACTTGTGCAGTAGCTGATTTTCCATCTTTTCAGCATCCAGCTGGTTTTGTCAGAGGTCCTCACTGTCACACACAGCATTTCTGTAATAAAATGTTTTCATTTGTAAAACAAAAATGCCTTTTTGGTTGTTAAACAACAGGCAGGGAGTCTTGTAACAGCTATGTGGAAGGAGATGAGCAGATTCAGTCAGACCGTGGATCAGAATTTTGGGAAAGGGACGAGAACAGCAAAAGCTCGTTGTGCTTTCACCACCTCCTCCAGTTCCTGGTGACATGCAGGAAGTGGGCTGCCCCTGCGCTAAAATACTTGCTGTGGTTTCTCTTGCTGATCCAACGATAGGAATTTTAACAGACAATGTGCCTCAGTTTTGCTGTGTCATCGCGAAAGACTTTCCTAACAAGGTCAGGATGAGAAGTAAAATGGGGCCTTCCCGTTTAGATATTTATCTGAACAGAAAAACAGCATATCCAGCATTTCATAAGGTGGAATAGCACATACGTGGTTCAGTTTCTCTTTATGTGACTACCAAAGTTTTACTGAATTACCGTTTACTCAATGGAAATTATTTTAATACTACTGAATTAGTATTCTTAAAATAAGTGGCCAGACTATGACAAGAACAAGCTTCATGAACAGAAGTCCCTACCAAGTATATAAAAACTTTTGAGTGTAATTTAAGACTTTCTATGCATATTTTTGTGCAGGCTGAATCCTGCTCCGTTGTGATCAGTCAGAATAGCTCAAAGACAAAAGTCCCAAGTGATGATGAACAGAAGATGATGCCTTGATTTCTTTCAGTTAAATACATGGCTTATATGCATGTGTGGTAGGCAGATTACTGTTAAAAGAGCAGTTCTCTCTCCAGATCAACCCACTTAAACAAGCAAATGAACTGTTGAAACAGTGGAGAGCTGTGATGTGCCCATCCTGATCTTTTCTGCTGAAGTCCTGTCCCAGCATAGCACTTGTTTTACTGAAAGGTCTGTGCTGCTGGGTTTTGTTGCTGTTTTAGAGTACGCTGGTTGGTTTTAGATGCAGGTCTCTGGGTTGGATTAGAACAAAGTTCTATGACAGGTAAATTAACAGGTTTAAGATAAATCATCTCAGGCTCACATGCCTCATTTTAATATGACAGGTTCTGAAGAGAACCAGGGTGCAGGTTACAGGTTTACACAAGTCTAATTTTCCACAAGACTCTCTAGATATTGGATTATTTTTTAGCCTAAGCTAAGGCTTAATTTTTCAACAAAATAAGGGATTAAAGTTGTTATTTATATTTAATTTTCACTATGGATGTTTACCATGCCGTATCATCAATGTAAAGTGTGGACCCAGCCATTCAAATCATCTCTATCCATATTTGAAAGTGACTTTACCATTACCCCTTATTTACTGGTGAAATATTTCATTATTTGTCAGAGTCTCAAGATCAGACATTCCAGATGTCAGTACATCTCTTCTGATGAGAAAATTGTGGAATTACATTTTTTTTTAACATGATAGTTCTCCCATCATTATAACTGTAACTGTTTCATTTCTCCATTTTAATGAAAAAAAGTTGTTTTTTTGAAGAAAAGCTGTTAGTGGTGAGCAAGCACTTCTCTTACAGTAACAAAGGATGCACACAGTAAGGGTAAATGAAAAGAGAGGAGATAAACAGCCCCCTCCATGGTCTTCCTGAGGGAAAGCTCACACTTGACCCTTCTGCAGGGGAACCGTAGGGCAAAGTATCAGCTTGAAAACAGTGTATTGGAAAAAACAATTACTCCTAACACTCAGCTGTTCTGTTCCTTCCCAAATCCACCTTACAATGTCATCTGAATCCCTTCTTCGTCCAGTGTAAGACTCCTTTTCTATGCATTTCGATTTCATTTGACAATCTATTACCAGATTCAGCAGGCCTAAGCAGATTGAATACTATTTGAAGGTTTCCTGTTTCAAAGACAGTGTTTCTTTTCCTCTCCAGGCTTCTCACTTCTTCCAGCTTTTGCTCTGTTCTTTCAGTGAAGTCTTTGCAGCCTCTTTTTCTCCAGTCTCTGTTTCACATTCAGTGTTTTATCTGTCACGCTGAGATTCTCTTCTTGGGTGACATCTTTAAAATCTCTCTGTCATCACCACCGTAACTGTGATTCATATCTTATTCATTACTTGATTGTTGCAACATCTTTTTTTGGCCTCCATTCTTCCCACTCTGCAGTTAAAGCTATTCTTTACTGTCCCTCTCAAGCCTCTTTAGCATTTGCACCAGCTCTGTACCCCTTTCTGATGGCTGCATCCAATTCTCAACCCTTCTTTCCCATAAGACCATGTGCACTGCCTGCTGTCCTTTAATAATCATGCTAAAATCTACACTTTTCCTGAAGAGCAAGACAAAACACAGAAGCAAGAAAGAATGCATGGTGGAATTTGCTTCTCAATACAATTACTAGCAACTTATACCTAGTTTTGTTTAAAAAGTGTACTGCATTCATTTATATACCTCTGCAGCATGTGTGTATGCCCTTGCATGCCTAGATTAGTGTACACCCCAAGTGGTAAATTCTCCCAGCATACTTCAGCCAATACTTATTTATTCTTGTCTGGCTTTAGTTGTAGCCTTAATCTAAGGTTCAATAGTTTCTATGCCTTTGCTCATGTATTATGCAGAGTTCAGGAAGGAATTACCATGTAAATGTCAGCTTCCCGTGATCTCAGCTCTTTGCAAGTAATTCAGTCCAGACACAGAAATTAGAAGTGAACTTGGAAGTTATGTTTGCCTCCATACTAACTACATACACTTCATTCTTCATGCACCAAAGGTATAAATACATTTATTTAGCAAGTAGATGCTGTGATTTTAAAAGCTGTGTTATTGCCAGAGCACCCAAGGAGACTCAGCGTGAATCATGTTTACTTATGTTTGTTTAGGTGCAAAGTCCAGTGACTTGGCTTAAGCTCCTTTTGAAGGTGAGTTTAAAGCTAAGCTCCTGGATTTTTTTATTTTGTTATTTAACTGAGGCAATTAAAGGGAAAGTACAGGTTGCATGCTGCTTTGAGATTGGCAGCACGTGGCAAGCAGGTTGAAAACACACCAGGTATTACTAGGACTTTGCATCCACTGCAGTGCATTTTCCAGAGCCCATCTAAACCACACTTTTACACTGCTCCAAGATCCTTAATGCAAGGGGTTTCTCTTCCTAGTCATTTCAAGTGTATCCTATCAAGTAAAAAATTTGAGTTTGGGTGCTAGGGTGTGTGAATCTGAGACTTACTCAAAGCAATTAGCTGAGTAACTATTCAGCTTAAATTGTTTTCCTACCCTGTTTTCAGGCCATGACTAACTCTCACCGTGCTACACCCATCTTTTCCAGCATTCATGACTGATATTTTGAGCATATGCTAGAGGAACATTTTATGAAGAACAATCATGTATTTCATTTTGGAGCACTTTGCTCAATTATTACATATCTACTAGGTAGATTTTTAAGAAAAAGAAGCATACATGCAGTTGGGCTGATGCTTTTCAGGTGCCACTTCTTGCTTCACACTTCAATTGTCCACGTTCTCATTCAGATATTTCTCACCGTTCTTTAAAATGGTCGGCTTTGTCATGTGAATATCATAATTAATTCCCAAATAGATTTTTGAAAGCAAGACAGTACTTCCAAAATTGCTTAAAATGTTTGACAAAATAATTTGCAAACATTCAGGGCAGGCTCATCTGAGGCCAGCAGCAGAAAGACCATAGTTTTCTGATATTGTGGCCTAAGGAACATCCCAGCACTGAATTCTACCTTTTCTTATCCTCATGCAATGCTGCATCACGCTTCCATTTTCCCACCACTGTCTCTTTGCTGGGCCATGCTGTGAACCAGATCAGGAGGCCTGTTCAGCTGAAAAATAATTTTTAAAAGCTGCAGGAAATAAAAATCATTTCCTGACCTAATTCCTGGCACATCCCCCATGTACCAGAGAGGTGTCATGCTGCGATGAAGGAATGCCGACTGATTCCTTCCATCTTTGGTACCTCTGAAACATGCCTGGCACCAAACCACGGTCAGGCCTGACCAGAGAAACAGAGGAGAAGACAGCAGCGGGTGAGCTGAGGAGTCAGGAAAGAGAGAAAAGAGCTTGTTTTGTTAGAAGGTGGCTACAGGGAATTCTGAAAAAGAAGGTGGTTCTCAAACGGATGAAGAACAAAACCAGTAGAACTCTGTAGGACCAGCACACAGGGTTGCCCTCTTTACTTGGATGTAAAGAATATAAACAGCAGCAGGGGCTGTGATGTTCACAACCCTCTGAACTTAGAAACCAGGAAAGGAAGTATTTCAGCAACACCAAAGCATCAGCTGCTAACACTATATTTATCCAAACCGTAATGAACAACTTTAAATAAGAAGAGCTTATGGAGCCGTGTTTAGCTGGAAGATCTGTGTGGGAGAGGGGTGGATACCTTTGGACTTTGTTAATAATTAAGTGGAGGAGTGCGCTAAAGCCTATGGAATGGATAGTACGGCAGTAAAATTACAATGACTCACTGAAGTCTGAGGTTAGCAAACAGACAGAAGTAAACAATACCACACGTGACAGATCCTTGTGCAGCTAGACCTGTCTCTCTTTAGTGAAACCGTGTCTGAAATGCTTCCTTCACTTCTGGAAACCTTGTGGAAGTAATCTGATACTGAACCTAAAAGAAATAAAAACTGTTGCATTCAGAGTTAGATTCAAATCTAGTGCAGGGTTTTTTTTTTTTTTGGTAATAATCCCTAAGGTAATATCTTGCCTGTTAAAAAAAAAATACACAAAGAAACCTTATTTTCTCAGATCACTTAGCTCCAAATGCAGTGAGTGCCAGGATAAAAATCTGGATATATAGTTTAAAAAAGGCAACAGCAAAGCATTCTGTGAGCTGCAGGCCTTTCTAATCTGCTTTTCTGTATATTAGTGTCACCAGATGTTCAGTTTTTCACTGAATTGTTTTAGGGGGTCTCTCCTATTTTTTAATTGTTATTAATTCTTACCTATATTAATATAATTATCTGCCTTTCACCTTCTGTTCATGCTTTGAGGTAACACTCAGTCCGCTGCTACACTTGACTACAGGAACTGGCAGACCAAATTCATCCCATTAGCATGCAAAGGAGCAAGTATTCAGAAGTCATTCTCCTATCAGCTACTTTGCTGCATGCAGAGTTTATGTGCAGTTCTTATTGGGGTTCCCTATTTTGACAACCATAGCTGGAGACCCCAGAGGTTCCCAAGCCACTGGGAAGCATCAAGAATGGGACATGAAAAACTACCAAGTGCCATTCTACAAGAAACAAACTAAGTACAAGAAGCAGAATACAAGAGCATTTAATTAGAGACTTTGCATAGATTTCACATCTTTTTTAAGTCATGCTACCCAATTGCAGTTTCTTTGATTACCTAATCCATCTGCATGTATGCCTGCAAATATTTGCTAAAGAACTCAAAATATTTGCTGTTTATCCTGGGGAGCAGTACTACAAATATTTGTTTGATGTCCAGACTAGGATTTTCAAGTGTATCAGCTAACTCAATATTCCTTTAATTTATTTCCAATTAATCTAGAAAGAAAAAAATCTCTCTTCTGTATTCCTACCCTGTATGTCTCTTTTTGAAATGTTTACATTCTAGGAGTTTACTTGTTGAAGATATGCAAAAGAAAAAGTGCCCTGGCAGTCTCACACATGTCAACAGGTCTGTCATCTTTAAAAAAAAAAAAAAAGCCTTTAATGCAATATACAAATATACTTGCAGTGAGCTCCCTGCACCACTGAGAAAATGGGGTGAAGACAAGGCACTGTTATGTTATCATAGGGTAAATGAGGCTAAGATTAACCAAGGGTGTGAGTGTGCTGACTTCACCTAATTGCGTGGCAGTAGAATTACCAGTGCTGTCTCTCCACTTAAGATTTTACGGTTAGATTAGCTATTACATATTACTGTGCTCTAAAACAAGTGCTTTGGTGTAAATAAAAACAAACAAGAACCTTCTTTTGATCCAAGAAAACTCTCATTTCAGCACAGAGTAAAAATTCTTTTTTTTCTTTTAAAGCGCCATGCCATAGCTTAATTTTAAGAGGGGAAACTGAGTCACGTAATCACAGAACAGCCAAGGTGGGAAGGGACCTCTGGAGGTCATCTGGCCCAGTCTCCTGCAGGGCCACCTCGAGAAGGCTGCTCAGGACTGTGTCCAGACAGATTTTTAATTATCTCCAATGAGGGAGGCCCCAAAACAATTCCTCAAACCAAGGTGTCTCAGGTTCCAGAACTGTACTTTATGGCTATTAGGGCACCAGAGCAGTCTTTTGGAATAATGCCAATGTTGCCACTCAGCATTACTGAAAATAGAAAATCCCATTCCCTCTTCTTACTCTTCCTTCAGGCCTATAGCTCTGCCATTTACCTTCTTTTGGCTTTGGTGTTTTTCGGCCCCCTTAGTGAATCAAAATTTGCTTCACTAAACTGGCAAAAAGTAATTTTCTGTAGGTTAGTGAGTTGGGCTGACTCATCCAGGAGGCAGCTAACACCAGAGCAGGCCCACAGAAGAGGAGAGGTCCTCAGGACCAAGCAAGAGGACACCAGATCCTCCCTGTCACAGCTGTAAGATATTACATCAGTTCAGATGTTTGTTAAACCACACCTTGGAGGAAGGTGGTAAAGGCCACTCATTGGGGATGTTTAAAAGTAGATCAAGGAGTAGTTAAAATCACTGTTGGGTGGCTTGGTTTCTGATACAACCAAGATCAGTTTTATTCCTCTTTTCTTCCCCCTTGTCTCCAAACCCCTTGACTGGGGCAACACCCCCCTTAGCAAACACCCAGTGTCCTTTCCTGTCCTCTTTAGATGCCCTTTTTAAAGCCCTTTTTATTTTATGTTTTTTTTTTCTTTTTTATTAGTGTTTTCCATTGACTACCATCAACATAATTATACCAGAGTTCTTGCTCCTGTTAGCCTAAGCAACCATGCCAGTTTTGGGGGGCAAAAATGTTACACTTAACTCAGTTTTGTAGAGTGTCGTCTGTCTATCTTTAGTTTTGCCAAAGCAAAAGAGTCCAAGACACCTTAATAGCTTCCATTTGCACCTAGCTGGAGAAAAGATAATGATCTGAATTGGTCATTATCCCATGATCAGTCCCCTGAACCATATACAGGAAAATTAATGTCATTAAGTAATAAAGCTGAACTGTACATTTAAAAAATGTCTGAGTCAAACACTGGAATCAAAGTATTCTTAATCCAAAAGCAATTAAATTCTGATTAAAAATAAAAGATTAATACAACAGTGAAATTTAAAAATCTGTGCAGTTCCTCGGGGAGCAGAGTTGGAACAACCAACCTCTTTTCATTATTCTTTTTTCTGTTTCTACCTCTTATGTTCACCTTTTTTTTCACTCCAGAAATAGAAACTTTACAGCTGGTATATATGTTACACTAATGATGCTTTGATTTAGAAATATACCTACAGATGTTAAATTAATCTAGACAGATTTTATTTACCTTTGAGACCTAACTACAGTGTTTTCTTTTGGAAGGCATTCACATTTTATTTGGCTCTGTGGTTCATGAAAGTCTGTCTGTCCCTGCATAAATTATGGTTGATTTCATGTTTTTCTCAGACCATGTCCATACATTTGAAAGATGTATATTATCTACCTAAGGATGTACTTCAACATCTGTTTTTAATTTAGTTGCTAATCTGGTGGCCCTGCTTTTTTCTTCTGTAAAAAAATTTAATGTCAAATGGGCCCAAGCCTATCAATTCTGTTCTTTAAATAGCCTCCAGTTATAGCTACTCCATGGTGAAAGGACAAACCATACATTAAAAGAGAAGCTTGATAATACAAATGTATGAAAATCCACCCTGAATGTTTGCTGTGTCTGTTTGCAGCTCTCTGAACGTGTGGCTGGACTCTATACAGCTCCAATGTGAAACACCAGGCTGTACCCAGAGCAGCCTGTACCAGATACTAGGTTTCTGATAAGCTCCTGGATACCAAAGATTATTGGACAAATATGTTTCATACAGTAGTGTACTATTAGCAGTGTACAGAGGGATGGATTTGGCCAACCTCTTTTCAGTGGTTTGTGGGGATAGGACAAGGGGTAATGGCCACAAGATAGAGCACAGGAAGTTCCGCACCAACATGAGAAAGAACTTCTTCAGAGTGAGGGCGACGGAGCACTGGAACGGGCTGCCCAGGGAGGTTGTGGAGTCTCCTTCTCTGGAGATATTCAAGGCCCGTCTGGATGCCTACGTGGGCAGCCTGCTCTAAGGAACCTGCTTTGGCAGGGGGGATGGACCTGATGATCTTTCGAGGTCCCTTCCAACCCCTTCGATTCTGTGATTCTGTGATTCTGTGACATTATATTGTTTTTTCCATTCCTGGTCACAAGTCATCATAGGGCTAGAAAAAATTTGGTAATTCAATTCCAAGGCTTTGTGGTGCTTCAGCAAAATTAAAACTTACTTTTAAAATATTCATGTACCTTAACAAAAACAACAACAACAACAAAAAAAAACAAAGAGCAACAACAACAAAACGCTCTTTTTTTTTTTCTTTTTTTTTTTTTTTTTTTCCCCACTGGATTAATCACTCAGAGCAATGTGCTAAACACACTGAGCTGTTCTTTGGGGGATCATGAGGATCAAGCCTCAGCTCTTGGCAGGCAAGTCCCTCATGCCATGCATGCTGCAACCCACCATTGTTGTTTTTTATTCACAGCAGGAGAGCAGAATGCTCTACAGCAAGTAAAGGGATATCTCCTCCCCTGGGAGCTTATGCTATAGCAGGAGATGACACCCAGGAGGACTGGGGGAACATGAGGGTCAAATTAAAGGTCATGATGAAAGCTTGACGCGGTATGTATATTTGGCTAATACTGCTTTGAACTTCACATGCTCCATCAATTTTTATGGGTGCTATTCAGACTGGGGCTCAGCAATGGGCAGCTGGCATAAGGAAGGGGAAATGAATGTACTGCTGAGGTGTACCAGTTGCAGAGACATTGTGGAAGAAACAGAGACTTTCATACTGTATGTTGTTGGCAGTGGAGAATTTTGAGTGGAGCCAGGAGACAGAAGGACACTGTAGACATTTTAGCTCTTTAGTCTCCACAACCTGTCCACCTCATGCCCCATGGGGACTTGGGCAAAATGACAGGGTTTTCTCTCTCTCTTTTTTTTTTTTGGGGGGGGGCGCTGTTCTGTGAGAGTGTTGTGATTATTTTTGCCTTGCTGGAGTCACCAGTGTAGAAGAGATACAAACCCAGAAAATTATTGAAAAAAAAAAAAAGAGAAAAAAGAAAAACCCACAAACAAATAAACAGGAAAAATATATTCTCATCTTCCTCCAATATCATTACCAAAAAGTATCAGTGGTCAACAGGGTAAAAATATAGCCTGTAAGAGAGCTAATAAGAGGTCAGTTTTCATGCAGATTGTGTAACAAAGTCATAATCCCTGTCTCAGGAGTAACATGTATGGATGCATATATTTCTTGTATATATTCACCTTTTATTGATATGCCTCCAAAAATCTGTGTCAGAACTTAGAGAGATTAAGACAGAAGCAGAGAATACATAACACATCGCCTTATACTAACCTGAGAAGGTAGTATTAAATGTAAAAAAAAAACGCCTTGCTTTTCAGGAAAAAAAGGATAATACCTAACTAACAAAAACACCTTTTGTTCACATCAGGCAGAACACAGCCTCAGATCTCACATGAGATGGTGCTGATCCTAAGGGATCAATTGGCATGTCTTTTTGGTCCTTCAGCACAAATGGAAATTACACCTAAAGCACAGCAAAAGAAATTGCTTTGTAGTATCATGCTGTAAGCACACTGATACACTCTCTACAATATCTAGCAAATGCCCTAAACAGGAGCTCTGAATGCTCTGTTAATTACAATACAGAGCTTCTCTTTACCTAATATTCACAAAGCTATACCTTCTGTTGTTTTTCAGAAGCTCACTACTTTTTGCTGTGCCTCTTTCCAGATGTGTTCGGTGTGCTTATCTATCTCACAGACTGAGTTTAACTGTAGTGTAAAAGCTGCAGCTCTTTCATATTTTTAATTTATATTACTGTTTTCTTTGCTCTGGCACCACAAATGAAGTGGCTTTTTGCAAGGTTCACAGTACAGAAATAAAACTGACTTTCTCTTCCTCACTGCTCTTATAATTGAATGCAGAGATGTTGGTGGTGTTAAGAAACAAACTGCCAGGATAAGCATTTCTCACTATAATAGTCAGCATATACCAACATGCTTCTGAACAACAGCAACAACAAAAATCACTAATTAAAAAAGTAGTAAAAACCACACACAATACAAATTGCAGGGATTCCAGGCCCAGTGATAAATCAGGGGGAATTTGATATAACGAGTGATATTTTAGAATGACTTTCAAACATTTGACAGAATTACATGACCATTTAGCAAGCACCATCTGCACCAAATGAAGATCAGTGCATACGTAAATTATACTCAGATTTACTGGAAAGTAGATCATCACTTTTAGATTTAATAGAACCAGCTTCCTATCATTTAAAAATATTTCTCCTATTTGTGTTACAAGATGACAAGAATACATATAGGTGATTTCTCTTAAACTTGTATTTTTTTTCTAATAAGAATATATTGTCTCTACAAATAACAAAGTATACCTGCCCCAGAAATTATTTAAACCTAAAAAGAGATATTTTCTGTTTAAATTACTCTCTGGTAGGAATAAAACATTGCATTCCCTCTTCTGAGGATGTTCTCAGATGCAGACAAGGCAGGATCTGAGCAAATCAGTCATCAAAAACACTCAAGTAAACCCTAAATCCAGTTTTAGCATACCATAAGGTATGCTCTGTGAATAGTTTCACATTACCAACAACTGGCTTAAAATAGTAACAGGACAATTGTGCCATCCTCGAAAATAATGATCCTATCATAATAAAAATATTTGCATGAAGTAAATGGACATTGCATAACTGTGAACTTTTGTACCAGTGATTATGCTGCATCAAGCCATGTTAAAAACGAAGTAGAGATACTGGAAAAAAAATGGGCATACAACGGCTTGTATACTTTTTCTGATGTTTATAAGAATATCCATTTGTCCATTTGTCCTTTGAACAAAGACAAAAGGACTTTTACTACAAAACCAAACTAAAACAAAACAGAACCAAATAAACTTGCAGCACCAATTCTTCCTTATTTCTAGTCCATTCAGAGCTTTGCAGTTTTTATTACTTCACCAGAAATCATCTAGCAGAGAGTTCTGCAGCAGAAAGAGCAGCAATCCATTTTGGATATTGTTTGAGGTTTTCATGTTGGGCCAGATTCTAAAAGACATTCTGAACCTATGGAGCACTCCGAGTTGTAACCCTTAACAAAAATTAAGCATCTCTCCATGTTGAGGACGGGGGAGACTAACACACTCCAACACACATAACCTTGGGGTACAGTTTCCCCATGTGCAGACCCTGAAGTTGGAGCCACATGAATTTGATGTCTTGATTCATCTTCTGCAATTAAAAAAACATCCTTACATTCCTTTCCTTCCCTCTGCTCACTTGGAAACTTTTTTTTTTTTTTTTTTATGAAAAAGGTTTAAAACATCTGTAACGAAAGTCATAATTCACCTGTGGATGTGATTAATTTTACAGCTGGCTCTGAGGCTTACTGATTTCAGAGAACTGTGAAATACTGAAGCTCTCTAAATGTTCATTGTATTGTTCCATTTAAAAGCATAGTTCTGTGTAAAGCTAAAAAAGAAAAACCAGGCTTTCTTATATATTCAGTGCAGAATGAAATAATCACAGTGAACCTTTCTGCAATAAAATAAAGTACTACTTTTTCTCCCACTGTAAAATACTAGCAAAAGCACAGGAGTTCTTTTACCAAATGAAAAAAAAAAAAAAGTTTTAAAATACAATCAGGTAACTTAGAAGGGTCTTGAGCCACCAGGGGAAATGGACAGAAGTGCATGTTCAGCTGTGTCATGAAGGTTAACAGCATGGTTACAGGTTTACCCTTTAACTAGTGGCAACCTGACTGATCTGTCACAGCTCCCACTGAACTCCAGATCAGCCCTGGGGTCAGAGCGATACTCTGATGAAGATTTTCAAAACTACATGATGGTACCAGGTTTACAAAGAGATTCTGAAGAGGCCTGCATTTCTAATAAGAAAAGATTTATATATATATATATAAATTAATATATATTAATTATTGATTAATATATATTAATCAAAAATGATAACGTTTGGTTTAATTGCTGGCCTATGGCTTTACACCATAATGTCAAAGAGTCTTATTGTTCTGGAGCTCAATTCTCTATTAATCAAAAAGAACATAAATCAGGAGAAATTCTAGGAAAGAGAAAAGGGTAACTCCTTGGAGAAGACAGCAAGGCCCTCTGCAAGGCGATTGCTAGGTCTCTAATCCATTACAGTGTTTATCCAATGATAACAAAGTCGTATCTCTTTCAAATTTGGAATCAGCACACTTTGAGTTCTTCAGTGGTAAAATTTATACATCCCTCACCCTGTTGGGAAGCCAAAACATTGCACCAAAGCTCCCCTGGAGCTTTGGGTGGAGGTACAGGGCTGGGTTGCAAATTAACATAATGTGTTTCAAGCACACCTGAAAAATAATTTTAAAATGCAGTGATGACAATGGATGAATGGCTGCATTCAGGGACATGGCTAATGATAGCTGTTCCTGGCAGAAACCTCTGTGAGAGAATTTACTGCATGCTGACAGAGTAAAGGAAGGAGTAAGCTTAGAAAATTGTCTCTGTTCGTGCAGTCTACATGAGGTAGTCTTCATATTGGGTGGGATACATTTTAAAGTGAAGCTGAATTCTCTCCAAAGTTTCCTGAGAAAATTTATGAAAATGAAAAGTGTCCCCAATGACAAGCTAGTAAAACCAGAAATTTGAAGTGCTGAGATACCTGGAACTGCTCAGAACACATCCAAAGGGCTATGTCAAGATGGCCTACAGATCTCATTTTACTACTGGACGTTTTCTGACAAAATGTGGAACCCAACATTTTACTTAACAAGGAAAGGATAGCAGAGATGATTTTTGTCTCTCTATAGAGAGCAAAAAAACAATGCTCTTGCTTAGATCTATGTAATAGGGACGTGTCATGGAAATAGTTTCATGGAAGAGTTAGTTAAGTGAGAAGTATCCTTTTGGTGAGCTGATGTGGTCCTTTAAGAAACACCATTAATCAGTTGGATGTCCTCTTCGTGTGTTCGCAAATGACCGTGTGTTTACTAAATCCCTGTTGCACAGGCTATCGTATGCCATTGGTTTGTAGATGGCATTGTCATAAGATTATTTAACGATGTTCATAGGGAAACACGTGATGTTGGGAGAGAAATAGCACAGGTGGAATTCTCGAGAGCTAGACTGCAATTGTGGTGGTCACCCCCTCTTGCTGTTTTAGTTAATTGAATTAATTAACGTGTTATTTTAATAAATTAACTTCTTGATATTTCTTTGGCACTTCTGAGCCTAAAAATTATATTATTGTCCTGTATAAAAACATACGTGCATCTACTGCAGTCTGGGAAAGACCAAAGTCAATAAACTTTCTATGTTCTTTGTATTTTTAACCTTGTCTAAATGCAAGGAACATGAGTATCTGCCACCAAAAGAGAAGCACATTCATCTACTTTGGGCTGGCACAAATTACTATAAAAAACTGCCATACATGATTCAAAAAGTACAAATACTGCATCTAACAGTTATTTTCATTACCATTACTAACATGAAAGCTATAATTTCTCTATTATGTCTAGTATATCAATAACTCACATTAATGCACTTATCTTCTTCACCTGTTTGGAAAATCCCTCTTCATACATAGCAAACTACAACACCCCTCACAAAATTTTATCAAGTGGCATTTCCAGGGAGACTGCTAAAATACTTAATAGTCCAGATTGGCTTGTGGTTTTTTGTTGTTGGTGGTTTTTGTTTGTTTGTTTGTTTGTTGGCCTGTGGCTTTTTGTTTGGTTGGTTTTTGTTTTTAGGACATCAAACTGAGACATGAGTTACACAGCAACACTGGCTTTCAATGGAAATCAAACTACAATTTTTTATACAAAATTCTAACTAAACAATTTTAAGTGTTCTGCTTTCTAAATGGTGTAATTCACTGTTGCCTTTATATTTGCATCATAAATATATAAGAAAAAGAACAATTTTAACCAGTTTGCAGTAATTTTATTTTCCAAATATATAGTGCTAATACTTATTAATGACAATAAAGATAATGATAAACATCTGACCTCTAGTGGCAGCTTTCTCAGAATATGCTTTAAATATGAGAAAGAAGTGAAGGAGTTGAAAAGGGGAAAATGGTTAAAAAACAAGCTGGAATTGTGAAAGGTAACCTGAACTTTCATAAGATGCTTTACTAGTTTTTGTCTAAATATCTTTGCCATCAAGATCACAGTTCAGAATCCAGGATAGTATTGCTTCTGAAGCTTTTATTCTTGAATCTTCTGAGTTGATTACTTCATTTAAGAAATGTGTAAATGATTTTCCAAAAGAAGTTTTCCAAAAGAAATATAGCAACATTCTAGTAAGTTTTATAACTTCACATAGAAAGTTTTTAGTAAATTTCTTGAGCTGGTTGATTCTCCCCTCCACGCACGCACAATTATTCAACAAGTGCATTTGGATCCTCACTAGACTTCATTCCTTCTCCTCAACTGACACATAACATTTGCCCAGTGAAACACATGCTTAACTATCAGCACTCTGTACATCAAAATTTGCATTCCTGTTGGACTAAAAATACAGTAACTATTCCATAAACAAAGGTCATAGCCTTCCAAATTGTGTGGCTAATTTAAATATTAATCCCCTCAATGAGAACCAACAGTGTTGTTTTAACCCCTGCAGGATTAAATTTCAAAGCACTAGTTTGCATCACTACAATACAAACTTTCTCCTAAGCCAAAAACATTAGCTACAATCTAAATA